>NC_091981.1:53307443-53644109 GCF_044704955.1 Pristiophorus japonicus | reverse complement strand
AACCAGTGTCCTTTGAACTGTCACATCCCCCAAATAAATCTAGAGTCTAGAACCCAAGGGAGTGGGAGCAATTCGAACCGCTCAAGTTGGTCAGAAGGGAACCTGACCCCCCTCATAGAGACCACCCCCTTACATCGTGGTGGGATTCTGAGGACCAAGGTGAGATTTTCTCCAGGGCACCAATGCTGCTGGAATAGATGGCAACTGAAGTTGAGATGACAGAAGCGATCTGTCAATGGTAAGAGAGGTTGATCCAAGGAAGTGACAGTGGATAGAGGGTTCACTGCAGACACTTCCAAACTACATAGAGCTCAAAAGTGTCTTCCAAATCCTGAAGTCTTAACCCTCTAAGATTGGAAAGTGAACAGTTGTGAAATGGTAGCTTTTATAGCACTTCTGCAGCTATCAACCAGTCAAAGCAAAGGAGAGCCATTGAGAACCCAACACACTTACCTGACGTAAAGGCCGAGCGATGAGAAGCTGCTCAAAAACTTGGCAAAATGGTAAGTACCTGCTAAAATTATTTTTAAATACTTCTAAACTACCACTTAATGATGTTAATTACTAGCCCGCCACTTGGTGTCAGGTCTGTGAACCACAGGCAGAGTTGGCACTTTGGAAACTGACAAGGAGACAGGTTCAGAGCAGGATCCCGCACCACTGTCACTCTCGGCCATTTTGACAGCGGGCCCACCTCTTGGAGTACTGCTTATAGTTTTGGTCTTCTTATATACTTGCATATAAGGGATATACTTGCATTAGAGGCAATTCAGAGAAGGTTCACTAGGTTGATTCCTGAGATGAAGGGGTTGCCTTATGAAGAAAGGTTGAGCAGGTTGGGTCTATACTCATTGGAGTTTAGAAGAATGAAAGGTGATCTTATTGAAATGTATAAGATTCTGAGGGGGTTTGACAGGGTAGATACAGAGAGGATGTTTCCCCTCATAGGGGAATCTAGAACTAAGGGGCATAGTTTCAGAATAAAGGGGTCAAACATTTAAAACGGAGATGAGGAGGAATTTCTTCTCTCAGAGAGTCATGAATCTTTGGAATTCTCTACCTCCAAGAGCTGTGAAGGCTGGGTCGTTGAATATATTTAAGGTGGAGATAGATTTTTGAACGATAAGGGAGTCAAGGGTTATGGGGAGCGGGCAGGGAAGTGGAGTTGAAGCCAAGATCAGATCAGCCATGATCTTATTGAATGACGGAGCAGGCTCGAGGGCCCAAATGGCCTACTCCTGCTCCTATTTCTTATGTTCTTTTGTTCTTATGTTCTCCAAACCCGCACTTGCAGGGCTGGTAAGTTTCCGGCCTCTATATCTCATATAGAATCATAGAATCTTACAGAATGAAGGAGGCCATTCAGACTGTCGTGCCTGTGCCGGCTCTTTGAAAAAGCTGTCAAATTTCATCCTGCACCCCAGCTTTTCCCCATAACCCTCTTCAAGGACATGTCCAATTGCCTTTTGAAATTTCCTATCAAATCTGCGTCCTCCACCCTTTCGGGTAGTGCCTTCCAGATCTTAAAAATCCTCTCTGTAAAACAAATTCTCCTCCTTTCCCCTCTACTTCTTTTGCCAATTATTTTAAACTATGACCTCTAGTTAACAATCCACTTGCCAGAGGAAACTGTTTCTCCCAATTTGCTTTATCCCATACGCTTTCTTAACCACTTGCCTTGTCACCCTCAAATATTTGTGAATATGCAACCCCAGGTCTCTCTGCTCCTGCACTCCCTCAAAATAATACCATTTAGATTATATTGCCTCTCCGTGTTGTTCCTCTCAAAGTGCATCACTTCACATTTATCCGCATTAAATTGTATCTACCATGTGTCTGCCCATTACACCAGTCTGTCTGTGTCCTCGTGAAATCATGCTCCTATTCTCCTCATTATTTACTACGCTGCAAGTTTTGTATTATTTGCAAAGTTCGAAATTGTACTCACTATACCCAGGTCCAGTCATTTATATATAATTAGACAAGCAATAGTCCTAACACCGATCCATGCTTCTCCAAGTGAGAATTAACTTTGTCCTTGACAATGGTCTCTAATAGTTTTCCCACCACTCACTGGCCTGTAGTTACCAGGTTTATCCTTTTTCAACAGGGTTTTAATGTTTGCAGTTCTCCAATCCTCTGGCACCACTCCCATATCCATGGAGGATTGAAAGATTGTGGTCAGAGCTTCTGCTATCTCCACCTTTGTTTCCCTCAGCAATCTAGGATCCATCCCATCTAGAACAGGTAACATGTTAACTTTGAGTGATTCCAACTTATTTAGCACTTCCTTTCTACTTATTTTAATCCTATCCAATATTTCTATTCCCCCACTCCTCTACTGCGAGATTAACTTTATCCTATTCTTTTGTGAAGAAAAATGTAAAATATTCATTCGGTACGTCAATCATGCCTTCTGCCTCCACAAGATTTCCTTTCTTGTCCCTAATTTGAAGAAATTTAAAGAAATATTCCAATATTCTCAACGAATATACATTCCATTAAGAAATAAAAACTCCACAAAGTTAAGAATAGTATTAGATTAAAAGAAAAGGCTTATAATGTTGCGCAGAATGGTAGTAAGCCTGAGGATTGGGAGAGCTTTAGAAACCTGCAAAGGACGACCAAAAAGTTAATAAAAAGGGAGAAAATAGAATATGAGAGTCAATTAGCAAGAAATATAAAAGCAGATTATGAGAGCATTGGTCCCTCAGAAGCTGAGACAGGTAAAATTTTAATGGGGAATAAGGAAATGGCACAGACTTTAAACAAATATTTTGTATCTGTCTTCAGAGTAGAAGACAGAAAAAAGTGCATCAAAAATAATGGGGAACCAAGGGGCCAATTAGAGTGAGGAACTTAAAGTAATTAATATCAGTTAAAAAAAAGTACCTAAGCAACTAATGAGACTAAAAACCGCCAAATACCCTGGACCTGATGGCTTACGTCCTAGGGTTCGAAAAGAGGTGACTGCAGAGATGGTGGATGCATTGGTTGTGATCTTCCAAAATTCCTTAGATTCTAGAATGGTCCCAGCAGATTGGACGGTAGCAAATATAAACCCGCTATTCAAGAAAGGAGAGAGAGAGAAAACGGGGGACGACTGGCCAGCTAGCCTGACATCAGTCGTCGGGAAATGCAGTATCAAGGAAGTGGTATCAGAGCACTTAGAAAATCATAACATGATTAGGCAGAGTCAACATGAAAGGGCAATTGTGTTTAACAAATTTATTAGCGTTTTTTGAGGATGTAACTAGCAGGGTAGATAAAAGCGAACCAGTGGGTTTCCAAAAGGCAATCAATAAGGTGCCACATAAAAGGTTGCTATGCAAAATAAGGGCTCATGGGGTTGGGGGTAATATATTAGCATGGATAGAGGATTGGTTAAGGCCAGAAAACAGAGAGTAGGGATAAATGGGTCATTTTCTGTTTTGCAGGCTGAACTAGTGGGGTGCCACAAGGATCAGTGCTTCGGCCTCAGCTATTTACAATCTATATCAATGATTTGGATGAAGGGACCGAGTGTAATGTAGCCAAGTTTGCTGATGACACAAAGATGGGTGGGAAAGCAAGTTGTGAGGAGGACACAAAAAATCTGCAAAGGGATATAGACAGGCTAAGTGAGTGGGCAAAAATTTGGCAGATGGAGTATAATGTGGGAAAGTGTGAGGTTATCTACTTTGGCAGAAAAAAATAATAAAGCGAATTATTATTGTTAGCGTTAGTGTTTTCTTAGAAGAATCACTCAACACTCAGGGTCGGTTCCAATGCTGAAGCAGCTTTTATTACGCTCAGCGGGGAGGAAACAAACAGGACCGTATCCAGGTTTCTCTCCACAGAACAAAGAGTTACATGTACCTTTATATGTTTTACAACAGTTACAAAAACAGCTTACTGCAGTTACACAGCTCATCACGGCTGGACACAAGCCAATCACAACGATTATAGATTACATATAGGTTCTTTAATCCAATAGAATTCTCCTAGTAACCAGGGAACCATTGTCAATTTGGGTTGATCGATGACTTTATATGTTCTCTCCCTAGTTCTTTCATCTGGGAGAAATAATTGGTTTGTAGCCTGGTTTACAGCAAATGGTTTCCCTCTTATCTTTCTTCCTGGGGAATTAATTGGTTTATGGCCTTGTTCACAGGAGATGGCTTCCTTCTTATCTCTGCCTTCCCAGGCATTCCTACAGTGGGCCTCACAGGGTTATTGCTCGGTCAGTGAACGTTCAACAGTTCACAGCTTGACTACCTGGTTTCCCATCATGCCTGGGCAGCCATTTTATGTGTGTGTCCATTTAAGCTTATGTGAGTTTTAAATATCCAGCAGGTGCCTAATGCCTAAGTCTATATATATCTACTCTCTACAACAATTCCCCCCTTTCGGTAAAGGGACTAGTCCTAGTCCCCTTTTAACCGACCGTACTGCCTTTATCTGATATTTGTGCACTGCCCGGTACTCCTTGCCTCAACGTGCTGGCCAGTCACGCGGTTTCAGGAGTCCCGGTTGCTTAGATCAAATTAACAAAGGCTAGCTCCTCCCGTCCCCTTATCAAACAGGCTTGTTTAATATCCAGGGAACGGTGATTGGTCCGTTTCCGCCGTTTGTGGCGCCTGCATACCTGGCAGGCCATCACGCCCCATGTTATTGCTAAGATTAATTGTATCCCGACCAGTGTGTGTGAAATAATTCGGATCCATGGGTGGATGTTCACATTTATTCCCCAGTCCCAGACTTTTCTCCACCAACTCTGACTTTGTAAGTCTACCTCGGTATCTTCTTCCAGTTCTTTGATTTTAGTTTGTATCTGGTGATAGAGTTTTACGGATTGCCCCACTCTGAGCCTTAACTCCCGTAATACCTCGGTTAGATGTGGGATAGGGACCTGCTCTGGCTCGTCATAATCCTGCAAATGATCATGGAGCTGATCAGTTACTTCAATAACTTCGGACTTCCGGCGCCTAACCTGGGTGAAATGTGCTTGCCCGATCGCGACAGGTCGTAGTGGTGTGAAGCAAAAGTTGGGCTGCGGTATAGGGCACTGTAGGTCATTATACTGGTATGAACGCTCTGTGGTAGAGACGCAGTATCTTCCCCTCCCTCCGTAGCCCGCCCTCGCGAAGTGCATGTGTGCGGGCACTATTTCTAGTACACACCCGTCGGTTCGGTTAAACCCGCACTCGTCTAGTTCCCCTCGGCCCACCGGGTGAGGGCATACTGTGATTTCCCCCCTTTGCTTGCAATCTGCTAGGGAAATCCCGGTAAGTATGTTGTTTCGACGAACGGCAGAGGTGGTGGTTAGGTAGTAGCGTATGGAGACATTTTCCCGTATTACTCCGATATTCTCTAGTTGGTATAAGGGGAACGGCCCTGAGTCCGGCGTTGCTATAGGGATCAACAGGACTATCCCTATCCCGGTAGTCCTACCCATCTGGCAATCTAGAATTGCGGGGTATACTCGGGTCAGTCCCTTCAGAGTACAATTATCCAGTGTCCCCCTTTGGTTCGCCAACTGAGCTAAATGTGAACTGTCTATCCAATCGGGTACTTCCCCGCGTTGGATCTGGTCGAGGTTGTGGCGGATCTGTCCCACCATCCACAGACCATAAGCATGACAGAGTTGCCCCTGTCTTTGCTTTATTGTATCTTCTTGTTCTCTATCAATGAGGTGATTGATGGTTTTAGCGTGAGCTTCCAGGACTGAGATGCCATCCAACTGGATTTCGACACCCTCCTTTCCTAGGTTGGCCTGGTCTTCCTGGTTTTGCTCCACCCTCTCCAATAACCCCTTCATCACCCCTTTAAGCTGTTCTACCCTCTCATTTAGCCCTTGTATGTCTATCGAGTTAACTACGGAGGTTCCTGTATTGAAAACGGTAGCAACATCATTTACTATTTCCCTCTTCACCCTGGGTGCTAACCCCTGTCCCCGGAACGTACTGGCACCCATTGCATCGGCAGCCTGCTGCATTACAACTTTACTTAATACATTGTACATCTTCCTTGACTGTTCGGTACAATATTCCGGCATCTGGATGCCTGAAATATTGATCAGAACAGGCACAAATTCATGTTTAACATTATCATACAACAGTTCCCCCTCGTTGTACATTACAATCCCATTTTCTGGTCCCTTAGTAGTTATTGCTGGGATTGTCCCGGAGGCGCGCAAATTATGCCGAAAGTGCATTCATCGGGCCCTTTGACATCCCTCCGTTTAATGCAGCTGCTCCTTATACCCGTGGAGCACTGTACACATACCCGGTCCTTATTAGGATTCACTTGTAACCATGCATTAAAATAAGTTCTGTCCTTGCTCCAATCCTTAGTCGCTGGAACACATATTCCGTCCGTCAAATTGAACAACACTCCATAGTTCATGTAATTGTTTATTTCCAGCGTGCTCTGCTGTCCGTCGGTGTTGCCCAGGGTACGTGCATGTCGCAGGGCTATCCATATTACGAGTAGCGTCGTCCGTATTCCCATCTCGGTAAGTATTATCTGTAATTTTAAACAGACGGCCTGGTCGTCACCAGGGGTTAAAGTTTTTTTTTCCTATGAGTGTCCCGGTCACCCTGCAAAATCAGAAGCACAGGGTTACAATTGAATCATTTCGAATTGAATCTGTGGGGCGTTCGCCCGTGTCTTTACCCACTTAAATATTACCCAAACTCCTATTAACATTAAAGCTAAAGCTATTCCTCCGAACACCCCTTCCGAAAGGGTGTCTAACCACTCCTGGTACTTTACAGCATACCATTCCGTCTCGTCTAGGCGTATCACCCTTGGTTCGGCCATTATTCTTTTGGGTTATACCTTTTTAGTTGTGACCAGTGCTTCCACCGGCCTTTCCCTTTCATGTCGACACATGCACACGTGTCGCTTGTCAAAATGATGTCATACGGTCCGGTCCACCTCGGGGCAAACCCCGTCCTGCCTGGAGTGACCTGTACTAATACTTTGTCGCCTACCTGTGGGAGGGATGCGCGGCCTTCCCGTTGTTTTGGGTCTCCAAGTCCCGTAGGGCCTGTTGCTCTACCACCTCTTTCCTTAGTTCCTTTAGCTGTGAATCTAATTGTTTTACATATTGTTTAATCCGATCTCGTAGAGGCCCCATTTCCTCCCCCCCTGTTATGATCCCTTCAGGAAGTCTCATGGCCCTTCCTGTCATTAATTCAAAGGGGGTCAGTCCTGTGGTTCGGTTAGGGGTAGCCCTAAGTCTCATTAATATGCAGGGCAAAATATCTACCCATCCCTTCCCGGTCTCTGTTATAGCTTTGGCAATTGCTGTCTTAAGGGTACGGTTCATTCGCTCCACCATTCCTGAGCTCTGGGGGTGGTACGGGATGTGGAACCGTTGTCGGATTCCAAGCAGACCGCATGCCCGCTTCATGACCTGTCCTGTGAAGTGCGTCCCCTGGTCCGAGTCAATTTGAAGGGGCACTTTCCACCGTGGGATTATGTCGAATGCGATAATCTGCGCTACCGTGGATGCTCCGCAATCCCGGGTGGGAAAAACCTCAACCCACCTGGTAAACTGATCTACAATAACCAGGCAGTATTTCTTTCCCCGACTGGTGGGTAGGGGTCCTGTGAAATCAATTTGTAGATTCTCCCACGGGCCCCTGGGACGTGTCTGATGTGCCATTCTGACCTTTACGGGTCTGCCTGGATTATGCTGTGCACATACTATACAGCGCTGGCAATGTTTGGCTACGTCTCGCCCTACCCCGGCCCACCACCAGTCTTTGAGCAGACGGCTCAGCATTCCGTCTCGCCCAGTGTGGTCCGGCTCATGGTGTAGCCGGAGTAGTTCGGTCTGGATTGAAGACGGGGCGACTACTTGTAATCCCTTCCTCCACACCCCGTCCTCCCCAATGCTGGCCCCCTTGCTTTCCCATTGTGACCGTTCCTCCGAGCTACTTTCTTCCTGTATCTTACGGACACTTAGCTCTCCTGGTCCTATCACGGCCACTTTAATTATCTGGGGCTCATCTTCTTCTGCCGCGCTCCTAGCTGCTTGATCTGCCAGCATGTTTCCCCGTTGTTCCCTGGTCTCTACCTTTTGATGTGCCTTGATCTTTATTACTGCTGCCGTCGTAGGCCTTTTAACGGCTTCGACCAGCTCCCGAACTATATTCTCGTGTTTAATGTGTCCCCCCCCCGAGGTTATATATCCACGTCTACTCCACGCTATCATATAATCGTGTACTACCCCGAATGCATACCGGCTGTCAGTATAAACATTTACACGCTTCCCCTCTGCCCATTTGAGGGCTTCGGTCAGCGCTACCAACTCCGCCACTTGGGCGGACACTGTTCCTTCCAGTGCCCCTCGCAGGAGGGTGACACCATCCTGATCTACCACGCCCCACCCGGTGCGGAATCTTCCGTCGACATATCGTCGGGACCCATCAACGTAAAGGGTTAAATCGGGGTCCCTCAGAGGTTCGTCGGCTATTCCCCCTTCTGTTCCTTCGTCTATCTCAGTCTTGCAGCTATGGGGTTCACCTTCGGTTACTATTCCCTCCGCGGGATTAAAGCCTATATCTCTAATTATTTGTATGGACTGATCTTTGGGTAATAGTACTGCCTCCCAGGTAGCTCGTCGCGCATCTGACACTGTTTTTAACCTCCCGGTATTTAGCAATTCCACTATGGTGTGCTTCGTGTGTAAAATTATCTGCCCCGACATTGTGACTGGTTCGCATATCCTGGCAGCCCAAGCGGCACAATCGAGGGCAGCCACACACCGATGGAGTCCCTTCACTACCGGGGACTCTTGTGTTGAGTAATACGCTACTGGTCTCATTACCCCCCCTTTCTCCTGGGTTATGATGGCGCTATAAAAACCTCCATCGAGATCGTAATGTACATGGAACGGCTTTGTCATATCCGGTAGCTTCAGCGCTGGGGCTGCCACCAATTCGGCTTTTAATTTCCCATAGGCTTCCTCTTGCTCCGATCCCCAGTCTACCTGCTCTGTTCCTGGTTTTCCTCCCTTCACTAGTCGCTGAATGGGTTCGGCTATGTTCGCAAATTGAGGAATGAAATTCCTGCAATAGTTGAACAAACCCATCACCCGCCGCACTGCCCGGACTGTAGTTGGTCGGGGCATATCAACGATGGCTGTCTTTCGGTCTGTCGGAAGAGTCTTTTTTTTTTTTTTTCCTGACTGATATCGTGTCCCAGATGTCGAACCGTGGCTTGTCCGATCTGCGCCTTTTTTTTGGATTTATTTTAAACCCTGCCTTATCTAGAGTCCTTAGGACCATGGCTACGGCCCCTAAATGCTCTCGGTCACTTGATGAGGCTATTAGGATGTCGTCCACGTACTGAAGGATTGTACTATTATACGGGGTTAGGTTACATGATTCCAAAGCGTTACTCATGACTCGGTGGAAAATGTTCGGGCTGTTATGGAATCCCTGAGGGAGTCGGGTCCATGTGTATTGTCTATCTCTGGATGTAAATGCGAATCTCTCCTGAGACTCCGGGTCCAGCGGGATTGACCAAAATCCGTTAGCGATATCTAAGACGGTGAAAATCCTATGTTCCGGATTCAGACCGTTGAAGATAGTCGCTGGGCTGGCCACAATCGGGTGTTCCCTGGATGTAACTTTATTCAGGGCTGTGTAATCTATCGTTAGTCGGTAGCTTTCATCCGGCTTTTTAACTGGCCACATCGGGGAGTTTGTGACTGACACGGTCTGTCGTAGTATGCCCTGTTCTACCAGGGCTTGTATTATCCCCTCAGTGGCCCGCATGGCCTCTGGTTTAATAGGGTACTGCTTGTGGGGAGGGTGTACCGGTCCCGTGACCTTCTCCGGTGTCATGTCCACAAGTCCGCAGTCCTGTTTGCTTTTTGCCCAAACTCCCGGGATAGCCTGACACAGTAATCCCAACATCCCGTCCTTAGACCAGTCTCTCTTCAGAGTATCCGTTTTACCTAATGTGGCTATGTTCTTTACTAGTGCCCATTTCCTGGCCACTTTATCCTTATACCCTTTCGTACCTTTCCAGGTTACCCGTTTTCGCTGCGCATCCACTATTGTTCCTAATTCGCGGAGTAGGTCCATCCCTAGTATAGTTCCCTCTGAGTTTTTTTTCTATTAAGAAATCCAAATTAATAATGTTCAGTATAAAACGGCTGTCAATGGAAAGGGTTAACTCCTTTCCAGGTTTGTAAGAAGACCTGATGTCATTACGTGACTTCACGTAATCATCTGAAAAAAAAAGTCTTTGTGCCTTCAAAACTGGCTTCGAAATTAGAAATCCGTTAAAAACAGCATAAATCATTAGAGTAAATTCCAATGTTTTCTTAACTTCTAATTCAAGTACTTGCCAAAGAATTTTTTTTTTTTAATTGTTTTAAAACAAGACCACACATACAATAGCGATTTTGTTTACTGAAATTCAATTCTGTTTTTTTTTTATTTCTCTCTTTCTCCTCGTTATCTTCAAAACCCTCCTGCTTGTTTAGACTGTTCGGGACATTTTTGATAAACACTGTCCATTTTAGAAATCTTTTCAAACTGCATTGAAACTTTTGAAAATTCGAATCCATGTAGAGTGTTTTTTACTTATTCCAATTATTTTTTTTTTTCTCTTCTAATTAAACCAATATCTTTTTCACAGCAAACATCAACTAGTATCTTTATTTAAAACTTTTTTTTTAGAAGCTCTTTTTTTTTTTAAAGCATTCTTTATCTCATTCCGAGACTAAATTTATGTCTTTCAACCCAATCAATCATTGCATGTTTTCTTTCGGCAAGTAAGTGAGCATGTCAAATAAATATTTTGCTCAACAAACCTATTCTTTATTTGTTTATTCTCCTAGCTCCGTAACTTATCATCCGAATAAATCCACACCTGCGTTTCTAACTTAAATGTCTTAAAACTTCCCACATACAGGACAACATTACAAAGGGTTTAAAAAAAAAGACTTTCACTCTGTTTCTAAAATAAACAGACACTTGCATTCCTCTTCCAACCAGGCTTTCGGAACATGAAAACATAAAACAAAAATTCATTCTGCAGTCAAAAATCACACAGACACTTCTCACTCAACGATCAGACATTTACAACAGTCTCTCTTCTTGTTTTGGCCGGCTCTATTTTTGGATCCATGACCTTTCAGGGAATTCGTAGTTTTATCTAAATAATTCCTCACATAACTAATTCCTGAGGATTCCACCCTGCTTTAATCATTTTTTCAATTAGCTTCTTTTGTTTTTCCGCCAGGTGGCGGGTAAGCGACCCTTCTGGTCCCCACTCGAGTTTACTTGTTTTCATGGCCATTCCTGGGTAGGACTGGTATCGTTAGGAATCTACTCTCAGCGGTCCGCTTTCTTTCTAGCGCGACTTGTAGTAAACTGTCTCTTGGCTACTGTCAGGTCACAAGTTCTGCTGTTACACAAACTTATACAATTCTTAAAAACGCGTTTAAGCAATTCCCGCAGTGCTCTACGTATCCTTAACGACTACCTACCACCGCTCAGCCCGTTGGTCCGACCCTGTTCACAGGTTTGGATTCCGTTAGCCGCTGTACACTGCTTGGTTCTATCCCGGGGTATTTCAAATTACACTACTGGGTCCGGAAGATGTCTCTCGGTATCACGATCCCACGGTCTAAGTGTGTTCCCTACGCCTACTTGGTTCCTGGCCGTCACGTGGGACAAAAGTCCTCTTAATTCAGGCTCAGGCTAGGCGTTTGAGATATTAGACCGTCTCCTCATGTCGATCAACCAGCTTCCACCTTCCGCACCCTTTATACTTGTTTTTTATACTCACCCGGGTTTTTTCCAAGGGCGTCCAGCGACTCCGGGAAATCCTGCCGACTACGCCATTGTTAGCGTTAGTGTTTTCTTAGAAGAATCACTCAACACTCAGGGTCGGTTCCAATGCTGAAGCAGCTTTTATTACGCTCAGCGGGGAGGAAACAAACAGGACCGTATCCAGGTTTCTCTCCACAGAACAAAGAGTTACATGTACCTTTATATGTTTTACAACAGTTACAAAAACAGCTTACTGCAGTTACACAGCTCATCACGGCTGGACACAAGCCAATCACAACGATTATAGATTACATATAGGTTCTTTAATCCAATAGAATTCTCCTAGTAACCAGGGAACCATTGTCAATTTGGGTTGATCGATGACTTTATATGTTCTCTCCCTAGTTCTTTCATCTGGGAGAAATAATTGGTTTGTAGCCTGGTTTACAGCAAATGGTTTCCCTCTTATCTTTCTTCCTGGGGAATTAATTGGTTTATGGCCTTGTTCACAGGAGATGGCTTCCTTCTTATCTCTGCCTTCCCAGGCATTCCTACAGTGGGCCTCACAGGGTTATTGCTCGGTCAGTGAACGTTCAACAGTTCACAGCTTGACTACCTGGTTTCCCATCATGCCTGGGCAGCCATTTTATGTGTGTGTCCATTTAAGCTTATGTGAGTTTTAAATATCCAGCAGGTGCCTAATGCCTAAGTCTATATATATCTACTCTCTACAACAATTATTTAAATAGAGAAAAATTGCAAAGTGCTGCAGTACAGAGGGACCTGGTGCATGAAACACAAAAAGTTGGTATGCAGGTACAACAGGTAATCAGGAAGGCAAATGGCATGTTGGCTTTTATTGCAAGGGGGTGGGAGTAGAAGAGTAAGGAAGTCTTATTAAAATTGTACAGGGTTTTGGTGAGACCACACCTGGAGTACTGTACATAGTTTTGGTCTCCATATCTGAGGAAGGATATACTTGCCTTAGAGGCGATGCAATGCAGAAGGTTCACTAGATTGATCCCTGAGATGAAGGGGTTGTCCTATGAGGAGAGATTGAGTAGATTGGGCCTATACTCTCTGGAGTTTAGAAGAATGAGAGATGATCTCATTGAAACATATAAAATACTGAGAGGGATTGACTGAGTAGATGCTGAATGGCTGTTACCCCTGGCTGGAGAGTCTCAATCTAGGGGCCATAGTCTCAGGACAAGACTGAGATGAGGAGGAATTTCTTTACTCAGATGATTGTGAATCTTTGGAATTCCTTACCCCAAAGGGCTGTGGATGATGAATCATTGAGTATATGCAAGGCTGAGATAGATAGATTTTTGGACTCTATGGGAATCAAGGGATATGGGGATTGGGCAGGATAGTGGAGTTGAGGGCGAAGATCTTTCATGATCTTATTGAATGGTGGCAAGGGCCATATGGCCTACTCCTGTTCCTAATTCTTATGTTCTTATGTTCTTAATCGGCCCCAACATTCCTTTTATTGTCCTTTTACTTGTTCTATGTTTATGAAAGATTTTTGGGCTCCCTTTTATGTTACCCACTAATCTTTTCTCATAGCCCTGATATCCTTTTTCAATTTCCCGCTTCACTCTCTCTTTTCTGCCTGGTTTTCTACTGTACTCTGTACGTGACATTTGTCGTAAACCTTTGTCTGTTTTATTTTAATCTCTATTTTCTTTGTCTGCACTCCCCTGAGGTGTCATCACCCTCACTATTTATCCCAATAAATAAATCCCAATATTTATCCCTCAATCAGCATAACAAAAAAACAGATTATCTGGTCATTATCACATTGCTGTTTGTGGGAGCTTGCTTGTGCGCAAATTGGCTGCCGCGTTTCCTCCATTACAACAATGACTACACTCCAAAAGTACTTCATTGGCTGTAATGTGCTTTGAGACGTCCGGTGGTCGTGAAAGGTGCTATATAAATCCAAGTCTTTCTTTTTCCTTTTCACTTCTATTCAGCACTCATTACCAGTTTATGAGTATCACACTCCCAGGACATTCCTGCACTGCCTGCCTGTTCCACATAGTTTTCCAGGTGGTCACTCACTCCCTCTACTCCTGAACTCTCTGTAGCTGTGGGATTACCACCTCATGAAACACTGAGCTTGAGTTTGAGCAGTTGGTGGCACTGCCTGCAAATGTGGTTTTCCAGGACACACAAAATATTATGGAGTTCCCACATGGCACACGATGTGCATGCAATGGACCCCAGCTGTCCTGCCATGTTAACTAACAGTTATTTAAAGCTGTTTGTTTAGCTTTGCGACTATTTAACTGTTTAGCTGACACTAAAACACTAACCACTAAAAACACTAACCAATAAACTAAATGCTGACACTAACTTACCCCCACTGCTCCTCCTTGTGTTGCGACGTCACATTTTGATTTTTTTCCCTGTCTGTTGCAGGCTCACCACTCCCCGAAACTCTCACGATGATCTGCCACTGCTAGTTCTCATATAGCCGCTTCTCAGCCCTCTCGCGATGCTCAGTTATTTCATTTATTTCTCTGATTATGCCACCTTTTGTCTTCTGCTAATATAACTTGTGCTATTTAACTATCTCCTGTCCTCCATCCAAGCATTTTTACCCTTCTCCCTTTCTCTTGTTGCGTTCCACTTTAAATGCTGTTCATCTGTAATATCTTCCGATCCTGAGGAAAGGTCTTAAGTCCTGAAACTTCTATTTCTCTCCAGATGCTGTCTGACCTACTGCATTGAAGTGTTATCCTCAATGATATGTTCAAGTCCTAGAATGGGGCTGGAACCCACAACCTTGTGGCTCAGATGTGAGAGTGCTACCAATGGAAGTAAGGAGGTGCCATATGGGTAATTTTGCAACATAGTGCTCCCCCACAGGGACTCGCCACCAGGACTGTACAGTGCAAGTTAGAGCTCACTTCCCCCACGATTTTCTGTCCATTCATTTTAGTGAGTGGAAACAATCGGGAAAATGCATGCCCAAAGTGTCAATATGTATTCCTGATGGGATGGCGGGGTAAGATTTTGCACCAAGTTGGGCTTACCTCTTACCTCCTAATGACCTTGATGGTATCTTGAGGGCGTTTCGGCCCCTTTAAAGGTTCCTCACCACTTTGTCTGGTGCTGCAGCAACACCCTGGCTGCAGCACTGCCAGAGGTTTCCCGCCCTTGTACCTCTTGACGGCGGGAATCCCGCCGTCCATCACAAATGCGCAATGAACCCGGAAAATGGGACGGGGTTGGGGTGGATTTGGAGGGGCGGCTGATGTCTTGCCCTGCTGTAATACTGCCCCGAGGATGAGAATCCTAGACAGCCTGTTTCCAGTGACTGAGGGATCTAAAACAAGGGGATGTAGATATAAGACATATGGGACAAACATTTTTACAGCATGTTGTGAGACTGGAATGCACTAATGAATTTAGTAAGTGAAGGAGAGACCATGTCAACTTTTAAGAAGAAGTTAGATAAGTAGTTAAAAGAAAATGCAATAAAGGGATATGGGAACAGAGCAGGCACTAGTGTCCACATGAAAAGCAAGGGTTACAACCACTGAAAAATAAACCCAAACATGGACCGATTGGGTCAAGCGTCTTGTTTTCATGTTGCAATTTCTATGTAATTCTTTTTAGGTAATTCTGTTTTAATAATCTGAGAAATATATTGTATAAAATAAAATATTTATTCTTGGTAAGACAATACTTACTGCTCATCCCTAATTTTCTTGAGGGCATTAGAGTCAAGAGTCAGCCTAGTAGTATGGGACATGAGTCACATGTAGGCCAGACAGGGTAAGTGAGACAGGCCAGATTTTAATAAAGTCAATTCAAAAACTTGCCATGGTGAGATCTGAAATGATGACCTCTGGTTGTTAGACCACTACCATAACCAATAGGCTACCATACCAAATTTTAGGGCAAGTATTGCTGTTCCTTCTTCATTACCATGTCAATATCCTGGAATTCCCCACCTAACATCATCATGGAAGCAAGCAGCAAGCCCACCACAACCTTGGTAGTGCAACTGAAGATGGGCAATAAACGCGGCCTTGCTGACATCGTCCACAGGTCGGGGTAATTAGGAAAACTCTGCCCTTGATTTCTCGATGTGCACATCTGCCAGATGAGACTTTTCACCAGTACTGTCATTCACAAAATCAGCTCTCGCAAGTAAAGTCTTCTATGGGGGTCAGCCTCTAAATGGAATGGTACATAAACCACGTTGAAACCCGGCCTGATCATGGGTGGTTAGGAGAATTTTGTTATGCAGAGGGTTGTTTGGATATGAAATACCCTACCAGAAACAGTATTGAAAGCAAAATCAATATTCGTTTTTCGAAGGGAAGTGAATATATATTTGAAAAGAAAAAATTAAAAGGGTCAAGGAAAAAGGCAGGAAAATGGGACTGAGTGGATTGCTTTTTAAGAGAGCCAGCAAAGGCACAGTGGGCAGATTGGCCTCCTTTTGTGCAGTAACATTTTATGATTCTGTATGATCTGGTTGTGTCAGGTAATTTACCAACGCAGTGAGACAGAGTGTAATTTCTATTTATAAAATATTTGATACTGACCCATTAAAAAAAAGAAAGACTTGGGAAGGGGCAAGGGGGCTACCTTGCTGGTTTGCATTTGTGTTCTGTGTTGCTGGAAATGGTGACCAATCGAATGATGTAAATGTGATAAATTTATTGTGGAGTGGGTATGGGATGGGGTGTTTTTACAGTTATAATTATGATTTCATACAAATGGTCGGATTAAATGTTAAATGTTGTTGCGCATTGTCTCAGATAGCTGCACTGTTACACACTGATGATTCCTTAACATGAAAGGGTATAATTACACTTAACTTGAATCAACTTAAACTTTAACTGTCATCAAGGTGACGCACACCATTGATGTATGACCTGCACATCCAGCAGTGTTGCAGCTTTGTAAATAACAACAACGTTCTTTCAAGCAAAGTGCTCATTTATGAGCTGCTGACATAGAGTCTTGCAGCTATGTAGCCACCATGGGCCCTTTCCTGCAGTCTCGAGGGGGACGGAGGCATGGTTTCAGCATCAGCCTGATTGTCTGGCCTGAGGTCAGCGTCCACCTCCTCGTCCTCTTCTTCCTCTCTCTCCTGAGGTGGACCGTCAGTCCCTTCTGGCAATTCTTGTCCCCTGCTGATAGCCAAGTTGTGCAGCATGGAGCACATCATGAATTGAGCTACCTGCTCAGGATGGTACTGGAGCAGCCGGGGGCGGGGAGTCTCCTCCTGAGTGGTCCAGGCACCTAAAGCACTGCTTAAGCACTCCAATGGTTTTCTTGACGCTATTGCAAGTGACTCTGTGGCTCTCATTGTAGTGCTTCTCGGCTTCGGTGTGGGTCTTACCCGGGGACAGGGGTGGGGGGGGGGGGTCATCAGCCAGGTGGCGAGGCCATATCCTTTGTCACAAAGCATCTAGCATTGACCTTGAGGCTGACTGATAAACAGGTCAGAGACAGCGCTCTCACGCAGGATATGAACATCATGGATGCTGCCCGGAAATTTGGCATCCATAATAATTTGCTGGTGGTCGACAACGAGTTGCAAATTCAGGGAGTGGAATCCCTTGCGGTTCCTAAAAACCTCTGCATCCTGAAAAGGTGCCCGCATCGCGATGTGCATACAGTCTATTGCTCCCTGCACCTTGGGGAAGTTAGCAATTCGGTAGAATCCTGAAGTTCTCTCAGTCTGAGCCACCCTGGTCATCGGGAAGCTGATAAAGTCCATCCTGCATGCGTACAGTGCTTCAGTGACCTGTCTAATGCAGCAATATGTGGCATGCTGAGATATAGTGCAAATGTCGCCAGCTGAGGCCTAAAAGGAACCCGATGCGTAGAACGAAAGTGCCGCGGTGATCTTGATCTCGACGGACAGGGCGGTCCGGATGGTGCTAGCAGGCTGCAGATCTCTCCTGATGAGCTGGCATAACTCACTGATAACCTCCTTGTGAAAGCGTAGTCTCCTAAGGCAGGTGTTATCGGACAAGTTGAAGTAAGACCGCTTCTCCTTGGAAGTGCGGGGTTGTAATGTCTGGTCCTCCTCATCAGTCTGGCACGTCTTAGATTGGGCACATAAAGCTGTCGAATATATCTTCTGCCATCTCTAGTCTGCAGCATGTGCGTACTCATCAAGACAGGCTGAGAAATGACAGGCCCCATTCCAATAACGATCAGTATTACACCGATTGTTCACAAACAATAAATGTCCCCACTAAGACACCTAAAGTAAATTCCAATCGTCCACAGTATGATAAGATGTTCAGATGTTCAGATTTTCACACCACCTTAAAAGAACTCCAGAGTACATTCAATCTCCCCCGAAGTTGAAGCAGCCTTTTAAATGATGCGAACTGCGATTTAGAACATGGCGTCCATACCGCTGTGATTAGTTCAGGCAAGAGCAACTTTTTCACAGCGTTTTGTTCGGCGAGCGATATTGTGGGCGAGATGTATGCGAGGTGCCGAAGGTAGCGCTGGGCAATTTTCTGGGCGTTAGTTTCGGCACATGTGATCTTTACGACAAAAAATGTAGCTGGGCGGTATTATTAAATCTCGGCGTTAATTATGTACCGAAAGTAATGCTGGGCGATACTATGGGCGTTGGTTTCGCCCATTCTGATCTTTCCACCCAAAAAAGGTAGGCATGCGGTATTATTTTGTTTCAGCATTACGTTCATGCTGAAAGTAACGCTTGCCGATAAATGACCAAGAAATGGTCGTTAGTTTTTATTTTGTGGCTAAGTGGGCTTTATGTGGGCGTTATACCTCATTTCAGCGTTAAAATGGACGTTAAGTGGGTGGCATGCATGCAAAAGTAATGGAAAGTCTAGCCCATAAACTGTGGAGGTAGAGAGAGAGAGAAATATAAATTGGGGAGAGATAGAGAGGGAGAAACACAAACTGGGGAGGGAGAGAAAGAGAGAGAAACACAAACTGGGGAGGGAGAGAGAGAGAGAGAAACACAAACTGGGAAGGAGGGGAGAGAGAGAGAGAAACACAAACTGGAGAGGGAGAGAGAGAGAGAGAGAAACACAAACTGGGGAGGGAGAGAGAGAGAGAAACACAAACTGGGGAGGGAGAGAGAGAGAGAGAAACACAAACTGGGGAGGGAGAGAGAGAGAGAGAGAAACACAAACTGGGGAGGGAGAGAGAGAGAGAGAAACACAAACTGGGGAGGGAGAGAGAGAGAGAAACACAAACTGGGAGGGAGAGAGAGAAACACAAACTGGGGAGGAAGAGAGAGAGGGAAACACAAACTGGGAGGGAGAGAGAGAGAAAAATAAACTGGGAGGGAGAGAGGGAGAGAGAAACACAAACTGGGAGGGAGAGAGAGAGAAACACAAACTGGGGAGAGAGAGAGAGAGAAACACAAACTGGCGTATGGAATGTTTGGAGGCATTCAACGTACACATAGGCAGTGAACCAGTAGCATTGCAATAAACTGTGTGTGCTGTTACTGTGCAGGATAACTAGTATCTGTTCTTAGAGAAACTAGTTATGTATTTACTTCCATTGTATAATGCTCCATGTAATTATAATCCTGCGTTTTAACATAAGCTAAAACATAAAAAAGGAAAGAAAGACTTGCATTTATACAGTACCTTTCATGGTCTCAGGAAGTCCGAAAGCACTTTATAACTGATGAAATACTTTTAAAGTGTAGCCACTGTTGTAATGTAAGAAACGTGGCAGTCAATTTGCACACAGCAAGATCTCAGGAATAGCAATTAAATAAATGACCAGATCATCTCTGTTTTAGGTGTTGCTTGAGGGATAAATATTGTCCAGGGCAACGGGAGAACTTCCCTGCTCTTCTTCAAAATAGTGCTGCGGCATCTTTTACGTCCACCTGAGAGGGCAGATATCTCATCCGACAGACGGCACCTGTGATAATACAGCACTCCTTCAGTACTGCACTGAAGTGTCAACCTAGGGGACCGAGGGTCCAGTGAGAATGGGGAACTGAAGGAAATCTTTATTAGTCAGGAAATTGTATTCGGGAAATTGATGGGATTGAAGACCGATAAATCCCCGGGGCCTGATAGTCTGCATCCCAGAGTACTTAAGGAACTGGCCCTAGAAATAGTGGATGCATTGGTGATCATTTTCCAACAGTCTATCGACTCTGGATCAGTTCCTATGGACTTGAGGGTAGCTAATGTAACACCACTTTTTAAGAAAGGAGGGAGAGAGAAAATATGAGGTTATCCACTTTGGTGGCAAAAACACGAAAGCAGAATATTATCTGAATAGCAGCAGATTAGGAAAAGGGGAGGTGCAACGAGACCTGGGTGTCATGGTACATCAGTTATTGAAAGTTGGCATGCAGGTACAGCAGATGGTGAAGAAGGCAAATGGTATGTTGGCCTTCATAGCTAGGGGATTTGAGTATAGGAGCAGGGAGGTCTTACTGCAGTTGTACAGGGCCTTAGTGAGGCCTCACGTGGAATATTGTGTTCAGTTTTGGTCTCCTAATCTGAGGAAGGATGTCCTTACTATTGAGGGAATGCAACGAAGGCTCACCAGACTGATTCCGGGATGGCAGGACTGACATATGAGGAAAGACTGGATCAACTGGTCCTGTATTCACTGGAGTTTAGAAGGATGAGAGGGGATCTCATAGAAATATATAAAATTCTATCGTGACTAGACAGGTTAGATGCAGGAAGAATGTTCCCGATGTTGGTGAAGTCCAGAACCAGGGGACGTAGTCTAAGGATAAGGAGTAAGCCATTTAGGACTGAGATGAGGAGAAACTTCTTCACTCAGAGAGTTGTTAACCTGTGGAATTCCGCAGAGAGTTGTTGATGCCAGTTCATTGGATATATTCAAGAGGGAGTTAGATGTGGCCCTTAAGGCTAAAAGGATCAAAGGCTATGGAGAGAAAGCTGGAAAGTGGTACTGAGGTGAATGATCAGCCATGATCTTATTGAATGGTGGTGCAGGCTTGAAGGGCCAAATGGCCTACTCCTGCACCTATTTTCTATGTTTCTATGTTTCTATGGGCTCTACTTACTGGAGTAAGACTTGACACTTCCTTAACACACCTCTGACTCAAGAGGCAAGAATGCTCCCACTAAGCCACAATTGATATCTTAAATGAACTGAGAGTAAATGTGGACTGGTTCAGCTCCTTAAACATAATTTTGTGTCCCTTTCTTATAATGTGAAATAAAAACAGAAAATGCTGGAAATCTCAGCAGGTCAGGCAGCATCTGTGGAGAGAAAGCAAAGTTAATGTTTCAGGTTGATGACCCTTCGTCAGAATATGAATATGCAGTAATAGATTTGATTTGAAATTTTGTATTAGCCTTTTAGGCATTTACTTTGAAAACCCTTTTTCTTTCATTTTATACTTACTTATTATTATAGTGGTTTTTGCTGCTTAACAATTAAGAGCTCCCTGAGTGTAATGGAGGGTTTTCCTGAACCCTATAGAGTGAATCATGTGGGTATAATTGGTTATGCGTTTGAGAGCTTCTTATGGAGCTCATGTACAGAGATTGAACATTGTCACAGAATTGAAAACAAGAAACAAGTTCTAATCGGAAGATTAAAAAAAACAAGTCATTTGGATCCTGACATTACACTTGCTTATACATCATTGATAACTATGGCTGGATTTTTAAAACCCTGCATTAAATATTAACAATTCAACTTGCATCTCAGAGGCCTTATTGAGTCTAACACTTGATCAATTTAAACCTACAAAAAAAACTGGTTCAATGAGTCACTCAGAAGATCTTCACATAGGAAGAAACCAGTGAATGCTGATCAAACTGGTTAAGTCCTGTTATAAAACAAGACTGGGGTAATGGATTTGACCCGACTATTGAAATGAGCGTCTTTACAAACAGTGGGAGTCTGTGGCTTGGAATCAGCCAATTTAGCAACATGTGATCCGCTGGAGCATAAAAGTAGAAATACTTGATTAACTGCAGGATTCATTAGTTTCCCACTCTATCTCTGTGAAGGGTTTTGCTAGAGTAAATAAGGAGAAACTTGTCCCACTGGCAGGAGGGTCAGTAACCAAAGAACACAGATTTAAGATATTTGGCAAAAGAAGAGAGATGAGGAGACATTTTTTTACGCAGCAAGCTGTTATGATCTGTAATGGACTGCCTGAAAGGGTGCTGGAAGCAGATTCAATAGCAGCTTTCAATACAGAATCGGATAAATATTTAAAAAGGAAAAAAATTGCAGGGCTGTAGGTAAAGAGCAGGAGAATGGGACTATTGGATAGCACTTTCAAGGAGCCAGCACAGGTGCGATGGGCCAAATAGCCTTCTTCTGCGTTGTATGATGCTGATTCCAAGAACTCATTCTTTCCTAGGGTAGCAAACTGTGGAGCATCCCCATCCTCTCTATAACTACAGATTACTTAAACCCCAAGTCTGGCTTTTCCTTGACACTGCTTCTTACAAACATACGAACAATAACAGACAGGTAAAGACCCTCTGGTCCAGCCAGCCTATCCCACACAATTGCAATACCTTGTGTATCACAATAAATACGCTTCACTCCACCCAAAAAACCACGTGATATCCTGGGAGAAGCACAAAACAGATTAAAAACCCAAGCCAATTTGGAGGGGGGAAATCTGGGAAATTCATCTCCGACCTATCTAGACAATTGAAACCAAAAGGTGACCTCCACCCCTGTCAGAAACAGGTTGAGCTCTAACTTGACTGATGTCAGTGTACTGTGTCAACCACACGAGCTGGCAGCTTGTTCTAGAGGTCCACTATTCTCTGGGAAAGGAACCAGCTCTTGACATCTAACCTAGATCTGGCCTTATACAACTTAAAACTGTGACACCGCTTCCCCCCAACCCCCCGCCCCCAAACCCCCGCCCCCACCCAGTTCTCCATAACCTATTTAATTGAAACAAATTGTCAACTGAAACAGAATTTATTCCCTTCATCATTTTATAAACCTTGAACAGAACACCCCTAAGTCAATGCTTCTCTAAAGACCGGGAGGCCGAAATTGCCCCTCAAAGAGGCGGCCACGGGTCGTTAAGGAATTACCGCTCGGTTGGCACAGAGGCGACGCCATTTTGTAAATTGCACTCCGTTACTTTTGGAGCAGTGTATGGGACCGCCCTGCCCATTTTCCTGCCACGTCATGCTCGCACCGACCCCTTACCAACAGGCGGTGACCCCCTTTCGGAAATTGCCCCGCGGGAATTTGCCCTGTGTGGAATTGCCCTGTGGGAGTGGCGCAACAGCTGGATGAAACTTTTCAGTTAAAGGGGAGGGCCGCTTCGAGCTCTGAAGTAAGTTTATTTGGGTCCACTGGGGCATCAGGGAGGGTCTCGGCCGAGCCAGCGGCCTGGCACCCAAGAGGGTTGCCGGGCTGCCTGTTGGCAGTTCAGCTGAACCCGTGGCCATATTGTCGGGCTGACCTCGGAGTCGGTCAACAATTAAAATAAAATAGAAGCGCAGGCAGTGCGCCCTCCCCTTCAAGGACAGACGCGCCACCCAGACACACACAGTTTCCCGCTGGGGAAAGCTGTCAGTGGCACTGAGCGGCGGCAGCGCCACTCCCATGGGGCAATTTCCCGTGGGGCTCATGGGGGTCGCCACTGGTCGGAAGGGGGTCGATGCATGCCCGACGGGTGGCAGCATGGGCGGTGCAGAAACCTGTTGCCGCCGCTCCCAGCCCAGGAGCAATTTAGAACGGATCGGCCCATCGTCTGTCCCCGGTCGGTGAGGCCTATCTGCTCCATTTTGGGCCAGAAAGAGGGGGCAATTTTGGCCCCTGGGTATTCTGCGGCGAGAGACTCATAAAGCCTTTCCACCATCTGTAAGGCACAAGTGAGGAATGTAATGGAATACTCTCCACTTTCCTGGATGAGTGCAGCTCCAACAATACTCAAGAAGCTCAACACCATCCAGGACAAAATAGCCTGCTTGATTGACACCCGATCAACCACCTCGAACATTCACTCCCTCCACCACCACTGGCTACAGTGCGTACCATCTACAAGATGCACTTCAGGAAGTCACCCAAGCTTCTTTGATAGCACCTCCCAAAATCGCAACCCCTACCACCTAGAAGGACAAGGGCAGCAGGCGCATGGGAATACCATCAACTTCAAGTTCCCCTCCAAGTCACACACCAACCCGACTTGGAAATATATTGCCGTTCCTTCATCGTCACTGGATCAAAATCCTGGAACTCCCTCCCGAACAGGACTGTGGGAGTACTTTCGCCACACGGACTGCAGTGGATCAAGAAGGCGGCTCACCACCACCTTCTCAAGAGCGATTAGGGATGGGAAATAATGCTGGCTTTGCCAGCAATGGCCACATCCCATGAACGAATAAAATAAGGTGACAACTCTTTTAACCTCTCATGATTACTAAGATGCTTTGAACTGGGAATTAGTCTAGTGGCCCTCCTCGGCCTCAATATCACCCACATTGTGAGGTGGCCAAAACTGGACACAGTGTTCCAAGTGAAGCCTGACCAAATATTATGGCATTGAAAAAATATTATGGCTTGTCTTTTAATCAATTGTCCTACAAATGCACTCTAACACCCTATTCATTCTAGCTATTACTTCATGGCATTGCTCATGAACCTTTAGTGATCTGTGCACTAGAACGCCCAGTTCTCTTTCTTTCTCCACCTTGTTTAATGCTTTTCCCTGAAGGATGTATGTATGTTGAGCAGTTGCTTTGCCCACTGCACATTTCCAAATTAAACATAATTTTCTAGTCATGATCCCAATACTCCAAAACATCAAGATCCGTTTGAAGCAGTCATAATACTTGCACAGATCTTAATATCATCTGCAAATTTGCAAATCATGACCCCAATGCCTATATCTAGATCATTAATAAAAATAATAAAGAGCACAGATCACCAAACCACCATTGGTGATTGGTCTCGAAACAGATTCAAATCCATCTATAATTGCTTTCTGCCTACAATCTTCCAGCTAGTTCTCAATCCTGCTCAATAGATTACTAATACCAGAGACTTCGATCTTGTAGAGAAGCCTCTTGTGTGGTGCCTAATCGAAAGCTTTTTGGAAGTCTTAGTAGACAATGTCTACTGGCTTCCCTCATCCACCATCTTGGTGACTTCTTCAAAAAAAACAATCAAATTTGTAAGACATGACCTTTTTATGGAGCCATGTTGGGTGTCCCTAATATGTCCCTCTCTATCCAAGTAATCATATATTGCATCCATAATGATTCTCTCAAGCATCTTTTTATTACTGATGTCAAACTAATGGACCAATAGTTAACCAGGTCCATCTTGTCATCTTTTTGAAGGATGGGACTACATTAGCCTCCTTCTAGTTTATGGCAACCATCTCAGTGTGTTATTAAAAATATAGGTTAGGGGTTAACACACCACATGTTCCATCTCCCCGAGAATCCGATGATGGATAGCATCCGGTCCAGCTGTTGATTTGTCTCAACTTCTCTCCTTCTCTTTCCAACCTTGGTGGTGTGATGCATTGCAGACTATTGCTCTTCACCGAGGTTTTTCAATTGCGTTTTTTTAAGGCAGATACTAGGCATCTCAAATACCTTCCCAAAGTGTGACAAAACCATTATTGGACTGGGCATCATGAAAGAAATCTTCAAGAAACAAAGAGGGTAAAATTGCCCCTCACACCAATTGGGGGTGGTAACATTCTGGGGCCGGGACTGCTATCGCCCAGCCCGGAAGTTCTGCTCCCAACATGGAATTGGGCACGTGTGCCCCTCAAAGGAAGCTAAGCACTGTCGCCGGAGCCCAGCACTATGCGAAATATCCACGTAGCGCTGACCTGCTACAACGCTCCTCCCCTTCATTTAAAGTGAAGGGCCGCTGCACACTCTGCAGGTCTTTTAGTGGCCAGACACTGGGACACCAGGGTCACAATCGACCGGGCCAGCAGCCCGGCACATAAAATGGCGCGCCGGGATGCAAGATGGCGGCCCGGTTGTTGCGAGGGCTGCCATTGTCGGTCGACAATAAGGGGCACCCTGGCGGGAGATGTCTGCCAGTTTCATGCCCAGTGAAGCTGGCATTGATATCGGCCCATGCCAGCCTCGTGGCCCACGGGGCAATTTCACACGCGGGGCATAAAAGGGTTGGCGCCGGGCGATAAGAGATCGGCAATGACATCATCGCTGGCCGTGCGCTAGCCCACGGCACTAATCATGGGGCACGCGCTACTGGGACACTGCCCCCCCAAACCTCCAGGGCAATTTCCTGGGAGGCGCTATCAACCCCCCTCGCCCGGGTGATAAATCCATTACCCCCCCCCACCCCCGGAGGCGTTAACGGAGCTATAAAAAGGGGCAATTTCAGCCCCAAATACTCTTGCTAACTCTACCATTGACACTTGACCCACAAGACAATCCCACAATCAGAGGTAGACAGATTTTTGGATATTAAGGGAATCAAGGGATTTGGGGATAATGCGGGAAGGTGGAGTTGAGGTAGAAGATCAGCCATGATCTCATTGAATGGTAGAGCAGGCTCAAGGGGCCGAATGGCCTACTCTGCTCCTAATTCTTATGTTCTTATGTTCTTATAGCCCTTGGAAGAGGCACCACAGATTTCCTAGGTCCTCAACTGCTGACTAATAATTCAAAAATGAAATTATTTCACCGACATTTCAACTAAAGGATGTAAGGTTAATGCCAGGGAATTTGATATTTATCCACTATTCACAATCAGTATCAACATCCTTTTCATGAAGCCATGTTGGGTGTCCCTAACATGTCGCTCTCTATCCAAGTAATCATATATTGTAGTATCAAGTTAGATATTACATGGGTTAGATGTAATGGAAAGCTTCCAGTACTCTATCCCATAAATATTGATTGTCCCAACCTCAGAAGAGCCACAGTTTCACTTCACCCATGTGCTCTGTCTGAATCAGGCTTGTAATGTAGTGTCAATAACTGACAAATTATGAGCAGCTTTATAGTGTGTAGTCACATCCTCTAAGAACGGAGTTGAGATTGCTCAAACATATTTCACTAACATCCCTTACATCTGTGTAAGAGAGAAGATTTCCATTTTATTTGTCTGAGCTGGATTTGAGCCAAGTTTCCGAAAGTGAAAGGATTGTGCCCTAAGCTTCTGTGCAAATTACTTTTCTGTTTTGCCAAGTTAATGGAGGCATTTCATTGCAAGAATCAGCAAGTGAACATAATACCAATTCTCCTAATGGCAGAACTCACTTTTGGATTCATAATATCGTCCTTTTGACTTAAGGATACTGACTTTTAGCAGATGACAGCTTGTTTGGAGTGAACAAGACAGTCCTGCAATCAGATTATAGGGTTGTTGAGGCTCGATTGCCACTACTAATGATATCCACCAATGAAAGATTCATTAAACCACTGGAGTGGCACAAAATGAGGTGATTTTGGAAGAAGAAACTTCTTACAATTTATTTTACAAATTACTGTCACTTTGGCCTTGTGTTAGGTGAGGTGAAGGACTGGAAAGATACATAAACTACCAAATTTGGATTTTCCACTTTCTTTGCATGCTTAACACCCACTTAATGTCCATTTTAGCGCTGAAATGATGTATAACGGCCATATATCGCCCATTTAGCCACAAAATGGAAACTGACGGGTATTTTTCGGAAACTGATCGCCAAGTGTTACTTTCCCCATGTGCGTAACACCGGGGAAAAATAATACCGCCAGCCCACCTTTTTTGGACGGAATCAACGCCCATAATATCGCCCAGCATTACTTTCTGCACGGAATTAATGGCGAGATTCAATAATACTGTCCGCCCACTTTTTTTGTCGTAAAGATCATATTAAAGATCATGCCAAAACTAACGGCCATGAGATCGCTCAGGGTCACTTTCACCACCTCGCACACATATCGCCCACAATATCGCTCACCCAAAAAAACGCCCAGAAAAAGTGGAACTAACCGGAGCTAATCACAGCGTTATGGACGCCCTGTTCTACATCACATGTCACATCCTTTAAAAGGCTGCTCTGCTTCAACCTCGGGGGAGTTCGGATGTACTCTGGAGTTGATGTGAACATCTGTACAAACATCTTGACCATACTGTGACCGATTGGAATTTAATAGGTGTCTTCGTCGGGACATTCATTGTTTGTGACCAATCGGTGGCAATCAGAGAGTTATTGCAATGGGGCCTGTCGTTTCTCACTCTCTCTTGATGATCAGTTGCATACTGCAGACTCAAGATGGGTGAAAGTATGCAATTACACAGCATTATGTGCCCAATGTAAGACTGATGAGGAGGACCAGACGTTACATCCCCCGCAAGTACAGGGACAAGCGGTCTTACCTCGACCACCTACCTTCAGAGACTGTGCTTCCACAAAGAAGTTATCACTGATGTATGCCAGCTCATAAGGGGAGATCTGCAGCCTGCCAGCACCATCAGTACTGCACTGTCCATCGAGGTCAAAGTCATCGCGGCACTGTCGTTCTACGCATCGAATTCTTTTCAGGCCACAGCTAGCGACATTTGCGGTCTGTCTCAGCATGCCACACATTGCTGCATTAGACAGGTCATTGAAGCCCTGTACGCACGCAGGAGGGACTTGATCAGCTTCCCTATGACCAGGGAGGCTTAGACCGAGAGGGCTCGAGGATTATGCAAAATTGCAAACTTCCTCAAGGTGCAGGGAGCAATAAACTGTACGCACATCGCGATGTGGGCACCTTTTCAGGATGCACAGGTTTTCAGGCACCGCAAAGGATTCCATTCCCTGAATGTGCAACTCGTTGTCGACCACCAGCAAATTATTATGACAGTGAATGTTAAATTTCCGGGCAGCATCCACGATGCTCACATCCTGCGCTGTATCTGACCTGTTTAACAATCAG
Organism: Pristiophorus japonicus; assembly: GCF_044704955.1. Classification (NCBI taxonomy): domain Eukaryota; kingdom Metazoa; phylum Chordata; class Chondrichthyes; family Pristiophoridae; genus Pristiophorus; species Pristiophorus japonicus. The sequence continues at coordinate 53,615,452 of NC_091981.1, read as the reverse complement.
CCACAAGGTCAATGCTGGATGCTTGGTGACAAAGGATATGGCCTCGCCACCTGGCTGATGACCCCCCTGCATGACACCCACACTGAAGCCAAGAGGCGATACAATGAGAGCCACAGAGCCACTTGCAATATCGTGGAGAACACCATTTGAGTGCTGAAGCAGCGCTTTAGATGCCTGGACCACTCAGGAGGCGACCTCCAATACCATCTTGAGCAGGTAGCTCAATTTGTGGTGGTGTGCTCCATGCTACACAACTTGGCTATCAGGAAGGGACAAGAATTGCCTGATGAGTCTGACAGTCCACCTCACCAGAGAGAGGAAGAGGAGGACAAGAAGGCGGATGCTGACATCGGCCCAGACAATCAGGCTGATGCTGGAGCCATGCCTCCGCCCCCCTGTAGACCGCATGAAAGGGCCCGTGGTGGCATGATAGCTGCAAGAGTCTTACATCAGGAGCTCATCAATGATCGCTTTGCCTGAAAGAACGTTGATGTTAGTTACAAGGCTGAAACACTGCTGGGTGTGCAGGTCATACATCAATGGTGAGTATTACCTTGGTGACAGTTAAAGTTTAAGTTGATTGAAGTTAAGTGTAATTATACCCTTTGATGTTAAGGAATCACCAGCATGTAACGGTGCAGCTATCTGAGTCAATGCGCAACAAGGTTTTGTTAAATAAAAAACATCTAAACCGAACAGTTGTCTGAAATCATCAGTATTTCTGTAAAAACCAACCCTCCCCCCCCACCCCACTTCTCTTTCCCACCTCTACCCCTTCCCCTCCTGACTCCAAGCCGCCTGGCCGAGGAGCTCCTCAGGCGATGCTTCATTGGGGGGGGGGGGGGGGGTGATGATGGCCGAACCGCTGCTTGGATGGATACGGGAGAGAACGGTCCTGAGGAGGGAACGTACTCTGAGCCAGAAGCAAGATGTTGCTCCTGGCTCTCATGTGTCGTTGGCAATGTGGGTGCGGCACCTTGGGGTGCGGTGCCGCGCTCCGGGACCACTGGGAGCCCTCTGCCACCAGTGTTCCTGGCTACAGGCTCCAGGGCCTCCACCATCCCTTCCATGTTATATCTTATTTGTTGGACAAAAACTCGGTGCCAACTATGTTCTTGGTGCTTAGTAGGTTTTTTGCTGCTGGTGAATCTCAGTCGTTCCTCCCACAACAGCCAGACAAGCACATACCACAGCCACACACTCCTTCAGTCCCTCTCTGCTCCCTCTCTCTCTGTCTCTTCTTTTGCGCATGTCATAATGACCCTTGACCTCCTGAATCGCGGGAATCGAGCGTTGCCATGCCATTACTAACAACGGCGACACTTTACAACAGAAGTTCAGCGAGATTTAACGCTACCGCCCATTTCATATCGCTCACGGTAAAGCCCAATTTTAAAAATGGAGACTAGGTGCTTTGAGAATGGGCGAGAAGCTGGCGATCTGAAAACCCATTTTTACCGCCCACGTCGGAAATAATGTCCATTTTTGGGCAATGCACAAAAGTGTAAAATCTAGCCCATAGAGATTAATGGAATGGCTGCACTCGAATTGAATGAAAACTTAAATTAGGTACAGATATAGGAAGAAAAATCATTGTAACAAAAGGCACACACTCAACTCGAGTCAATGCCCTACAATATGATAGTCTGTTTCTTAATGCCAACTTGTTCAGTAAGCTTGTCTACAGCATCTAAAAATATAATGCATTCCTGTTAAACATGGCCAGCGAACTTAGCACTCTATATTACTCACAAATATCAATTGGACATAATTGTGCAGACACCAAGCTGCGGTAGCAAAGTACATGTTTGCATCAAAGTTGAAATTGCTTGCTACATTTAACCAAAAGATCAAAATGGTTGGTTTCCTTGACTTAATTAGCAGACTTCTTCTTTGATGTGAGTTTATGGTACCTGCCAACTAGATTCGTTAGCTCAGCAAGTTTGTCCAGTGTGTAGCTGAGCAATACAGACAAGGAAGGTCCCAGGTTTGATCCCTGGTCTGTGCTGAATCATCTAATTTAGCCAGGGCGTGGAAAGGGTTATGCAGTTACCCTCAGTACTCCTAGGTTGGCCGGGGTGTAGATCAGCCAGAGCTCTCACTCCCGTTTGCAATCTAGTGACTCCTGCTGGTCATGTGCTTGTGTAGACATTGGTTGAGGAAAAGATTAGGTTCAGCTGTGATGTCGCTCAGGATGAAGCAGCTTGCTAACACCCATTGACAAGGTGAGTCCATGATTAATGGTCACTTGGGTGAGATAGTGGAGAGCAAACTGTGCCTAATAGACAGAAGGCATCAGTGTGCTGAAATGGAGCAAGGAAAAATATTGGCAGAGGAGAAAGAAACTAGATAGTTTAATTCATACCGTATATACTCGCGTATCATGCGACTTTTGAAGACCTAAATTGTAACCTAAATTTGGGGGGTCGCATGATACGCGAGATACAAAATTTGCGGGTGTGAAGTGCTGGCCAAGATTAGGCTGTTAGGCTGTTAAGCAGACCGTATCCACGCTGAATCTCGGCATGCTCCAACAATCCTCTATGTAAAGATATTTCTCTTGGTTTCTCCTCTCACTCTCCATGATGGTTGTAAATCGAATATCCCTGGTTGATATTAGTTCCTCGATACTCATGACCAAATCACTAGTTTATGTGGAAAACAAGCCAAGTTCCTGCAGCACACCACTAACTACATCCTCCCAATGCAAACAAAAATCCATTTGACTCCTGCTGAAATTCTTCTCTTCAGGGGGAGAGAGAGTCGCGGAGGTCGGGGGGGGAGAGAGAGTCGCGGAGGTCGGGGGGGAGAGAGAGTCGCGGAGGTCGGGGGGGGAGAGAGAGTCGCGGAGGTCGGGGGGGAGAGAGAGTCGCGGAGGTCGGGGGGGGAGAGAGAGTCGCGGAGGTCGGGGGAGGAGAGAGAGTCGCGGAGGTCGGGGGGGGAGAGAGAGTCGCGGAGGTCGGGGGGGGGAGAGAGTCGCGGAGGTCGGGGGGGGAGAGAGAGTCGCGGAGGTCGGGGGGGGAGAGAGAGTCGCGGAGGTCGGGGGGGGAGAGAGAGTCGCGGAGGTCGGGGGGGGAGAGAGAGTCGTGGAGGTCGGGGGGGAGAGAGTCGCGGAGGTCGGGGGGGGAGAGAGAGTCGCGGAGGTCGGGGGGGGAGAGAGTCGCGGAGGTCGGGGGGGAGAGAGTCGCAGAGGTCGGGGGGGGAGAGAGAGTCGCGGAGGTCGGGGGGGAGAGAGAGTCGCGGAGGTCGGGGGGGAGAGAGTCGCAGAGGTCGGGGGGGGAGAGAGAGTCGCGGAGGTCGGGGGGGAGAGAGAGTCGCGGAGGTCGGGGGGGAGAGAGAGTCGCGGAGGTCGGGGGGGGAGAGAGAGTCGCGGAGGTCGGGGGGGGAGAGAGTCGCGGAGGTCGGGGGGAGAGAGAGTCGCGGAGGTCGGGGGGGAGAGAGAGTCGCGGAGGTCGGGGGGGAGAGAGTCGCGGAGGTCGGGGGGGAGAGAGAGTCGCGGAGGTCGGGGGGGGGAGAGAGAGTCGCGGAGGTCGGGGGGGGGGAGAGAGAGTCGCGGAGGTCGGGGGGGGAGAGAGAGTCGCGGAGGTCGGGGGGGGGGAGAGAGAGTCGCGGAGGTCGGGGGGAGAGAGAGTCGCGGAGGTCGGGGGGGAGAGAGTACGGAGAGAGAGCACGGAGAGAGAGCACGGAGAGAGAGCACTGAGAGAGAGCAGAATCCACTCGATGTTTCATGTTAAGGTCTGTATTCGATCTCAAAAAAGTGACTGGCATGATACATGAGATATACGGTAAAATCATGTTTTGGGGACGAAAATTTAGGAGTCGCATGATACGCGAGATCGCAGGATACGCGAGTATATACGGTACCTATTAGCTCACACTGTAAAAGTGCACAGATGCACCCAGATGTCAACCATGGTGATGGAGGCCATGCTCACCAACTCCCTCTGTACATTCACAGGGATTATTACTCCTGTGAGGATTTTCAAAAGTAATCACAGGCAACTCCTGGTTTTTCCACAGTGTATTCAGGAGCAGTGCTTCAGGCAATCCCTACATGGCTTTGAACATTTATTTTTAAATTCCACACTAGCAAATTTTCTGGAGTCTTCTTTGCAGTGTGGCCAAACTCTAACCATATCCTTTTTCCCAGTGTTTGCGTCTCCTTTTCTTGTCATTTTTATATAATAAAAACAACTGATCCAAATTATCATGAGCCGGACATCACTACTTGCCTTCAGTGTTACCACAAAAATATGACTTTAGGAGCACAAAATTTGGATCTGTTGCACCCGCTTTTTGGAAGCTACAAGTGCCCTTACAGGTTCAAAATGGCATCCGCAGCACACGGATACACTTCTGGGGCGAGTTGCAGTGGACGCCATATTGGTGAGGGCATTAGCGGCACGCGCAGTAAGCGTCTTCCGCAAGTATGCAGAGTAGGCAGATCATGACGTCAATCAGTGTCTAATGCTAATTTAATGGCAGCAATGCAATTTTGGAGCTCAGCGTTCCAGCTCGTACAGCTGAACATGCATTCAACATCTGGAAGAAACTCCCCCCCAACCACCAGTACTTTTTAAAGGGACCATCAACCACTTTCAAGTTAATTACTGATTGATTTCTATTGGCTGTTGCTACAATTTCACAAGTGTTTTGTGCTTTCCAAAGTTCATTAAGTTGCTAAAGTCTACAGGGAGTGTTGTGCTGGTGCTGAAGGATTTTGTCCTGACTTCAAGGCTTCTGCATAAACCATTTGCTCCTGACATGGATGCAGTCGTAGGCATTTCCCTTGGAATATAGCATGGCTGGGAGAATGAGCAGAGGTGACGCAGAGCAGGGCAAGCTGCTAGAAGAGAGAGGAGGGGGAGAAGGGCTCTCAGCAAGAGGCCATATCTGCCCAGGGTGTTTAGGAAACAATTCTCATACCTGAACCTCAGCAAGGAACAATGTGTGAGATATCTGTGCTTCAGTAAGGATGTTCTCACTGAAATCTGCCACCTGCTGCAGCCACAACTGCAACCTCAGAGCAGAGCATTGCCAGTGGGTGTGAAGGTCACTATGGCCATGAACTTATATGCGTCGAGCTTTTTCCAGGCTGGAGCTGGAGATGGTTGCAACATCCCTCAGTTTGACGCCAACTGTTGTGAAACGGAGGTCACTGAGGCTCTGTATTCAAAGAGAGCTGACTATATTTTATTCTCTTTTGCCAGAGAGCAGCAGGCAGAGGGAGCATGCGGTTTCACAAGGATTGTAAGCATCCTCATAGTGCAGGGTGCTATTGACTGCATACACGCTACTTTGCAGCCACTGCATGTCAACTCTGAAATGTACTGCAACCGAAAGGGATTCCACTCCCTTAATGTCCAATTAATGTGTGACCATAGGCAGCGAATCATGCAGGTCGATATTCAGTATCCTGGCAGCAGTCATGATGCCTTCATTCTGACGCAGTCCGCTGTGCCATCTATATTTGAGCCATTGTGGCAAATCAAAGAGTGGTTACTGGGCGACAAGACTTATCCACCGATGACATGTCTCATGACTCCGGTGAGCACAGTGCATGCACACATGGGCAGCATGCATACAATGAAAGCCATGCTGCCACACAAAATATGATCGATGAGACCATTGGCGAGCTGAAACAATGCTTCTGCTGCCTGGATCACTCCGTAGGAGCCCTGCAGCACTCGGCAGAGCGAGTGTCAAGATTCGTCATCGTCTGCTGCACAACCTCGTCATCACAAGGGCCCAGCCCTTGCCACCAGCTATACGGCAAGCAGGAGGAGGAGCAGGAGGAGGAAGAGGAAGAGAGGAGGCAACCTACACAGCCCCTTTCTGGCCGGGCCGACCGTGAACAACTTAGCCGGCTGCAATAGACATAGAAACATAGAAACATAGAAAATAAGTGCAGGAGTAGTCCATTCGGCCCTTCGAGCCTGCACCGCCATTCAATGAGTTCATGGCTGAACATGCAACTTCAGTACCCCATTCCTGCTTTCTCACCATACCCCTTGATTCCCCTAGTAGTAAGGACTTCATCTAACTCCTTTTTGAATATATTTAGTGAATTGGCCTCAACAACTTTCTGTGGTAGAGAATTCCACAGGTTCACCACTCTCTGGGTGAAGAAATTTCTCCTCATCTCGGTCCTAAATGGCTTCCCCCTTATCCTTAGACTGTATCCCCTGGTTCTGGACTTCCCCAACATTGGGAACATTCTTCCTGCATCTAACCTGTCTAACCCCGTCAGAATTTTAAACGTTTCTATGAGGTCCCCTCTCATTCTTCTGAACGCCAGTGAATACAAGCCCAGGTGTTCCAGTCTTTCTTGATAGGTCAGTCCCGCCATCCCGGGAATCAGTCTGGTGAACCTTCGCTGCACTCCCTCAATAGCAAGAATGTCCTTCCTCAGGTTAGGAGACCAAAACTGTACACAATACTCCAGGTGTGGCCTCACCAAGGCCCTGTACAATTGTAGCAACACCTCCCTGCCCCTGTACTCAAATCCCCTCGCTATGAAGGCCAACATGCCATTTGCTTTCTTAACCGCCTGCTGTACCTGCATGCCAACCTTCAATGACTGATGTACCATGACACCCAGGTCTCTTTGCACCTCCCCTTTTCCTAATCTGTCACCATTCAGATAATAGTCTGTCTCTCTGTTTTTACCACCAAAGTGGATAACCTCACATTTATCCACATTATACTTCATCTGCCATGCATTTGCCCACTCACCTAACCTATCCAAGTCACTCTGCAGCCTCATAGCATCCTCCTCGCAGCTCACACTGCCACCCAACTTAGTGTCATCCGCAAATTTGGAGATACTACATTTAATCCCCTCGTCTAAATCATGAATGTACAGTGTAAACAGCTGGGGCCCCAGCACAGAACCTGCCTGCCATTCTGAAAAGTCCCCATTTACTCCTACTCTTTGCTTCCTGTCTGACAACCAGTTCTCAATCCATGTCAGCACACTACCCCCAATCCCATGTGCTTTAACTTTGCACATTAATCTCTTGTGTGGGACCTTGTCAAAAGCCTTCTGAAAGTCCAAATATACCACATCAACTGGTTCTCCCTTGTCCACTCTACTGGAAACATCCTCAAAAAATTCCAGAAGATTTGTCAAGCATGATTTCCCTTTCACAAATCCATGCTGACTTGGACCTATCATATTACCTCTTTCCAAATGCACTGCTATGACATCCTTAATAATTGATTCCATCATTTTACCCACTACCGATGTCAGGCTGACCGGTCTGTAATTCCCTGTTTTCTCTCTCCCTCCTATTTTAAAAAGTGGGGTTACATTGGCTACCCTCCACTCCATAGGAACTGATCCAGAGTCAATGGAATGTTGGAAAATGACTGTCAATGCATCCACTATTTCCAAGGCCACCTCCTTAAGTACTCTGGGATGCAGTCCATCAGGCCCTGGGGATTTATCGGCCTTCAATCCCATCAATTTCCCCAACACAATTTCCCGACTAATAAGGATTTCCCTCAGTTCCTCCTCCTTACTAGACCCTCCGACCCCTTTTATATCCGGAACCCCAATTTATCATAAGTCCCACACCTAACCTTCGCTATGCCACTGACCAACACACTTGTCCACAATGCAAAAATAAAAGCCAACACAAAATAAACATTCCAAATTTATAAATCAAAGCCTGTCATATTGCATACAAACATAAATTAATCACTCTTGTGCATTCCCTTAGTGTTTTTCTTTCATGTGCTTTTGCCTGTCCTAGCGCTCCTACACAGTGCTATCCCAGCGGCTGCAGCATGACTGTTGGAAGGCTGCTGACTTTCAGCGGGGGAGACTGCAGATGGCCTTGGATGCAGATGGGCCTAGAAGGCCAAGCTTCAGACTTCATCATCTCAGCATTGGCGGCAACAGTCTGGGCTGGCTGGCTGACAGGCAACAGCAAGGGCACTGGCAGAGTGGCAGCGGTGGAATTACTCATCCTGAGAGAGGACAGCAGGGTTGTGCTCCATGGAGCTACTGCCACTCCTCCGAGTCAGCAGCTCAGCAATCCTAGAAATCTGATGACGGACAGATTGCTGGACTGCTGAGACACCCTGCAAGCCACTTTGAATACTGGTATCCACAGCCATGATGGCAGCTCTCTGAGCTTTCATGGCAGCTGATACGTCCTTACTACACAGTATAAATGCACACGAGGCCCATGCTTGAGAGAAGGTCAGTCTGTGACCTGTCCTTTATTCCTTAGCACTCAAGTGATGAAAGTGGGTGGAGCTTCCCCTTTTATACCTGAAGGTCCAGGTTAGGAGTGTCTCCCACCTAGTGGTCAGTGTTCTCACGGTGTACAACTTAGGTCAGTTTATACATGGGTTACAATGCTGGTTGAATACATGACATCACCTCCCCCCCCCCCAAAGTCTTATTGGGATCACAGGTTGAGTCTCTCTGGTGGTTTACACTCCCTTGTAGAGCGCCTGAGTTGGGGCTCCGGTTGTTGGGCGCTGGCCCGAGTGTCTGCTGTTTGCAGTGCCTCAGGCCTGTCCGGACTGCCCACAGTGACTGGGCTCTCCTCCCTTTGGTTCCGGTGTTCGGTCACCTGTGGTGGAGTGAACTCTATATCGTGTTCTTCCTCTGCTTCTTCTATGGGGTTGCTGAACCTCCTTTTTGTTTGATCCACATGTTTGCGGCAGATTTGTCCATTGGTAAGTTTAACTACCAGAATCCTATTTCCCTCTTTGGCAACCACAGTGCCTGCGAGCCATTTGGGCCCGTAAGCGTAGTTGAGGACAAAAACAGGATCATTTCCATCAATACATCGCGCCCTCGCATTCCTGTCATGGTAGTGATATTGTGACTGGCGCCTGCTCTCGACAATTTCTTTCATGGTGGGGTGTATAAGGGATAATCGGGTTTTGAGCGTTCTTTTCATTAGTAGCTCTGCGGGTGGAACCCCTGTGAGTGAGTGTGGTCGGGATCTATAGGCCAACAGGAGGCTTGATAAGCGGGTTTGTAGGGAACCCCCTTGGAATCTGAGCATCCCCTGTTTGATTATCTGCACTGCTCGTTCTGCCTGGCCGTTTGAGGCCGGCTTGAACGGTGCCGTTCTAACATGGTTAATTCCATTGCCTGCCATGAAGTCCTGGAATTCAGTGCTTGTGAAGAATTGTCGCCATTGTCGTTGACCAAGATGTCCGGTAGACCATGGGCGGCGAACATTGCCCGTAGACTTTCTACCGTGGCAGAGGATGTGCTTGAATTTAAAATGTCACACTCGATCCATTTGGAGTAGGCGTCTACTACAACCAAAAACATTTTCCCCATGAAAGGACCTGCGTAGTCCACATGGATGCGTGACCAAGGCTTGGCGGGCCATGGCCAGGGGCGAAGGGGAGCTTCCCTGGGCGCATGGCCCAGCTGGGCACACGTGTTGCACCTGCGAACACAAAGTTCCAGATCTGCGTCTATCCCTGGCCACCAAACGTGTGGCCTGGCAATTGCCTTCATCGTGACAATGCCCGGGTGCCCATTGTGGAGTTCTCTGATGAACACCTCTCTGCCCATCTGGGGCATGACTACGCGGTTTCCCCACAGTAGGCAATCGGCCTGAATCGAGAGTTCATCCTTGCGCCTGTGAAATGGTTTAAATTTCTCAGGGCATGCCCTGTACATGGCTGCCCAGTCCCCATTCAGTACACATTTCTTGACTAGAGACAATAGCGGGTCTCTGTTTGTCCAGACTTTAATCTGACGGGCTGTCACGGGTGAGCCTTCGCTTCCGAAAGCTTCAACAGCCATGACCATCTCAGCACCATGCTCGGTAGCCCCCTCAGTGGTGGCTAGTGGGAGCCTGCTGAGTGCATCGTCGCAGTTTTCGGTGCCCGGTCTGTGGCCGAATTGTGTAGTCATAGGCAGCTAACGTGAGTGCCCACCTCTGTATGCGGGCCGATGCCTTTGCATTTATGGCCTTGTTGTTGGCCAAAAGGGATATTAGGGGTTTGTGATCTGTCTTCAGCTCAAATTTCCTGCCAAACAGATACTGGTGCATTTTCTTTACCGCATATACACATGCGAGCGCCTCCTTTTCTACCATCCCGTAGCCCCTTTCTGCCTGGGACAGACTCCTGGAGGCATAAGCTACCGGCTGTAACTAACCCTTGGCATTGACATGCTGCAACACACACCCGACACCATAGGACGACGCATCGCACATTAACACAAGTTTCTTACATGGGTCATATAGCGTTAACAGATTGCTGGAACATAACAAATTGCATGTTCGATTAAAAGCCCTTTCCTGGCTGTCCCCCCAGACCCATTCGCGACCTTTGCGTAGGAGCACGTGTAGCGGCTCTAGCAGCGTGCTCAATTTGGGAAGAAAGTTACCAAAATAGTTCAGGAGCCCCAGGAACGAACGCAGCTCCGTCGTGTTACGGGGTCTGGGTGCTCTCTGGATCGCTTCGGTCTTGGATGCAGTAGGGCTGATCCCGTCTGCTGCTACCCTCATCCCCAGGAATTCTACCTCTGGAGCTAGGAAGACGCACTTCGCCTTCTTCAGTCGCAGACCTACCCGGTCCAGTCTGTGTAGCACCTCCTCCAGGTTGTGGAGGTGTTCTTCAGTATCGTAACCCGTAATGAGGATGTCGTCCTGAAAAACCACCGTCCCTGGAATCGACTTGAGGAGGCTTTCCATATTTCGTTGGAAGATCGCGGCGGCCGAGCGAATCCCGAACGGACATCTGTTGTACTCAAACAACCCCTTGTGTGTCGTGATGGTGGTTAGCTTCTCCGACTCACTCGCCAGCTCCTGGGTCATGTAAGCTGAGGTCAGGTCCAATTTTCTCTCTCTCGGTAGCGGGTACTGGTCTTGGAGTGACACCCGATTGATGGTGGCCTTGTAATCGCCACATATCCTGACCAACCCATCCGCCTTGAGCACCGGCACAATCGGGCTTGCCCAGTCACTGAATTCGACTAGCGAGATGATGCCTTCCCTCAACAGGCGGTCCAATTCGCCTTCTATCTTTTCCCGCATCACGTACGGCACCGCTCTGGCCTTGTGGTGTACTGGCCTGGCGTCCGGGTTTATGTGAATTACTACCTTGGCCCCCATGAAAGTGCCAATGCCGGGTTGAAATAATGAGTCAAATTTGTCCAGGACCTGTGAGCATGATACTCGCTCCACAGAGGAAATTGCATTGACATCGCCCCATTTCCAGTTCATGACAGCAAGCCAACTCCTCCCCAGTAGTGCGGGACCGTCCCCTGGGACAATCCAGAGTGGCAACCTGTTCTCCGAATCTTTGTGGGTCACGACTACCCTGGCGCTGCCTCGCACCGGAATGATCTGCTTTGTGTAAGTCCGTAGCTGTGCGTCAATCGCTGATAATTTTGGCCTCCTGGCCTTGGATGCCCACAACTTTTCAAACTGTTTGATACCCATCAGGGACTGGCTGGCACCCGTGTCTAACTCCATTGATACTGGGATGCCATTGAGGAGCACTTTCATCATATCAGTGGCGTCCTGGTGTATGAACTGTATACGTGCTCCACATGAACTCGCTGAACTTCAGCTTCCAGCGATTTCCCCCAGTGTCCATTTCTGCAATTTCTGCAGGTATTTTGCTCATCTCTGCAAACTCTGGCTGAATGTATGCCTCCACGCCTCCAGCATGAGTTGCGGTTTGAAAAAAAGGTCCCTTGCCAGTCAATCGTCCCTGACTGCCCCTGTTATTGTCCTTGAGTGCGCCATTAACAGGTGTTGATGGCCCCATTACTGGCCGCATTGTCCCTTGCAATGGCGTGAATCGCTGTACAGCTTGCCATTGTCTCTGTCGAACTCCCCCTCTGGGTTCGACTACATGTTGGGGCATGCCTGACTGCCCTTGTCTGCCTGGAGAACTGTGTGCTGCTTTAACAATGTTGAATCTCTGTCCCAACCATTCCTTAACACAGTACCTCTCGTCTGTTCTGCTAGTGGCCATGCTCGCATGGTTTAAATCCTAGTTTCTTGTTGCCATTGATACGTCCTTACTACACAGTATAAATGCACACGAGGCCCATGCTTGAGAGAAGGTCAGTCTGTGACCTGTTCTTTATACTTAGCACTCAAGTGATGAAGGTGGATGGAGCATCCCCTTTTATACCTGAAGGTCCAGGTTAGGAGTGTCTCCCACCTCGTGGTCAGTGTTCTCACAGTGTACAACTTAGGTCAGTTTATACATGGGTTACAATGCTGGTTGAATACATGACAGCAGCAAGCTGAGCTTGCATGACAGTAGTTTGAGCTTCCACTGCAGCATCCAGATGTTGGGTGGCTGCTGCTTGTGCTGCAATGGAAGCTGAGACTTCAGCCATCAAACGCTGCATCATGGTTGGATAGACAAGTGCGCTAATGGAGTTGGCCACCACTTCCATGCTGGAAAGGATGGGCTCCAAGCTCTGAGAAAAGCCCTGTGCAAAGTTGGTGCCGGACTTCTCCATGCTCCTTAACACTGCATGCATGCTTTCTGTCAGGCATCCAAATGCACCAAGCATTTCATTGTGCATACCCATCAGCCTTCTTTTGTAGCCTGCCCCATTGAAGTCCTCATCTCAGTCCTCTGCAGCAGAACTCGAGTGTGACCTCGTCCTCTGGCAAGCTGACACCTGTGCAATACTTGACCCCAGCCCTGGCTGCAGGCCACTCATGCCCAGTGTCTCTCCACATGCAGATCCTGCCTCTATGGTAACCTCTGAATTACAAGGAGTATCAGTATCTAAGCTGGTGGCTGCGAGTGTGAAATTGAGTGATGGTGCTTCTTCATCATCAGAGCCTTTTTGTTCTTCCACCTGTTGCTCTTCAACCACTACCTAGCCAGGTTGCAGCTCATGGGTATCTGAGCGGAGGAAGGCACAAGGGTAAGATTGTGGTGAGGGAAGGGGGAAAACCAAGAGGTGCATGCTTGCACTATCTGCAGCTTATAAATCAGAAGAGATTGAGGGATGAGGGGGAAGTAGGATGTGAAAAGGAGGATTAGGTATGAGGATGTCATAATCTTCTATGGTTTCAATCCCGCCACTGGCCACGCCCTCGGCAATGGCCGCTCCAATGATGGCCAGCACCGTCTCGTCCATGGGGGTAAGGACCTGCAGGCAGTTAACTCCTATTGTCTCCAGTTGTGTGCTACCTTGTCCTGCAAGAGAGAGGGAAGTGTGTCAGTGAGTCTAGTGCAATGTGGCTGTCATAGTTCAATATCTGGCAGCATGTGAAAGCTGTGAGATGTGGGTGTGAGGCTTGCAGCAGTGCTAAGTGTGTAAGGGTGAAGTGTAGCTACAAATGTTCGGCGTGAGTCCTGTTAGTTCGAGATTGTCGGTAGGTGAGTGATGGGGGTGTAGTGCGCTGAGCAATGTCTGAGGCTAGTGGTGCAGTTAGTGGAATATGGCATTTGAAGATGAATTCATGTGAGGTCATTGACCTTTTTGTGGCACTGCATCCAGGTCCTCGGGGCTTGACTCCAAGCATGGACCACCATGGCTATTAGTCACTGCCTTCTGAGCATTTGTCCCCCTGTGGATACAGCACTTCTCTCCTCCTTTACACCTCCTCCATTAAGGCCACCAGTGCAGCACTCGAGAACCTTGGAGCATATTCTCTCCCATGTTGTGCTGTTATTCAGTCTTTTTCCACATCAGAGTGACTTCTACAAGGACTTCCAGCACCTGCTCCAGCCACAATGCACCTCCTCTTTAAGAGGACAGGCTGTCTTTAATTCATGCTAGCCTCCAACTATTTTCTGCATCCTGTTGAGGCGTGCAGTCAATCAATAGCGTGGTTAGCACTGGCTGTATGCTACAATCCTGGTAATAAGCAGGCAGCATGAAATTGGCGTGCTGCCTGCATCATATTGAATGGGCGTGGGGATAACTGCACATCACAAACCCTGTGTCCCATTTTCGGGGACTATCCAATTTAGTTGTCAAATATTGATTCACTAATTTGACCATCAGGAAAGGGAAGCTGCCACCACTATCTGGTCTGGCCTGCACACGGCTAGTGTCACACCATATGCTTGGCTATTATCCTTTGAAATGGCCTAAAATTTTAAAATTTGCATTTATATAGCACCTTTCACAACCTGTCCCAACATGGGGCACAGCATGTCCCAAAGCACTTTACAATTAATGGAGTTATTTTTGAAGAGCAGTCACTGTTGTCATGTAGGAAGCATGGCAGCCATTCGCACTCAGCAAGGTTCCACAAACAGAAAAGAGATAAATAACCAGACAATCTGTTTTAGTGATATTGATTGAGGGAAAAATATTAGCCAGGACACCAGCTCTTCATAAAAATAATGTCATGGGATATTTCACGTCCGTCTGAGAGAGCGGACGAGGCCTCGGTTTATCGTCTCATCCGAAAGACAGCACCTGTGACAGTGCAGCGCTCACTCAGTACTGCACTGGAGTGTCAGCCTGGATGTTGTGCTTAAGTCCATGAAGCGGGACTTGAACCCACAACTTTCTGACTCAGAGGTGGGAGTGTTTCAGTAGTCTCTGTTAATAGAGAGATAGGGACAGCAGGATGGAAAATCAGTGGTATCAAATGGAGCTCAAAGAGCGAGCATAGCTATTACAGACACACATAAATTAATGAGATCTGAGTGCTACATTTATATTACCCCCCTTCCACCTTGTTTACATCAGCACTTTATTGGCAATAGAACTTAGAAGTATTTTCAGGACTCCAGCTGGGCTGAAGGAGCAAAAAACACGTTTCTGCATTTTAGGTTAACTGAATGGAACTGTTCAATGTTCAAGGCATGCCAGGAGAAAGCCCAGAACAGCTTGAATCATTAGTTAAATGTCACAAGATCCAGTTTTATTTTCTTTCCTCTTCAAGGTTTCGACTCATCTGTTTTCTCTCCAACTGATGCCTCCTGGCTGTACATCTTGTACCTTCGTCATTGCCAGCTATAGAGTGTAGGCCGCACACTTGCCCTTGGCTGAAGAGGCAAAAAAAGAGCAGCACAATGGGATGAACATATCAGGACCTTTCTCTTGGATAAGATTATTCCTGCTAGCTTTACTGCCAGGTGCTCGAACTGGTATCCCTGCCCAGCCAGAAAATAGCCAAATGTGCTATAGAAGGGAGAGCTTCCAACCATCAAGGTACATGTACAAGTGTTTAACACACCTTGCCTGATTTTCTTCTCCATTTAAGTCAAGGAAAGGAACTTTGGGATATGTGTATAATGGGCAACAGATCTGATATTGCCATTTTCACCATCGCCAAAAGTTATATTTACCTTCCATGTCTGATCAAGCCCATTCCATGAGGACCATATCTGATTGTTCTATCATGCACCAGCCCCCACGACCACCAAGTGATCCATATTGTAGGAAACATTACTTTCCTTCAACACGCCTGTACTACTTTGCTGTGTGAGCAAGCGTTTACTTGAATGGTGGGAAAATCCTATTGGGGCCCACTGACCTCAATGCCTGAATTCCCGAAATGCGCAAACTTGTGAAATTTACCCTCACATCTTTATAAATGAGGTGCAATTTTCTGAGAACCTGCGTTACGAGCAGGGCCTCACACTCAGTGAATAGGCCATCCAAATGTCAGTGTCGCTGCATTAGTTGCAAGCCGACAGCCAAACCTGGTGTAAGGCTTGTGTGACAAGTGTAGCCTGTCACTTTGTATCATAACTGTTTTTATGCTGCAAGGAGCACCTTAGGTAGATGTCCTGTGACTGACAATCTCATTTCAGAGCTTCACAGTGTGGGCAGCTACGGTCAGTGTTGTGTTGCATGTGTTTGATTTGATGCTGAATGCAGTTTATGCAAGCAGAGACTGGGGGTGATTTTGACATTGGGCGATAGTGTAAAACATGTGATATTGGCTGGGCAACCCCTTAAACACGTCCGCTAATTTTAGTTTCTATTGAAGTCAATGGAAATGAAAATCAGGAGATGTGTTTAAAGGGCTTCCAAATCAACACCATCACCCAACATCAAAATTTGCCCCCATTGTTTCAATCTTCTGCCCTGCAGCTCCAGCAGGTACCACATAGAGCACAAGCATTTTGGATGAGGTCTCTTGTAACCTGAAATGTAAATCTGCCTTTTCAGATGCTGATGGCACTGCTGTGTATTCTGTTTTAATTGGAGGTACTTGCGTGGTAGAACTTGACTTCGGGCGACAGTGTAAAATGGTTGATAATGAGTTGCCAGCTCGTCCCTATTTTTATTTCCACTGACTTTGATGGAAATAAAACTCGGGAGAGATGTAATGCGGGCTGTCAACTCACTATCACCCGTCTTACACGATCACACAAAGTCACGATCTAACCATCTTGCAGGCATGCTCAATCTGCTTGCCGTACAGCTTTTAGAATGTGCACAGCACAGTTGTCAGATCTTTCACCCTGTGTATCGATAAGTTTATTTGTTCAATGGTGGTGGTGGTGATGTATCTTTTACCTCAGTACAGCTGTAAATAGAGCGAGATGTGAACTGGAGTTGAAAGTGATTGCAGAACAGGGCCTCGGGTATTGTCCTAGTTTTGTCCAGGT
Organism: Pristiophorus japonicus; assembly: GCF_044704955.1. Classification (NCBI taxonomy): domain Eukaryota; kingdom Metazoa; phylum Chordata; class Chondrichthyes; family Pristiophoridae; genus Pristiophorus; species Pristiophorus japonicus. Next base: position 53,598,904 of record NC_091981.1, on the reverse strand, counting down.
GCTGTATCTTTGGAGCATTGGGCTCATCAGTGCCTTCAGCATGATTAACTATAGGCCCAGTGATACAGCTTAATGCATTTCACTGTCAACGCAACACATGCATCAGTCTCTTCAGGGCACTGTAGTGTCTCCACAGTGTGCAGGCTCTTATGTACCAATGCTTTTGTTAAAACACATGTACAGTGATGCCCAATGTCTGGAACGTCCTTGGAAAAAGCTCTATATTGTGCAGGTAATATCATTTGCTTTGAATCAGCAGCTCTCTTACACCATCATTGTGCATTCTCATGCTTGGCTGCCTATACATTCTAAAGGCTCAACCGTAAGCAGGCACACATGTACCTCAACTGCCTTTATGGAGAGCCTTTGGTCGTACCGTCATATGAAAATGTTCAGCATAGCATTGTCGGAGATGCACGTTAAAGCTGCTGGAGTTGGGCTTGTTTTGGTTGAAGCCAGGTCCCAGTTGGGAAAACCAAACATGGTTGTGAGCCATGAGACTACAGGAGGGGTGCAATGATATTTTCTTTATAGATAGATATATGTGTTCTTGAGATGTGGGAGACACCAAGAAGGCAGTAGTTATTGTACATCCTTAGTTGCCTCAAGGGCAGAAAGAGTTAACCACATAGTGTGGGACTGGAGTCGCATGTACGCTGGACTGAGCAGGATTGGCACGTCCCAACCTGAAGGAAATTAGTGAACCAGTTGGGTTGACATATGACCTGAGAAATATGATGGCATTCCGACATCCAGTCTTAGTGAATGGTGTCTCACCGAAGCCTACACTGCCATTCTACATGGTACATCAGCCATGCAGGTACAGCAAGCAGCAAAGAAAGCAAATGGCATGCTGGCCTTCAAAACGAGGGGATTTGAGTTTAGGAGCAGGGAGGTCTTACTGCAGTTGTACAGGGCCTTGGTGAGACCACACCTTGAATATTGTGTGCAGTTTTGGTCTCCTAATCTGAGGAAGGAAACATAGAGACATAGAAATTAGGTACAGGAGTAGACTATTCGGCCCTTCGAGACTGCACCGCCATTCAATAAGATCATGGCTGATCATTCACCTCAGTACCCCATTCCTACTTTCTCTCCATAACCCTTGATCCCTTTAGCCATAAGGGCCATATCTAACTCCTTCTTGAATATATCCAATGAACTGGCATCAACAACTCTCTGCGGCCGGGAATTCCATAGGTTAACAACTCACTGAGTGAAGAAGTTTCTCCTCATCTCAGTCCTAAATGGCCTACCCCTGATCCTAACACTATGTCCCCTGGCTCTGGACTTCCCCATCTAACTTGTCCAGTCCCATCAGAATCTTATATGTTTCTATGAGATCCCCTCTCATCCTTCTAATCGCCAGTGTATAAAGGCCCAGTTGATCAAGTCTCTCCTCATATGTCAGTCCAGCCATCCCTGGAATCAGTCTGGTGAACCTTCGCTGCACTCCCGCAATAGCAAGAACGTCCTTCCTCAGATTAGGAGACCAAAACGGAACACAATATTCTAGGTGAGGCCTCACGAAGGCCCTGTACAACTGCAGTAAGACCTCCCTACTCCTGTATTCAAATCACCTAGCTATGAAGGCCAACATACCATTTGCCTTCTTCACCGCCTGCTGTACCTGCATGCCAACTTTCAATAACTGATGAACCATGACACCCAGGGTCTCATTGCACCTCCCCTTTTCCTAATCTGCCGCCATTCAGATAATATTCTGCCTTCGTGTTTTTGCCCCCAAAATGGATAACCTCACATTTATCCACATTATACTGCATCTGCCATGCATTTGCCCACTCATTTAATCTGTCCAAGTCACCCTGCAGCCTCTTAGCATCCTCCTCGCATCTCACACTGCCACCAGTTTAGTGCCATCCGCAAACTTGGAGATATTACACTCAATTCCTTCATCTAAATCATTAATGTATATCGTAAAGAGCTGGGGTCCCAGCACTGAGCCCTGCGGCACTCCACTAATCACTGCCTGCAATTCTGAAAAGGACCCATTTATCCCAACTCTTTGCTTCCTGTCTGCCAACCAGTTCTCTATCCACGTCAGTACATTACCCCCAATACCATGTGCTTTAATTTTGCACACCAATCTCTTGTGTGGTACCTTGTCAAAAGCCTTTTGAAAGTCCAAATACACCACATCCACTGGTTCTCCCTTGTCCACTCTACTAGTTACATACTCAAAAAATTCCAGAAGATTTGTCAAGCATGATTTTCCTTTCATAAATCCATGCTAACTTGGACCAATCCTGTCACTGCTTTCAAAATGCGCTGCTATTTCATTCTTAATAATTGATTCCAACATTTTCCCCACTACTGATGTCAGGCTAACTGGTCTATAATTACCTGTTTTCTCTCTCCCTCCTTTTTTAAAAAGTGGTGCTACATTGTCTACCCTCCAGTCCATAGGAATTGATCCAGAGGCGATAGACTGTTGGAAAATGATCACCAATGCATCCATTATTTCTAGGGCTACTTCCTTAAGTACTCTGGGATGCAGACTATCAGGCCCCGGGGATTTATCAGCCTTCAATCCCATCAATTTCCCGAACACAATTTCCCGCCTAATAAGGATATCCTTCAGTTCCTCCTTCTCACTCGACCCTCGGTCCTCGAGTACTTCCGGAAGGTTATTTGTGTCGTCCTTCGTGAAGACAGAACTGTTGTGTTTCTGTAAAGCATGCACTCCCATGTTCCGCCACCAGGGAGCACATCCCCTGAAGTCCCAAGCGATCCCAGCATCCCTTGGGAGCACTGTATATAAGCTGGCCCCTAAGGCCTTTTCCTCACTCTGGAGTGTCTTAATAAAGACTGAGGTCATGGTTACTTTAACCTCCCTGTGTGCAGTCTCATCTGTGTAAGGAACACAATAACTGGCGACGAGAATACGAATCCAATGCAAAGATGCAGCAAACAGTGGGCATCCTGGAGAAGTTCTCGGAGGGTGAGGACTGGGAAGCCTATGTCGAATGGATAGACCACTACTTTGTAGCCAACGAGCTGGACGGAGAAGGAAGCGCTGCAAAAAGGAGAGCGGTCCTCCTCACAGTCTGTGGGGCACCGACCTACAGCCTCATGAAGAATCTTCTGGCTCTGGTGAAACCCACAGATAAGTCATATGAGGAGCTGTGTACACTGGTTTGGCAGCATCTTAACCCGAGGGAGAGCGTGCTGATGGCGAGGTATTGGTTTTACATGTGCCAGCGATCTGAAGGTCAGGAAGTGGCGAGCTACATCGCCGAGCTAAGGCGACTTGCAGGACAATGTGACTTTGATGGCTACCCAGAGCAGATGCTTAGAGACATTTTTGTACTGGCATTGGCCACGAGACCGTCCTACGAAAACTTTTGACTGTAGAGACACCGACCCTCAGTAAGGCCATTGCGATAGCACAGGCGTTTATGTCCACCAGTGATAACACCAAACAAATCTCTCAGCACACAAGTGCTAGTAATGTTCATAAATTAACTGGAACTGTGATTGCGAGCAGAAATGTACAGGGCAGAAACCACGAGTCTGCAACTGCCAGCAAGCCTCAGGTGACCCAGATAACTCAGAGTCCGCAACAAAGGATGAATGCAAGGCAATTCACACCTTGTTGGCGTTGTGGAGGCTTCCATTCAGCCTATTCATGCCGCTTCAAAGTGTATGTTTGCAAGAGCTTTGGAACAATGGGGCACCTCCAACGAGCTTGCAGACGAGCTGCAAGCTCTGCAAAACCGGCTAACCACCACGTGGCAGAGGAAGATCGGTCCATGGTGGATCAAAGCAATTTCAAGTCTCAGAGAGAGGAGGCAGATGCTGAAGTACACGGGGTGCACACATTTTCAACGAAATGTCCACCTATAATGCTAAATGTAAAATTGAATGGCTTACCTGTAGCCATGGAACTGGACACTGGCGCTAGCCAATCCATCATGAGTAAAAATATGTTTGAGAGACTGTGGTGCAACAAGGCACTCAGACCAGCCCTGAACCCCATCCATATTAAGCTGAGAACTCAGCTTATCACTGTCCTGGGCAGCGCCATGGTCAAGGTCACCTATGAGGGCACGCTGCACAAACTGCCACTCTGGATTATCCCGGGCGATGGCCCCACACCGCTTGAAAGGAACTGGCTGGGCAAAATCCGCTGGAACTGGGATGACATCCGAGCGCTATCGCATGTCGATAAGGCCTCATGTACCCAGGTTCTTAACAAATTTCCTTTCCTTTTTGAGCCAGGCATTGGAAACTTTTCCGGGGCAAAGGTGCGGATCCACTTGGTTCCAGAGGCGCGAACGGTACCTCATATGATGAGGGAGAGAGTGGAAATCAAGCTGGACAGGCTGCAACGCAAGGGCATCATCTTCCCAGTTGAATTCAGCGAGTGGGCCAGCCCGATTGTTCCAGTACTCAAAAGTGATGGCACAGTCAGGATTTGCGGTGATTATAAAGTAACTATTGATCGTTTCTCACTACAGGACCAATACCCGCTACCTAAGGCAGACGACTTATTTGCGATGCTGGCAGGAGGCAAGAATTCACCAAGCTCGACCTGACTTCGGCTTACATGACGCAGGAGCTGGAGGAGTCTTCGAAGGGCCTCACCTGCATCAACACGTACAAGGGACTGTTCATCTCCAACAGATGCCCGTTTGGAATTCGGTCGGCTGCAGCGATCTTCCAGAGAAACATGGAGAGCCTACTCAAGTCGGTACCATGCACGGTGGTTTTTCAGGACGACATATTGGTCACAGGTCGGGACACCGTCAAGCACCTACAAAACCTGGAGGAGGTTGTCCAGCGACTGGATCGCGTAGGGCTGCAGCTGAAGAGGTCGAAATGCATCTCCATGCCAACAGAAGTGCGGTTTTTGGGGACAAAGATCGCGGCGGACGGCATTCGGCCCACAGATGCCAAGACAGAGGCTATCAGGAACTCGTCCAGGCCACATAACTTCACGGAGCTGCGGTCGTTCCTGGGACTCCTCAACTATTTTGGTAACTTCCTACCAAGATTAAGCACCCTCTTAGAGCCCCTGCATGTGTTATTGCATAAATGTGAGAACTGGGTATGGGGAAAAAACGAAATAATTGCTTTTGAGAAAGCCAGAAACATTTTATGCTCCAACAAGCTGTTTGTATTGTATAACCCGTGTAAAAGATTTGTGCTAGCATGTGATGCGTCGTCGTATGGAGTCAGGTGTGTATTACAACAAGCTAACATTGCGGGGAAGTTGCAACCTGTCGTCTATGCCTCCAGGAGCTTGTCTAAGGCCGAGAGGGCCTACAGCATGTTTGAGAAAGAGGCATTAACGTATGTGTTCGGGGTAAAGAAAATGCATCAGTACCTGTTTGGCTTCAAATTTGAGCTGGAAACCGATCACAAGCCCCTCATATACCTGTTCGCTGAAAACAAGGGGATAAATACTAATGCCTCAGCCCACATATAAAGGTGGGCACTCGCGCTATCAGCGTATAACTATACCATCCACCACAGGCCAGGTACTGAAAACTTTGCGGATGCTCTCAGTCGGCTACCATTGCCCACCACGGGGGTGGAAATGGCGCAACCTGCAAACTTGTTGATGGTGGGGCAGCCCGCAGACTTGTCGGTCATGGAAGTGTTTGAAAATGATAAATCACCTGTCACGGCCCACCAGATTAGGACTCTACTGTCCCGAGTAAAAAACTGTGTACTGCATGGGAGCTGGGCCAGCATCCCCGTTGAAATGCAAGAGCTAATCAAGCGGCGAAAGAACGAGCTGTCCATTCAGGCAGACTGCATGTTGTGGGGTAACAGCATAGTGCTACCCAAAAAGGGCAGGGAGACGCTCATCTCGGATCTCCATAGCACACACCCGCGTATAGTAATGATGAAAGCGATAGCCAGATCCCACGTGTGGCGGCCCGGTATAGATTCTGACTTAAAGTCCTGTGTACGGCAATGCAGCGTATGTGCTCAGTTGAGCAATGCACCCAGAGAGGCACCACTAAGTTTGTGGTTCTGGCTCTCCAGACCATGGTCGAGGATCCATGGCGACTATGCGGGCCCGTTTTTCGGTAAAATGTTCCTGGTGGTGGTGGATGCTTTTTCAAAATGGATTGAATGTGAAATAATGTTGGGAAGCACCGCCACCACCACCATTGAAAGCCTGAGGGCCATGTTTGCCACCCACAGCCTGCCTGACATACTGGTCAGTGACAACAGGCCATGTTTCACCAGTGCCGAATTTAAAGAATTCATGACCCGCAATGGGATCAAACATGTCACCTCGGCCCCGTTTAAACCAGCCTCCAATGGGCAGGCAGAGCGGGCAGTACAAACGATCAAACAGAGCCTTTAACGAGTCACAGAAGGCTCACTCCAAACCCGCCTGTCCCGAGTACTGCTCAGCAAGCGCACGAGACCCCACTCGCTCACAGGGGTGCCCCTGGCTGAGCTACTCATGAAAAGGACACTTAAAACCAGACTCTCGCTGGTTCACCCCAACCTGCATGATCAGGTAGAGAGCAGGCGGCAGCAACAAAATGTAAATGATGGTCGCGCCACTGTGTCATGGGAAATTGATCTGAATGACCCTGTGTATGTGCTAAACTATGGACACGATCCCAAGTGGATCGAGGGCACGGTGATAGCTAAAGAATGGAGTAGGATGTTTGTAGTCAAACTAGATAATGGACAAATTTGCAGAAAGCACCTGGACAAAACAAGGCTGCAGTTCACACACTGCCCTGAATAACCCACAGCAAACACCACCTTTTTCGAGCCCATAACACACACCCAAAGGATCAACAACACCACCCCGGACCAGGAAATGGAACCCATCACGCCCAACAGCCCAGCAAGGCCAGGCTCACCAAGCAGCCCTGCAGGGCCAACAACACGCCAGCCCAGCGAGGGCACAGCCAACACACCAGAATAGACATTTGTTCCGAGGTGGTCCACCAGGGAAAGAAAGGCTCCCGACCACCTCACCTTGTAAATAGTTTTCACTTTGATTTTGGCGGGGTGTGATGTTGTGGATCGGTAAAACATGCACTCCCATGTTCCGCCACCAGGGAGCGCATCCTCTGAAGTCCCAAGCGATCCCAGCATCCCTTGGGAGCACTATATAAGCCGGCCCCTGAGGCCTGTTCCTCGCACATGGAGTGTCTTAATAAAGACTGAGGTCACTGTTACTTTAACCTCCCTGTGTGCAGTCTCATCTGTGTTCGGAACACAATAAGAACCAAAGTATTTGTTCAATTGGTCTGCCATTTCTTTGTTTCCCATTATAAATTCACCTGAATCCGACTGCAAGAGACCTACATTTGTCTTCACTAATCTTTTTCTCTTCACATATCTATACAAGCTTTTGCAGTCAGATTTTATGTTCCCGGCAAGCTTCCTCTTGTACTCTATTTTTTCCCTCTTAATTAAACCCTTTGTCCTCTTCTGCTGAATTCTAAATTTCTCCCAGTCCTCAGGTTTGCTGCTTTTTCTAGCCAAATTATATGCCTCTTCCTTGGATTTAACACTATCCTTAATTTCCTTGTTAGCCATGGTTGAGCCACCTTCCCCATTTTATTTTTACACCAGACATATATGGACAACAGTTGAACTTCATCCATGTGATCTTTAAATGTTTGCCATTGCCTATCCACCGTCAACCCTTTAAGTATCATTTGCCATCAATTCTAGCCAATTCACATCTCATACCATCGAAGTTACCTTTCCTTAAGTTCAGGACGCTAGTTTCTGAATTAACTATGTCACTCTCCATCTTAATAAAGAATTCTACCATATTATGGTCACTCTTCCCCAAGGGGCCTCGCACAACAAGATTGCTAATTAGTCCTTTCTCATTACTCATCACCCAGTCAAGGATAGCCAGCTCTCTAGTTGGTTCCTCGACATATTGTTCGAGAAAACCATCCCTAATACACTCCAGGAAATCCTCCTCCACCGCATTGATACCAGTTTGGTTAACCGAATCAATATGTAGATTAAAGTCACCCATGATAACTGCTGTACTCTTAATGCATGCATCCCTTATTTCTTGTTTGATGCTGTCCCCAACCTCACTACTACTGTTTGGTGGTCTGTACACATCTCCCACTAGCGTTTTCTGCCCTTTGATATTCCGTAGCTCCACCCATACCGATTCCACATCATCCAAGCTAATGTCCTTCCTTACTATTGCATTAATTTCCTCTTTAACCAGAAATGCCACTCCGCCTCCTTTTCCTCTCTGTCTATCCTTCCTAAATGTTGAATACCCCTGGATGCTGAGTTCACAACCTTGGTCACCCTGGAGCCATGTCTCCGTGATGCCAATTACATCATAACCATTAACTACTATCTGCGCAGTTAATTCGTCCACCTTATTCCGAATACGCCTCGCATTGAGGCACAGAACCTGCAGGCTTGTCTTTTTAACATACTTTGCCCCTTTAGAATTTTGCTGTAATATGGCCCTTTTTGTTTTTTGCCTTCGGTTTCTCTTTGTCTCCACTTTTACTTTTCTTCTTTCTATCTTTTGCTTCTGCTCCCATTCTACTTCCCTCTGTCTCCCTGCATAGGTTCCCATCCCTCTGCCATATTAGTTTCACTCCTACCCAACAGCACTAGCAAACACTCCCCCTAGGACATTGGTTCCGGTCCTGCCCAGGTGTAGACCGTCCGGTTTGTACTGGTTCCACCTCCCTCAGAACCAGTTCCAATGTCCCAGGAATTTGAATTCCTCCCTTCTGCACCACTCCTCAAGCCACGTATTCATCTGAGCTATCCTGCGATTCCTACTCTGACTAGCACGTGGCACTGATAACAATCCTGAGATTACTACTTTTGAGGTCCGACTTTTTAATTTAGCTGCTAGCTCCCTAAATTCATCTCGTAGGACCCAATCCCGTTTTCTACCTATATCTTTAGTACCTATATGCACCATGACAACTGGCTGTTCACACTCCCTTTACAAAATGTCCTGTACCCGCTCCGAGACATCCCTGACCCTTGCACCAGGGAGGCAACATGCCATCCTGGAGTCTCGGTTGCAGCCAGAGAAACATCTATCTATTCCCCTTACAATAGAATCCCCTACCACTGTAGCTCTCCCACTCTTTTTCCTGCCCTCCTGTGCAGTAGAGCCACCCACGGTGCCATAAACTTGGCTGCTGCTGTTCTCCCCTGATGAGTCATCCCTCTCAACAGTACCTAAAGTGGTCTATCTGTTTTGCAGGGGGATGACCACAGGGGACCCCTGTACTACCTTCCTTGCACTGCTCTTCCTGTTGGTCACCCATCCCCTATCTGGCTGTGTACCATTTACCTGCGGTAAGACCAACTCACTAAACGTGCTATTCACGTCATTCTCAGCATCGTGGATGCTCCAGAGTGAATCCACCCGCAACTCCAGTGCCGCAATGCTGCAGGCCGATGCACTTCCCGCACATGTAGTCGTCAGGGACACTGGAAGCGTCCCTGACTTCCCACATATTACAGGAGGAGCATAACACGTGTCCGAGTTCTCCTGCCATGACTTAACCCTTAGATTAGCTTAATTTGGCAACAACAATGCTAAAATGTTATTTACTGATAAAGGAAAAGAAAAAGAAAACTACTCACCAGTCACCAGCCAATAACTTACCCCCTTGGCTGCGACGTCACCTTTCGATTATTTTCTACTTCTTTTTAGCCTCCCTGCTGCAGCTGCACCCTCTCCGCCTCTGATGCTCCTCGAACTCCCGCCGACTGATGGGCCTTTTGTAGACCTCCCTGGACACCCGCTCTGCCTCTCTGACACTCCTCGAACTCCCGCCGACTGATGGGCCTTTTGTAAACCTCCCTGGACACCCGCTCCGCCTCTCTGACACTCCTCGAACTCCCGCCGACTGATGGGCCTTTTGTAGGCCTCCCTGGACACCCACTCCACTTCTCTGACGCTCCTCGAACTCCCACCGACTGATGGGCCTATTGTAGGCCTCCCTGGATACCCACTCCACCTCTCTGACGCTCCTCGAACTCCCGCCGACTGATGGGCCTTTTGTAGGCCTCCCTGGACACCCACTCCACCTCTCCGACGCTCCTCTTGCTATTGAGGGAGTGCAGCGAAGGTTCACCAGACTGATTCCCGGGATGGCAGGACTGACATATGAAGAAAGATTGAATCGACTAGGCTTACATTCACTGGAATTTAGAAGAATGAGAGGGGATCTCATAGAAACATATAAAATTCTGACAGGATTGGACAGGTTAGATGCCGGAAGAATGTTCCCGATGTTGGGGATGTCCAGAACCAGGCGACACAGTCTAAGGATAAGGGGTAAGCCATTTTAGGACCGAGATGAGGAGAATTGTGAACCTATGGAATTCTCTACCACAGAAAGTTGTTGAGGTTTTTTCATTAGATATATTCAAACGGGAGTTAGATGTTAGATGTGGCCCTTACAGCTAAAGGGATCAAGGGGTATGAAGAGAAAGCAGAAATGGGATACTGAAGTTGCATGATCAACCATGATCATATTGAATGGTGGTGCAGGCTCGACAGGCCGAATGGCCTACTCCTGCACCTATTTTCTATGTTTCTATGTCTATCCTCAGTTAGTGGAAAACTGGCTGTGGTTTTAAGATGGTAAACAGCATTCGACAGTTTTGTTTAAGTGTGCACATGTGTAATGTTACTTTATTCCGTTCTCCCCTTTTTGGCTCTCTCCCCATCCCCTCCCCTCCCACTTCCCTTCCCCCACAGCTCCTCAAACACATGTCAGTACAGAATGGGAGGTGCAATGTCACAACAGCATCAGCAGATCAGTGATGCCAAATGAATTCTTCAATGCCAAGACTAAAATTGTAGGGCAAGCTCTTAAACAACATAATTTTCCAAAGTGCACTTCCCTGAGTATGGGCCAGGATTACTGAAGGGGGATAATCTCCCCTTAAATCACTGTAGTTAAAGAAAATATTGATCAGCTTGGATCAATTGGTACCATTGTTACCTCTGAGTCGCAAGGCTACGGGTTCAAGCCCAACACCAGGACCGCAGCAGTTAATCTGACACTTGATGACAATAATAAAAACATAAGAACATAAGAAATAGGAACAGGAGTAGGCCATATGGCCCCTCGAGCCTGTTCCACCATTCAATAAGATCATGGCTGAGGGGTGCTGCACTGGCAGAGGTGTAATCTTTGAATAAGACATTAAAGCAAGTCTGCCTGTTCAAATGGAAGTGAAAGATCTCAAGGCGCTATTCAAAGAGGAACAGGAAGTTCTTCCAGTGTTCCAGCCAGCATTCTTTTCTCAATCAATACCATCAAAAATAGACAAACTAATCCCTCATCAATTTGCTGTTTGTGAGGCCACACTTTATATAAACTGGACACCATGTTTGCCGTCAGAACAGCAGTTACTACACTTCAAAAGGTCGTGAAGCGGTTTGGGATGGTCTGAGGATGCGAAAAGCACTATATAAATGCAAGTCCCATCGTTCATATCTAACAAACCTATCCAGTCTCAAATTTCATGATTCAATCTTACACTGGGTTCCAAACAGGGCAAATGTTCTAATGAAATATTCTGCTCATTTGAAACATTATCCTAAATTTATAAATGAATGTTAGAGAAAGTAGAACATTTTCCAAGTGTTGGTGTTGCAGATTCCTCAAGGGACAATTATAGAGTGACAGTTGATGCAATTTACACGTGAAATAATAAAAACGAAATAAAATAATTTATGCTTTACCTGCTTTAACTGTCTATCTGCAGTTCTACCCTTCTCCCCTGAGAAAACTCAGGCACGAAACGCTTGAGAAATCTCCTACTTTTTGACACTGTTTGGTGTTTCATTATCAACATATCTTTGGTGTAGCCAGCCAAACCTTCTGATCCAGCGTATTTTAAAGTTAAATCACTTGGAAGTTGGAGATTTTTTGCCCGTATGTCAGTCACTGAGTGTTCATTGAGCAGAACTGGTGCATAATATTCCCTTGGAAAGTCCTATACATTACATACAGTGAGTCCCATTCACCTGCATATAACATTTAATTGTACAATCTGTAGCTTTGGTATTAGCCCTCTCTTTTATAAGTTTAATAATGATAATCATGTATGGATTCTTGCAATAAACACCTTAAATCTGTCTTTACTATTGTTATTGACTATGTGCTGTAGATTGCTGCACTTGCATAATTCATGAACGCCTGGTACATTTACATATTTTAAGGGCATGAATTTCAATCCGTCAACGTTGAGTCCTTAACAAATGGGGGTGAAACATCGCAAAGATTTTTCCCTGGAGGAAAGGAAAAATGATTTTATATTTTTTCTTTGTACTGCAATCAAATTACTGTACCATCATTTCATGGAGATAATCTGCAGAATCTGTCCATAAAAAAAGGAGAAGATTTCCTCTGTGCATTATATGTAACAAAATCATAAACATGTTTTTTTTTAATAATAGGTTTATGATTTCATTATAGATAACACACCAAAGGAATCTCTTCCCACCCCCAAAGAAACATGTTCCAGATTAAATATGAGTTATATTTGTGAGATTTGTTCCTCCTCTCCAAAACCTGTTCAATTCCAGTGTCCTTACAGTTCATTGATAGGTTCTAAGTGCAGGGATGATTGAACGCCTATCTGTAGTTATGCATGGTAGATAGAACTCCAGCAACATAACTTGAGTTCATTTGTAAGTGGGTCAATACCTGGGATGAGTGGTGAAGAATGAACTTACATTTATATTGTTCCTTATCTTCAGAACATCTCAAAGCATCTTCACATCCAATGAATTGCTTTTTGTAGATTAGTCACTGCTCTTGTGTAGGCAAATGCAGCAGCCAATTTTTTTTGGTTTGTTCATGGGATGCGGGTGTCATTAGCAAGGCCAGCATTTATTGCCCATCCCTAATTGCCCTTGAGAAGGTTGTGGTGAGCTGCCTTCTTGAACCGCCACAGTGCTGTTACGGAGGGAGTTCCAGGATTTTGACCCAGCGATGATGAAGGAATGGCGATATACTTCCAAGTCAGAATGGTGTGTAACTTGGATAGGAGCTTGCAGGTGATGGTGTTCCCATGTGCCTTCTGCCCTCGTCCTTCTTTCTAGGTGGTAGAAGTCGCGGGTTTGGGAGGTGCTACCGAAGAACCCTTGACGAGTTGCTGCAGTGCATCTTGTAGATGGTAAAGACTGCAGCCACAGTACACCGGTGGTGGAGGGAGTGAACGTTTAAGGTGGTGAATGGGGTGCCAATCAAGCGGGCTGATTTGTCCTGGATGGTGTCGAGCTTCTTGAGTGTTGTTGGAGCTGCACTCATCCAGGAGTGTATTCCATCACACTCCTGACTTGTGACTTGTAGATGATGGAAAGGCTTTGGGGAGTCAGGAGGTGAGACACTCGCCGCAGAATACCCAGCCTCTGACCTGCTCTTGTTGCTACAATATTTATGTGGCTGGTCCAGTTAAGTTTCTGGTCAATGGTGACCCCCAGGACATTGATGGTGAGGGAGTTGGTGATGGTAATGCCGTTGAATGCCATGGGACAGTGGTTAGACTCTCACTTGTTGCCTGGCACTTGTGTGGTGCGAAGGTTTCTTGCCACTTCTCAGCCCATGCCTGAATGTCATCCAGGTCTTGCTGCATGCACAGCATGGTTCCACAAACAGCAAGTTAGATTAATGGCCAGTTAATCTGGTTTTGGTGACATTGGTTGAGGGATAATGATGTTGGTTAAGGGATAAATGTTGTCCAGGGTAATGGGTGCTTCAAATAGTGCAATAATTCATGTTCACCTGTGAAATATTGGATTATTGTCATTGTATCACATTATACAATATTCCTAGCAAGTATTTCAGTGCATTGATGATCTCATTTTTCAATTTGAAGATTTCATGAAACAGGTTTCACTAGTTACTAAATAGTCAGTGAGCAATTCACATCCAGAATATCTACATATCACAGATTTGAATTCAGATCTAAATCCAAAAATTAGTGATTCAGCACTCAAATGGGGACCCCCCACTCAAAGGGAGCACTGACTGAGGATAGGGATATAACGGCAACAATATACCCTATAAACTGTGTGTGTGTGTTGGGTGGTGGGGGGGGCTGTGTGGGGTGGTGTGTGTTGGGGGGGAGGGGTGCGGTGGTGTGTGTGGTGGTGGCGATGTGGTGGTGTATGTGTGGTGGTGTCGTGTGGTGGTGTCGTGTGGTGAATGAACTCCAGGATATAGTCAATGTATTCACTGAGGCATATGAAAGCATGCGCCTTACGCTTAACATCCGTAAGATAAAGATCCTTCACCAGCCTGTCACCGCCGCTCAGCACTGCCCTCCAATCATCAAGATTCACGATGCGGCCCTGGACAACGTGGACCATTTCCCATATCTCGGGAGCCTCTTATCAACAAAGGCAGACATTGATGCGGAGATTCAGCATCTCCTCCAGTGCGCCAGCGCAGCCTTCGGCCGCCTGCGGAAAAGAATGTTTGAAGACCAGGCCCTCAAATCTACCACAAAACTCATGGTTTATAGGGCTGTAGTAATACCAGCCCTCCTGTATGGGTCTGAGGCATGGACGATGTACAGAAGGCACCTCAAGTCGCTGGAGATATATCACCAACGATGTCTCCGCAAGATCCTGCAACTCTCCTGGGAGGACAGGCACACCAACATCAGTGTCTTCGACCAGGCTAACATCCCCAGTATTGAAGCACTGACCACACTCGATCAGCTTCACTGGGCAGGCCACATAGTACTCATGCCAGATACGAGACTCCCTAAGCAAATGCTTTATGCGGAGCTCCTTCATGGTAAACGAGCCAAAGGAGGACAGCGGAAACGTTATAAGGACACTCTCAAAGCCTCCCTGGTAAAGTGCGACATCACCACTGACACCTGTGAGACCCTGGCCGCAGACCGCCCGAGGTGGATAAAGTCCATCCGGGAGGGCGTTGAGCTCTTTGAGTCTCGACGCAAGGAGCATGAAGAGGCCAGGCGCAGGCAGCGGAAGAGCGCACGGCAAACCAGCCCACCCGACCCCTTCCCCCGGCGAATGTCTGTCCCACCTGTAACAGGGTCTGTGGCTCCCGTATCGGACTGTTCAGCCATCAAAGAACTCACTTAGGAAGTGGAAGCAATTCCTCCTCGATTCCGAGGGACTGCCTATGATGATGATGGTGTGATGTGGTGTGGTGTGGTGTGGCGCGTATGTGTTTGTGGTGTGGTGTGTGTGGTGTGGCGTGGCGTGTGTGTGTGTGTGTGGTCTGGTGTGTGTGGTGGTGTGCTGTGTGTGGTGGTGTGCTGTGTGTGGTGTGGTGTGATGTGGTGTGGTGTGTGTGGTGTGGTGTGTGTGGTGTGGTGTGTGGTGGGGTGGTGTATGGGGGTGATGTGTGTGGCGTTGTGTGTGTGGTGTGTGTGTGGTGTGGTGTATGGGGGGTGGTGTGTGTGGTGTGGTGTGTGTGGTGTGGTGTGTATGGTGTGGTGTGTGTGTGGTGTGGTGTGATGTGGTGTGGTATGTGTGGTGTGGTGTGTGTGGTGTGGTGTGTGTGGTGTGGTGTGTGGTGGGGTGGTGTATGGGGGGTGGTGTGTGTGGTGTGGTGTGTATGGTGTGGTGTATGGGGGGTGGTGTGTGTGGTGTGGTGTGTGTGGTGTGGTGTGTGTGGTGTGGTGTATGGGGGGTGGTGTGTGTGGTGTGGTGTATGGGGGGTGGTGTGTGTGGTGTGGTGTGTGTGGTGTGGTGTGTGTGGTGTGGTGTGTGGTGGGGTGGTGTATGGGGGTTGGTGTGTGTGAGGGGTGGTGTGTGTGGGGTGTTGTGTGCCGTGTGTGTGTGCGCGGGGTGGTTTGTGTGTGGGGTGGCGTGGGTGTGGTATGTGTGTGGGGTGATGTGTGTGTATGGTGTGGTGTGTGTGTGGTATGTGTGTGTGGTGTGTGTGGGGTGGTGTGTGTGTGTGGGGTGGTGTGTATGTGTGGGGTGGTGTTTGTGTGGTATGTGTTTGGGGTGGTGTGCATGTGGTATGTGTGTGGGGTGGTGTGTGGGGTGCTGTGTGTGTGTGGGGTGATGTGTATGTGTGGGGTGGTTTGTGTGTGGTATGTGTTTGGGTTGGGTGTGTGTGGGGGTGGTGTGTGTGTGTGGGATGGTGTGTGTGTGTGTGGGGGGTGGTGTGCGTGTGGTATGTGTGTGGGGTGGTGTGTGGGGTGGGGTATGTGTGTGTGGGGGGTGGTGTGTGTGGGGGGTGGTGTGTGTGTGGGGTGATGTGTGTGTGTGTGGGGTGGTGTGTGTGTGAGGTGGTGTGCGTGTGGGGTGGTGTGTGTGTGAGGTGGTGTGCGTGTGGGGTGGTGTGTGTGTGGGATGATGTGCATGTGGGATGGTATGTGTGTGCGTGTGTGTGTGGTGGTGTGCGTGTGAGGTGGTGTGTGTGTGTGTGGTGTGTGTGTGGGGTGTGTGTGGGTTGTGTGGTGTGTGGTTTGTTTATGTTTATGGGCTAGATTTTCCATGTTTTTTGCCTACTTAATGCCCACTTAACGCCCATTTTACTGCTGAAATGATGTATAACGCCCATATATCGTCCATTTAGCCACAAAATAGAAACTGACGAGCATATTTTGGAAACTTATCGCTGAGCATTACTTTCCCCATGTGCTTAACGCCGGGAAAAAATAATACCACCCGCCCACTTTTTTTGGGCGGAATCATCAGAATGGGCGAAATCAACGCCCATAATATCGCCCAGCGTTACTTTCTACGCGGAATTAATGCCGAGATTCAATAATATCGCCCGCCCATTTTTTTTGTCGTAAAGACCACATTTGGCGAAACTAACACCCAGGAGATCACCCACCATCACTTTCACCACCTCGCACACATCTCGCCCACAATATCGCTTGCCCAAAAACACGCCCAGAAAAGTGGAACTGTTCTGAACTAAAGCCAGCGGTGTGGCTTCCATTTTTAAAATCGCAGGTTGCTTCATTCAAAAGACTGCTTCAACTTCGGGGGAGTTTGCATTGACTCTGGAGTTCTTCTCAGGTGAAGTGACCGTCTCAATAGACATATTTTCAGACTCTGGACAATTGGGGGTTTACTCAAGGTGTATTTTAGTGAGGAAATTATTGCTTCTGATCAATTGCTGTTATACTTTCATTGCAATGTGGCTAGCCATTTCTCAGCCTGCAGTGATTAATACGCAGATGCTGCAGAATGCAATGGCCCCAATTTAAGACGTGCAAGAATGAGGAGGAGGGCCAGACTATACACATCCCGCACATACAGGGAAAAGACGACTTACCGCGACGTTTCCGACCATGCCTGTCTTTGGAGACTGCGTTTCCACAAGGTGGTGATCAATGAAATATGTGAGCTCATCAGGCCACATATGCAGCCTGCCAACAGGACATCAGTGCCGGTCGAGGTCAAGGTCACGCGGCACTGTCTTTCTACGCGTCCAGTTCCTTTCGGGCCTCAGCGGTTGAGATTTGCCCTCTGTCTCACCATGTAACCCATCGCTGCATTAGACAGGTCACGGAGGCCCTGTATGCGAGAAGGATGGACTTTATCAGCTTCCCCATGACCATGGAAGCTCAGACTGACAGGGCTGGAGGATTCTACCGTATTGCTAAGTTCCCCAGGGCGCAGGGAGCAATACAGTGCACTCACTTCTCAGGAACCGGAGCGTTTTCATAACACAAAAGGATTTCACGCCCTGAAGGTCCAACTAGTTGTCAACCACAACCAGATCATACTGGCAGTGAATGGCAAATGTCCGGGCACCTTCGATGAGGCTCACATCCTGCGTGAGAGTCCTGTCTCTGACATCTTTAAGAGTCAGCCACAAGGACAATGCTGGATGCTTGGTGATAACCGATACGACCCCACTGTATGATATCCACACTGAGGCCGAGAAGCGATACAACCAGAGCCACAGAGACACACGCAATGTGGTCCATAAAACAATAACTCTGCTTAAGCAATGCTTCAGATGTCTGGACCACTCAGGATGGGAGCTTCAATACAACCCTGAGCAAGTAGTAAAATTCGTGGTCGTATGCTCCATGCTGCACAATCTGGCTATCAGGAGGGGACAAGAATTGTCAGAAGGGACTGATCCTCCAGCTCAGGAGAGAAAGGAAGAGGACGATGAGGGACTGGACGCTGACCTGGGGCCAGACAATCAGGCTGGCTATGCAACCATGCCGACGACCCCCTCCAGACCACAGGAAAGAGCCCATGGTGGCTACATAGCTGCAAGACTCTTACGTGAGGAGCTGATATCTGAAAGATTTGCCCGAAAGAACGTTGATGTGAGTGACAATGCTGACACACCGCTGTGTGTGTGCAGCTCAGACATCAATGGTGCACATCACCTTGGTGGCAGTTAAAGTTTACGTTGATTGAAGTAAAATTTTATTTAACCCTTTCATGTTCAGGAATCACCAGTGTGTAATGGTCCAGCTATCTGAGACAATGAGCAACAAGATTATGTTCAATAAAAATTTTTTTATACTAACATTGGTCTGAAATCATAAGTTTCACAGCCAATAACACCCAACCCCGCCTACACCTCACTTTTTCCACCATTGGCATCAATCAAGTGTTCAACATGTCCAGCAACACAGAATACAAATGCAAAGCAGGAACGTGGTGCCCAGCCCCCATACATTACAACAAATTGCATACACCCAGATGGAGATATAACACAGCCATCACCTGTGCACGTGCATCTCACTTTCCTTCCCCCCTCCCCTTCTTCTCCCCACCTCTACCCCTTCCCCTCCTCGCTCCATGGCGCCTGGCCGAGGAGCTCCTCAGGCGGTGCCTCATTGGGGGGATGAAGGCAGAGGCGGTCGTTGCACGGGTACAGGAGCAGGAGGTGCCGAGGGGACAACATTCTCTGATGCAGAAGCAGGATCTTGGTCCTTGCTCTCATCTGTCGTTCGTAGTGGTGGTGCGGAACCTAGGGGTGGAGTGCCGCGCTCTGGGACCACTGGAAGGCCTGTGCCAGCAGTGTTCCTGGCTATCACATCCACAGCCTCCGCCATCCAAGGAATGTACTCGGTCATGGTGCTAGCTGTCGGGATATGCCCCTCAATGCTTCAATGAGCTGGTCACCAATATCTACAGTCCTCCTGGACAACTGTACCATCTCTCCTCTCTCATGTGGCGCTCGTGGAACAGACCTGCCGCGTCCACGAGGCCTCCGCGTGGTCAGCACCATCCTGCGGACAAATGGGGTTCCCTGTGGTGAGGTGTTTGGGGCCGGAACCTCCAGAGTGGAGGCAGGAATGACCGGAGGACCACAAGATGGCCTTGGGGTGGAATGGCTTCTGGAGCATGGTGATGCAGGTTCCTCGAAGTCCATGCTCTCATCTGTGGAGAACTGACCCAGCGGATTGAGAATCGGAGCTCCTCAGCAGCAGATATAGGATCGTCCATGTCATGTATCCTACATGGCTACTGTTTGTACTATCACAAGGTGTGCCACCAGAGGGCACGGCAGTGGGAGACTTGAAGGTTTCTTGTACAAGTGTGCCTGGCTCAGTATAAAAGGCAGGCCACCAGGTATGATCCTCACTCTGGAGTTATCAATAAAGACTAAGGTCACTACAGTTCAAGTACAACACATTGCCTCGTGGAGTCATTATCAGAGCATCCAAGGACATAACAATTGGCGACGAGATTATGGACTTTCACGCGAAAATGGCTACCCTTGGTATGTTGCAGCAGTTTGCCGATGGTGATGATTGGGATGCCTTTGTGGAGAGGCTCGACCATTTCTTCACAGCAAATGACCTGGCAGAAGACAACCCGGCCACACTGGCTGGCAAGCGCAGAGCTACCTTGCTAACCAGTTGTGGGCCCACCGTCTATGGCCTCGTCAGGGATTTGCTGGCACCACCGAAGACAATGATCAAGACGTACGAGGAGCTTGTAACACTGATCCATGAGCAACTCAAGCCCAAGGAGAGCAGCCTCACAGCCGGACATCGGTTCTACACCCACCGACGGCCCGAAGGCCAGGAAATCGCGAAATACGCTGCAGACCTCAGGAGGCTGGCGGCACCGCGTGATTTCGGCGAACACCTCACCGAAGCGCTGCGGGACATTTTTGTCATTGGAATCGGCCATGAGGGCCTTCTTCACAAGCTACTGTCGGCGGATACCACAGTCACAGTGCAGAAGGCCATCCCTGTGAGCCAGGCATTCATGACCTCGACCTGCCGCTCTAGGCAGATGACTCACCCTCAGGACTCAAACCTGGCAAGTACTATGCACAGACTGGTGCCTTTTAGAGGCTGGACTGTAGAACACGAACCTTCTCAGGGAAGAGAGAACAGGCCCCCGAGTCCCTTAACTCAGAGTCCACCGAGGGGGGCTAATTGAATAGCTCCATGCTGGCGTTGTGGAGGGAATCATCGGGCTCACCAGTGCCATTTTAAAGACCATGTATGCAAAGGCTGCAGCACAAAAGGCCACCTCCAGCAAATGTGTAAGAGAAATATGACTCACTGTATTAATGAAGAGTCTGCAGAATGGCCAAGAATCCAGTGTGGATTATGAAACGATAGGCAGAGAGGCAGCTCAGCCCCACGACGAGGTATATAGCATGTTCACCTGCACTACCGAGTGTTCCCCACTGAGGATGGAAGTCGAGATAGATGGCGTTCCTGTTATGTATGTAAACCTGTAACTACAATGTCTAACTATCAGAGGGCTTATCCCTTGGAGTCCCAAGGGATCCCACTGTCCCTTGGGAGGACCTGTATATAAGGAAGCCTCACAGGCTGGAGCAGCACTCTGAGATCTGTAATAAAGGACTATGGTCACACTTACTTTGAGCTTGCAGTATCTAATCTGACTCCTTATCCAAGACATAACAACTGGTGACAAGATACAGACGACAAACCCCAACGCAACAATGCAAAGAACTGTGGGCATCCTGGATAAATTTTCGAGGGAGATGATTGGGAAACCTTCGTGGAACAACTTGACCAATACTTCATGGCCAACGAGCTGGAAGGAGAAGGGAACGCTGCCAAACGAAGTACGATCCTCTTCACCGGTTGCGGGACACCAACGTATGGCCTCATGAAAAACCTGCTCGCTCCAGCAAAACCCACAGACAAGTTGTACGAGGAGTTGTGCACACTGCTCCGGGTGCATCTAAACCCGAAGGAAAGCGTTCTGATGGCGAGGTATCGGTTCTGCACGTACAAGAGGTCTGAAGGCCAAGAAATGGCCAGCTACGTCGCCGAGCTAAGGCGCCTTGCAGGACATTGCGAATTTGAAGGACATTTGGAGCATATGCTGAGGGACTTGGCATTGGCCATGAGGTAAGACTTCGCAAACTTTTGACTGTAGAGACCCCAACCTTGAGTAAAACCATAGCGATAGCCCAGGTGTTTATCGCCACCAGTGACAATACTAAACAAATTTCCCAGCACACTAGTGCTGCTGCAAGTACTGTGAACGAAGTATCGTTGTTTTCGAATCGAAATGTACATGGCAGGACTTAGACACCTGTAGCTGCATGTCCGCAGATGACTCAGAGTCCGCCATCAAGGGTGGTGAATACAAGGCAATTAACACCTTGTTGACGCTGTGAGGGTGATCATCGATTCCATTCATGCCGCTTCAAAGGATACGTTTGCAAGGGCTGTGGAACAATGGGACACCTCCAACGTATGTGCAGGCGAGCTGTGATGCGTCGTCGTATGGGGCCGGGTGTGTATTGCAACAAGCTAATGAATTTGGGAAATTGCAACCGGTTGCTTATGCATCCAGAAGTCTGTCTAAGGCCAAGAGGGCCTACAGTATGATCGAAAAAGAAGCGTTAGCGTATGATTACGGGGTAAAGAAAATGCATCAATATCTGTTCGGGCTCAAATTTGAATTGGAAACCGACCATAAGCCGCTTCTGTCCCTCATTTCTGAAAATAAGGTGATAAATACGAATGCATCGGCCTGCATCCAGAGATGGGTGCTCACATTGTCCGCATACAACTACGCCATCCGCCATAGGTCAGGCACAGAAAACTGTGCCGATGCTCTCAATAGGCACCAGGGTGGAGATGGCACAACCTGCAGATTTACTTATGGTAATGGAAGCATTTGAGAGTGAGCAATCACCTGTTACCGCCCGACAGATTAGAACCTGGATGAGCCAGGACCCCTTACTGTCCTTAATAAAAAAAACTGTGTACTCCACGGGAGTTGGTTATGCACGTTAGAGATGCAGGAAGAAATAAAGCCATACCAGCAGCGCAAAGATGAAATGTCTATACAGGCAGACTTCCTCCTATGGGGTAATCGGGTAGTTGTGCCAAAAAAGGGCAGGGGCACTTTCATTAGTGATCTCCACAGTACCCACCCAGGCATTGTAATGATGAAAGCGATAGCCAGATTCGACATGTAGTGACCTGGTTTCGATGCAGACTTGGAGTCCTGCACAAATGTAATACATGTTCACAGTTAAGCAATGCACCCAGGGAGGTGCCACTAAGTTTATAGTCTTGGCCCCCCCATCCGTGGTCTAGAGTTCATGTCGACTACTCAGGCCCATTCTTGGGAAAAATGTTTTTAGTGGTTGTAGATGCGTACTCCAAGTGGATTGAATGTGTGAAAATGTCAGCAAGCACGTCCGTTGCCACCATTGAAAGCCTACGGGCAATGTTTGCCACACACGGCTTGCCTGATGTCCTTGTAAGTGACAATGGGCCGTGCTTTACCAGTGCTGAATTCAAGGAATTCATGGCCCGCAATGGGGTCAAGTATGTCACGTTTAAGCCAGCGTTCAACAGTCAGGCAGAACGAACAGTTCAAACAATCATTGCAGAGCTTGAAAAGGGTAACTGAAGGCTCACTGCAGACTCGCTTATCCCAAGTCCTGCTTAGTTCCTGCACAAGACCCCACTCGCTCACCGGGGTCCCTCCCACTGAACTGCTCATGAAAAGGGCACTTAAGACAAGACTCTCGTTACTCCAACCTGATCTACACAAACAGGTAGAGAGCAGGCGACTTCAACAGAATACATATGATCGCGCAAATGTGTCACGCAAAATTTAAATAAATGATCCTGTATTTGTATTGAATTATGGACAAGGTCCCAAGTGGATTGCTGGCAGTGTTTTGTCCAAAGAGGGGTGTAGGGTATTTGTGGTCAAACTCACAAATGGACTCACCCACAGAAAACATTTGGACCAAACCAAACTCAGATTTACGGACTATCCAGAACAATCCACAATAGACTCTACCTTTTTCGACCCTCCAACACACACACAAGCGGCAACCGACCCAGCAGTTGACCACGGATCAGAACCCATCACCCGCAGCAGCCCAGCAAGACTCACATCCCCAGCAGTCCAGCAAGGCCAGCTGAACAGCAGCCCAGCGAAGGCCCAATAAACGACTCACTAACACCAGCATTTGCACCGAGACAATCAACCAGGGAAAGGAAGGCCCCAGATCATAACCATTGTAAATAGTTACACTATTGACTTTGGGGGGAGTGTTGTTATGGATATAAACCTGTAATTACTATGTCTAACCACCAGAGGGCTAATCCCCTGAGTCCCAAGAAATCTGGTAGCAATGCGGTGGAGGAGGATTTCCTGGAGTGTATTAGGGATGGATTTCTGGACCAATATGTCGAGGAACCAACTCGAGAGCTGGCCATCCTAGACTGGGTGATGTGTAATGAGAAAGGACTAATTAGCAATCTTGTTGTGCGAGGCCCCTTGGGGAACAGTGGCCATAATATGGTAGAATTCTTTATTAAGATGGAGAGTGACACAGTTAATTCAGAGACTAGGGTCCTGAACTTAAGGAAAGGTAACTTCGATGGTATGAGATATAAATTGGCTAGAATACACTGACAAATTATACTTAAAGGGTTGACGGTGGATAGGCAATGGCAAACATTTAAAGATCAACAATTGTACATCCCTGTCTGGAGTAAAAATAAAACGGGGAAGGATAGTGTTAAATCCAAGGAAGAGGCATATAAATTGGCCAGAAAAAGCAGCAAACCTGAGGACTGGGAGAAATTTAGAATTCAGCAGAGGAGGACAAAGGGTTTAAATAGGAGGGGGAAAATAGAGTATGAGAGTAAGCTTGCCGGGAACATAAAAACTGACTAAAAACCTTCTATAGATATGTGAAGAGAAAAAGATTAGTGAAGACAAACGTAGGTCCCTTGCAGTCAAATTCAGGTCAATTTATAATGGGGAACAAAGAAATGGCAGACCAGTTGAACAAATACTTTGGTTCTGTCTTCACAAAGGAAGACACAAATAACCTTCCGGAAGTACTAGGGGACAGAGGGTCTAGTGAGAAGGAGGAACTGAAGGATATCCTTTTGTGTTAGGGAAATTGATGGGATTGAAGGCTGATAAATCCCCGGGGCCTGATAGTCTGCATTCCAGAGTACTGAAGGAAGTGGCCCTAGAAATAGTGAATGCATTGGTGATCATTTTCCAACAGTCTATCGATTCTAGATCAGTTTCTATGGACTGGAGGGTAGCTAATGTAACACTACTTTTTAAAAAAGGAGGGAGAGAGAAAACAGGTAATTATAGACCGGTTAGCCTGACATCAGTAGTGGGGAAAATGTTGGAATCAATTATTAAAGATGAAATAACAGCACATTTTGAAAGCAATGACAGGATCGGTCCAAGTCAACATGGATTTATGAAAGGGAAATCATGCTTGACAAATCTTCTGGAATTTTTTGAGGATGTAATTAGTAGAGTGGACAAGGGAGAGCCAGTGGATGTGGTGTATTTGGACTTTCAAAAGGCTTTTGACAAGGTACCGCACAAGAGATTGGTGTCCAAAATTAAAGCACATGGTATTGGGGGTAATGTACTGACGTGGATAGAGAACTGGTTGGCAGACAGGAAGCAGAGAGTCGGGATAAACGAGTCCTTTTCAGAATGGCAGGCAGTAACTAGTGGGGTGCCGCAGGGCTCAGTGCTGGGACCCCAGCTATTTACAATATACATTAATGATTTGGATGAAGGAATTGAGTGTAATATCTCCAAGTTTGCAGATGACTGGGTGGCAGTGTGAGATGCGAGGAGGATGCTAAGAGGCTGCAGAGTGACTTGGACAGGTTAAATGAGTGGGCAAATGCATGGCAGATGCAATACAATGCGGATAAATGTGAGGTTATCCATTTGGGGGGCAAAAGCACAAAGGCAGAATATTATCTGAATGGCGGCAGATTAGGAAAAGGGGAGGTGCAACGAGACTTGGGTGTCATGGTACATCAGTCATTGAAAGTTGGCATGCAGGTACAGCAGGTGGTGAAGAAGGCAAATGATATGTTGACCATAGCTAGAGGTTTTGAGTATAGGAGCAGGGAGGTTTACTGCAGTTTTACAGGGCCTTGATGAGGCCTCACCTGGAATATTGTGTTCAGTTTTGGTCTCCTAATCTGAGGAAGGACGTTCTTGCTATTGAGGGAGTGCAGCGAAGGTTCACCAGACTGATTCCCGGGAAGGCTGGACTGACATATGAGTAGAGACTGGATCCACTGGGTCTTTATTCACTGGAGTTTAGAAGGATGAGAGGGTATCTCATAGAAACATATACAATTCTCACGGGGCTGGACAGGTTAGATGCAGGCTAGAATGTTCCTGATCTTGGGGAAGTCCAGAACCAGGGGACACAGTCTAAGGATCAGGAGTAAGCCATTTAGGACTGAGAAGAGGAGAAACTTCTTCACTCAGAGCGTTGTTAACCTGTGGAATTCCCTACTGCAGAGAGTTGTTGATGCCAGTTCATTGGATATACTCAAGAGTGAGTTAGATATAGCCCTTACGGCTAAAGGGATCAAGGGGTATGGAGAGAAAGCAGGAAAGGGGTACTGAAGTGAATGATCAGCCATGATCTTATTGAATGCTGGTGTAGGCTTGAAGGGCCGAATGGCCTACTCCTGCACCTATTTTCTATGTTTCTATCCCACAATCCCTTGGGAGCACCTGTATATAAGGAGGCCTCACAGGCTGGAGAGGCACTCTGAGATCTATAATAAAGGACTACGGTCACACTTACTTTGAGCTTTCAGTATCTAGTCTGACTCCTTATCCAAGACATAACAGTTCCAGTCTTCATGGAAGTGGACACCGGGGCAAGCCAGTCAGTAATGAATCAAGAAGCCTTTGAGAGGCTATGGTACAATCAAGCTGAACGACCGAAGTTGGTCCCGGTTTAACCAAAGCTGCGCACCTACACTGATGAGCATATCCCAGTTGTTGGTAGTACAGATGTTAAGGTACTCCATGATGGCGTGTTGTACAAGTTACCTCTGTGGATTGTTGCAGCTGATGGGCCAATGCTACTCGGAAGAAGGTGGATGGAGAAGATCCATTGGAAGTGGGAAGACTTCACCCCTCCCGCGATCAACGTCCTCTGCGCTCAGAAGCAAAGGAAGCCCTCACCTGAGGTTGGATCCGGCACCAGAGAGCAGACCAGCACAGCACCCGAGGCACAGACATGCCCAGCACGACTGCGTGGAGATGATCCAGCTGGGACGACCCGAGCACACCTTTCAGGTTCCAGTGGCAGAACGCCGGAGAAAGAAAATTGGATCCAGAGGCAACTTCCCAGCTTCGGAGGCAGAACCTGGGGAGAAGAGAATCACCGCAGTCAACATTGTGGATGGAGGAAAGATGGCGCCCGAACCACAAGGTGATGCGCTGAAGAAAAAGATGGCAGCGGCCAGACCACGAGATGCAGCGCTGATGGAGCAACACATGGCACCAAATGGAGAAGAGGATTGGGGTAAAGAAGGCCTGCAACCCACCACACTTAAAGGGACAGTTCCACATACTCAAGTAATGCAATAGCAACCATGAGTTAGAGATAAAATGTGTAACTGATGATCAGAGTTGTGTACATGCAATAAGCAAGGAAAAGTCTCGCGATTGCGATCATGTAAAATGTATAATTGATGATCAGAATTGTGTACATGCAACAAGCAAGGAAAAGTCATGCGATCGCGATCGGAGCTTCATTACTTATTCACAATAAGTAATGAAACATTGTGCGATGTAGGATTTGAACTGCACACAGCCAAAGCAGCGGGCAACCACCCATCGTGAGCACACTGGCCCAGCGAGCTACCCAACGCTGTAGCCTGTATCCCTGGGACCAGAGTGATGCACCATGGAGTGTGGCCACAAGCAGCCAATACACACGAGCTGCAGAGCAAGCGATCTCAGGAGGGCAACGGCACTGGTATCGATACTCTGCCCCTGATTGGCTCCGCCTCTGAGGCACCCGATGGCACCAACCGCCACGAGCCTGAAAGAGCAAACTGCGCTAAGGCACAGCCTCCAGACCCCATCGCAACCAAGGCCATATCCGGAAACGAAGGGTCACCCGCAACAGTCCTCCCAAAGGGGATCGGGACCAGCCAGGATTCCAAACCAAACAATGCCCAGACTAGCGAGTCAGCAGTCCCCTGCGCACTGCTAGACAACAGCTCCTCAGGGAGCAGCAACGACCCAGGGCACAAAGAAAGGACAGGGAGGTCACAGGCATCTGTGAACCTGCCCGACGCTAGGAGCAACGGCAACAGCTCCAAGAGCAGGCAACTTGAGCCAACTGGGTTCCCACTGCCAGCACTGGGCACCGCACCGCCACCAGACTGCAGGGACACCATCCAGCAGTTCTGGAACTAACTTGTCCTTACGCACCGGTTACTGATCCCCAGTACGTATCGATAATGTACCTCACCAGTCTAACGTACTTGTCTCACAACTGAACCACAAATGTAATGCAAACTTCTTTTTCTGGACTTGAATGTATATGAATGCAATGAGCCTCCGGCATAATTTATATGTGTGGGGGGTGGGGTGGGGGGAAGAGTGGAGTCAGGGACACACACAAACAGCAGCCACCAGCACTCTACTGCCAATGAAACACCAACCACTCACCCAAGATTCAAACGACCCACCAAGAGTCAACCAGATAGAGCTAAACCCAGAGCACAGTCAATGCAGAGGTGATTTGCACCAAAAGGCTTGGGGGAGAATGATGTCATGTATCCTACATGGCTACTGTTTGTACTATCGCAAGGTGTGCCACCAGAGGGCACTGCAGTGGGAGACTTCTGGGTTACCTGTACAGGTGTGCCTGGCCTAGTATAAAAGGCAGGCCACCAGGTGTGATCCTCACTCTGGAGTTATCAATAAAGGACTAAGGTCACTACAGTTCAAGTAAAACACATTGCCTCGTGGAGTCATTATCAGAGCATCCAAGGACATAACAGTCCGGAGAGTCGGACCCCGCGCCCCCACCTTCTGGCCTCTGTGGTCTTGCCTGGGGCTGCGCTGCTGGCTGAGCTGCAAAAGACAAATGAGATTATAAGAGGAGAAGGGGGTGCTAGAGTCCAGCGCTACACACAACTTATGTACGACAAAAGCACCACCGCTCTCAAAACCATCACAAACATCACATTTCATGACCATCAACACATTTGTATTGCAATGATTTTCATTGGGCCACCATTATTTCTATGACAATTTTAGAAATCATCTATCATATATGATTGTTCAGTTATGAGTGGGTGTGGCATTTATTGACTTTACATCACGCAGTAGTGTAAGCTTTACTCACGTGGCGTCTCTTCAAGATCTGCAGATGCTTCCATGGCTGTCCAGGAGTGCTTCCCCACGAGTGCGAGCACCCGCTCCTCCATGTCAGTGATGTCACTGGGGACTGGTGACCCCCCACCCGTTTGCTTCTGCACGGACCTCATCGTTGAGAGTTTCTTCTGTAAAAGGTGACAGGACGACATGGCATAAGTTCATTGCGTGATATCATTGCTAGGTACTGTTACAGAGACTGATACAACACATAACCGACAGATGTAATCATGATTATTATGATAATTATCATTCATTACCTAAAGATGTGCACCGTGACCGCAGGCTTTGAGTAAAACATTCCCGGTAAAAGTGAAAGACCTCACATCTGATGATAGTTCTCATGACTGTTACAAATCAAATTATATAAATACATAAAATCAATGTAATACTTACTCTTGCAGATCTCACAAGGTCGTTCCATCGTTTGCGGCATTGGTTGCCCTCACGTTGATCGCCGACAAGACCACCTCTGCTATCTCGGTCCATATCTTCTGGTAGGCCTTTGGGGTGGGCTTCCCACGCCCTCCCGTGTCAAATCACCCCAGCGTAACTCGACCTCCTGCAGGAGGGAGGCAGTTGCCTAGTCCGAGAACCTCTTCGCACTTTTGCACCCTCCAATGTGCTCCTCTCCAACCACACTGCTCTCTTAGGCGTTAGTTTCCACAGCGTGCTGTGATGCCTCCTCCTCTCCCTCTATTATAGGCCAAATTCTGGCAAATATGTGGCTGGTAACAGCTAATTTTTGTTTCCCTATTTGCTGTGAAGCTCCCTCCTTCCTCCCAAAGCAGCCACACCACACCCAGACACGCCTACAATTGCTCTCAGCTCCCTCTCTATCTCCTCTTCCACGCATGTCATGATGACCCTTGACCTCCTGAATCGCGGGAATCGAGCGTTGCCATGTCGATGCTAAGGACGGTGACACTTTACGGCAGAAGGTCAGTGAGATTTAACGCTACCGCCCATTTCATATCGCTCACGGTAACACCCATTTCAAAATATGGACTTGGGGCTAGAATTTCCACTTTTTTTGCATGCTTAACGCCCACATAACGCCCATTTTACCGCTGAAATGACGTATAACGCCCATATATCGCCCATTTTGGCACAAAATGGAAACTGACGGGCATTTTTCGGAAACTTATCACCAAGCGTTACTTTCCCCATGTGCTTAACGCTGGGAAAAAATACTACCGCCTGCCACTTTCTTTGGGCGGAATCATCAGAATGGGCGAAATCAACACCCATAATATCACCCAGCGTTACTTTCCGCACGGAATTAACGCCGAGATTCAATAATACCGCCTGCCCATTTTTTTTTGTCGTAAAGAGCACATTTGGAGAAACTAACTCCCAGGAGATCGCCCACCGTCACTTTCACCACCTCGCACACATATCGCTCACAATAACGCTCGCCCAAAAAACCGCCCCGAAAAAGTGGAACTGTTCTGAACTAACGCCAGCGATGTGGCTGCCATTTTTTAAATCGCAGGTCGCTTCATTCAAAAGGCTGCTTCAACTTCGGGGGAGTTTGCATTGACTCTGGAGTTCTTCTCAGCTGAAGTGACCGTCTCAACAGACCTATTTTCAGACTCTGGATTATTGGGGGTGGGGGTTTACTCTAGGTGTATTTTAGTGAGGAAATTATTGCTTCTGATCAATCGCTATTATACTTTCATTGGAATGGGGCCAGCCATTTCTCAGCCTGCATCAATTAATATGCAGATGCTGCAGAGTGCAGATGGCTCAATGTGTGATGCACATCATTATGTCCTCAATTTAAGGTGTGTAACAATGAGGAGGGCCAGATCATAGGCACCCCGCACGTACAAGGAAAAGAGGACTTACCGCGACGTTTCCGACCACACCTGCCTTCTGAGACTGCGCTTCCACAAGGTGGTGATCAATGAAATATGTGAGCTCATCAGGCCATATATGCTGCCTGCCATCAGGACATCAGTGTCGGTCGAGGTCAAGGTCACCGCGACACTGTCTTTATATGCGTCCGGTTCGTTTCGGGCCTCTGCGGTTGAGATTTGCCCTCTGTCTCACCATGCAACCCATCACTGCATTAGACAGATCACGGAGGCCCTGCATGAAGGAAGGACTTTATCAGCTTCCCCATGACCACGGAGGCTCAGACTGAGAGGGCTGGAGCATTCTACTACATTGCTAAGTTCCCCAGGGGGCAGGAAGCTATACAGTGCACTCACATCGCGCTGCGGCCACCTTCTCAGGACCCAGAGTGTTTTCACTCCC
This sequence comes from Pristiophorus japonicus, assembly GCF_044704955.1. Classification (NCBI taxonomy): domain Eukaryota; kingdom Metazoa; phylum Chordata; class Chondrichthyes; family Pristiophoridae; genus Pristiophorus; species Pristiophorus japonicus. The sequence goes on along the minus strand of NC_091981.1, from coordinate 53,568,015 downwards.
TGAAGGTCCAACTAGTTATCGACCACAACCAGATTATACTGGTAGTGTATGCCAAATAACCGGGCACCTTCGATAAGGCTCACATCCTGCGTGAGAGCGCTGTCTCTGACATCTTTAAGAGTAATCCACAAGGACTGTTACGTCCATAATAAAGTAATGTGATTGAGTATGTAGACGTGAGTAAGTGTGACCTTAGTCTCTTTATTCTAACTCCAGAAGGTACAGCATGGGAGGCCTGCTTATATACAGTGCTCCCAATGGATGCTGGGATTCCTTGGGACTCCAACAGATATGCCCTCTGCTGGTGGTAGAATGCTGGTTACATAGGGTTGCATACATAACATTACTCCCTCCCAAAGTCAATTGTACACTTATTTACAGGGTAAGACAATCTGGGCCTTTCACTCCCTAGTCAATCATCTCGGTAAAAATGCAGGTGCAGGTGAGTTGGTTGGTTCTTCACTGGGCTGCTGGGCAGCTGGCCTTGCTGGGCTGCTGGGGATGATGAGTTCAGCTTCATGGTCAACCGTGATGTCGGTTGCCACTTGTGTGTGTGTCGGAGGGTCGAAGTTGGTGGTGTCCTCTTCAGGTTGCTCGTGGCTGTCTGTGAATCGCAGTTTGGTTTGGTCCAAATGCTTTCTGCAAGTTAGTCCATTAGCGAGTTTGACCTGAAACACCCTACTCCCTTCTTTGGCTATGACAGTGCCAGCAAGCCATTTGGGACCATGTCCATAGTTGAGTACAAATACAAGGTCATTGACTTCAAATATCGCGTGACAAATTTGCGCGATCATGGTACATGTTTTGTTGATGCCGCCTGCCCTCGACGTGATCATGGCGATCAGGGTGGATGAGAGAAAGCCTTGTTTTGAGCGCCCTTTTCATGAGCAGCTTGGCTGGTGGAGCCCCGGTGAGCGAGTAGGGTCTGGTGCAGTAGCTGAGCAGGACTTGTGACAGGCGGGTCTGCAGGGAGCCTACCGACACGCATTTGAAGCTTTGCTTGATGGTTTGGACTGCCCGTGCTGCCTGGCCGATGGATGCGGGCTTGAACGGGGCAGATGTGACGTGCTTAATCCCATTGCGGGTCATGATTTCCTTGAATTCAGCACTGGTGAAGCACGGCCCATTGTCGCTGACAAGGACATCAGGCAGGCCGTGTGTGGCAAACATGGCTCATAGGTTTTCGATGGTGGCAGTGGACGTGCTTACAGACATGATCACACACTCAATCTACTTTGAATAAGCATCCACAACAACCAAGAACATTTTGCCTAGAAACGAGCTAGCGAAGTCAACGTGGATCCTAGACCACGGTTTGGAGGGCCATGACCACAAACTTAGCGGTGCCTCCCTGGGTGCATTGCTCAGTTGAGAGCAAGTGTTGCATTGGTGCACACAAGACTCCAAATCTGAGTCGATGCCAGACCACCACATATGGGATCTGGCTATAGCTTTCATCATTACTTTGGTTGGGTGGGTACTGTGTAGGTCGCGTATGAACATTTCCCTGCCTTTCTTTGGCAAACCATGCGATTACCCCACAAAAGACAGTCCACCTGTATGGACGTTTCGTCTTTATGCCGCTGGAATGGCTTGATCTCTTCATGCATCTCTGCTGGGACGCTGGACCAGCTCCCATGGAGGACACAGTTTTTTTACAAGAGACAGCAAAGGATCCTGGCTGGTCCAGGTCCTGATCTGGTGGGCCGTAACGGGTGACTTTTCATTTTCAAATGCATCCATCACCAAGAGCAAGTCTGCAGGCTGTGCCATTTCCACTCCGGTAGTGGGCAATGGTAGCCGACTGAGGGCATTAGCGCAGTTCTCTGTGCCTGGCCTGTGGCGAATTACATAGTTATATGCAGACAGCGTGAGCGCCCATCTTTGGATGCGAGCAGAGGCGTTGGTATTGATAACTTTGCTCTCTGAGAATAGCGATATGAGCGGCTTATGGTCAGTTTCTAACTCGAACTTAAGCCCAAACAGATACTGATGCATTTTGTTACCCCATAAATGCATGCCAGAGCTTCTTTTTCAATCATGCTGTAGGCCCTTTCGCATAAGTGACCGGATGCAATGTTCCCGATTTGTTTGCTTGTTGTAACACACACCCGACCCCGTACGAAGACGCATCGCAAGCTAGCACTAAACATTTACAAGGATCGTACAGGACAAGCAGTTTGTTGGAATATAACAGATTTCGGGCTTTCTCAAAAGCCGTCTCTTGTAATTGCCCCCATACCCAGTCATCTCCCTTGCATAGCAACATGTGTAGAGGTTCTAGCAAGGTGCTTAACCCGGGTAGGAAATTACCGAAATAATTGAGGAGTCCAAGAAACGACCGCAGCTCCATCGCATTGTGTGGTCTCGGCGCGTTCTTGATGGCCTCCATCTTGGTGTCGGTGCGTCTGATGCCGCCTGTCGCGATTCTTCTCCTTAAGATCTCGACCTCTGGCATCAGGAAAACATACTTCGAGCATTTCAACCTGAGTCCCACACGATCTAGGCGACTTAGAACCTCTTCCAGGTTCTGCAAGTGTTCGATGATGTCCCGACCTGTGACCAGTACGTCGTCCTGGAAAACCACGGTGCGCGGAACCAACTTTAGCAGATTCTCCATGTTCCTTTGAAAAATAGCTGCGGCCGATCGAATCCCAAACGGGCATCTATTGTAGATGAACAGACCTTTGTGCGTGTTGATGCAGGTGAAGCCTTTCGAAGATTCCACCAGCTCCTGCGTCATGTAGGCCGAGGTCAGGTCCAACTTGGCGAAGGTCTTTACTCCAGTCAGGGTCGCAAATAGGTCGTCTGCCTTGGGTAGCGGGTACTGGTCTTGCAGCGAAAAACGGTTCATCGTTACTTTGTAGTCCCCACAAATTCTGACCGTGCCATTGCCCTTGAGAACCGGGACAATCGGATTGGCCCACTCGTTGAACTCCACCGGCGCGATGATGCCCTCTCGTTGCAGCCTGTCCAGCTCGATCTCCACTTTCTCTCGCATCATGTATGGCACCGGCCGTGCCTTGTGGTGGATGGGTCGTGTACCGGGAATCAAGTGGATCTACACCTTCATCCCCGAGAAACTTCCAATGCCTGGCTCAAACAATGATGGAAACTTGCTCAGAACCTGGCCACATGAGGCGTCGTCAACGGACGAAAGCGCTCGGATGTCGTCCCAGTTCCAGCGGATTTTTCCCAGCCAGCTTCTGCCGAACAGTGCGGGGCCATCTCCTGGTACTATCCATAGTGGTGGTTCGTGCACTGCTCCATCATAGGAGGCTTTTACTGCTGCACTGTCAATTACAGGGATCAGCTCTTTGGTGTAAGTTCTCAGCTTGGTATGAATGGGACTCAGCTTGGGCCTGTGTACCTTGTTGCACCACAGCCTGTCGAAGGCATTTTTGCTCATGATGGACTGACTCGCACTCGTGTCCAGTTCCATGGATACTGGAATTCTGTTCAGTTCAACTTTTAACATGATCGGTGGACATTTCGTGGTGAAGGTGTGTACCCTGTACACTTCTGCCTCCTCGGTTCAAGTCTCTAGTTCAGTTTGATCCACCATGGATCAGTCTCCCTCTGCAACATGGTGGTTTGCAGGGTTTGCAGCTCGTCCGCACATTCGCTGGAGGTGTCCCATTGTTCCACAGCCTTTGCATGCATAGTGTTTGAAGCGGCATTGATGGGCTCGATGATCACCTCCGCAGCGCCAACAAGGTGTTAACTGCCTCGCATTAACGCTTGATGGCGGACTCTCAGTCATCTGTGGTCGTGCAGCTGCCGGTGTGTACGTTCTGCCATATGCATTCCTGCCTGAAAACGACGTTACTTTGTGTAAAGTACTTGCCGAAACATCTTTATGCTGCGAAATTTGTTTGGTGTTATCACTGGTGGACATAAATGCTTGGGATATCGTTATCGCATTGCTCAGGTTCGGTGTTTCAACACTCAATAGTTTGCGATGGATAACCTCATGGCTAATGCCAAGTATATAAAAGCCTCTTAGTATTTGCTCCAGGAATCCATCAAATTCGCAATGTCCTGCAAGTCGCCTTAGTTCGGCGACGTAGCTCGCCACTTCCTGGCCTTCGGACCGTTGACATGTGAAAATCGATACCTTGCCATCAGAACGCTCTCCTTTGGATTTAGATGCTCCCAGACCAGCGTACACAGTTCTTCATACGATTTAATTGTTGGTTTCACCTGAACGATACGATTCTTCATGAAGCCGTAGGGTTTTGCCCCGCAGACGGTGAGGAGGATCGCCCTTCGTTTGGCAGCGTTCTCATTCCCTTTCAGCTCGTTGGCCACGAAGTATTGGTCGAGTCGCTCCACGAAGGCCTCCCAATCATCCCCTTCTGAGAATTTCTCCAGGATACCAACAGTTCTCTGCATTTTCGCGTGATGGTTCGTTATCTGGTCACTAGTTGTTACGACCAGAATAAAGTAATGTGATTGAGTACTGCAGACGTGAGTAAGTGTGACCTTAGTCTCTTTATTCTAACTCCAGAGTGCAGGTACAGCATGGGAGGCCTGCTGACATACAGTGCTCCCAAGGGATGCTGGGGTCCCTTGGGATTCCAACAGATACGCCCTCTGGTGGCGGTAGAATGCTTGTTACATAGGGTTGCATACATAACATCGACAATGCTGGATGCTTGGTGATAACCGATATGGCCTAGCACCTGGCTGATGACCCCCATGCGTGACACCGATACCGAGGCCGAAAAGCGATACAACCGGAGCCACCGAGATACACGCAATGTGGTGCAGAAAACAATAACTGTGCTTAAGCAGCGCTTCAGATGTCTTGACCACTCAGGAGGGGAGCTACAATTCAACCCTGAGCAAGTAGGTAAATTCGTGCTTGTGTGCTCGATGCTGCACGACCTGGCTATCAGGAGGGGCCAAAATTATCAGAAGGCACTGATGTTCCACCTCAGGAGAGAGAGGAAGAGGACAACGAGGGGCTTGACGCTGACCTAGGGCCAGACAATCAGGTTGGCTATGCAACCATGCCCACGAACCCCTCCAGACCACAGGAAAGGGCCCATGGTGGCTACATAGCTGCAAGGCTCTTACGTGAGGAGCTGATACTTGAACGATTTGCCTGAAAGAACGTTGATGTGAGTGACAACGCTGACATACTATGTGTGTGCAACTCAGACATCAATGGTGTCGATCACCTTGGTGTCAGTTAAAGTTTACGTTGATTGAAGTTAAGTCTTATTTAACCCTTTCATGATAAGGAATCACCAGTGTGTAATGGTCCAGCTATCAGAGACAATGCGCAACAAGGTTATATAGAAACATAGAAACACAGAAAATAGGTGCAGGAGTAGGCCATTCGGCCCTTTGAGCCTGCACCGCCATTCAATAAGATCATGGCTGATCATTCCTTCAGTACCCCTTTCCTGCCTTTTCTCCATACCCCTTGATTCCCTTAGCTGTAAGGGCCATATCTAACTCCCTCTTAAGTATATCCAATGAACTGGCATCAACAACTCTCTTCGGCAGGGAATTCCATAGATTAACAACTCTCTAAGTGAAGAAGTTTCTCCTCATCTCACTCCAAAATGGCCTACCCCTTATGCTAAGGCTATGTCCCCTGGTTCTGGACTTCCCCAATATCGGGAACATTCTTCCCACATCTAACCTGTTCAGTCCCATCAGAATCTTATATGTTTCTATGAGATCCCCTCTCATCCTTCTAAACTCCAGTGAATAAAGGCCCAGTTGATCCAGTCTCTCCTCATATGACAGTCCAGCCATCCCTGGAATCAGTCTGGTGAACCTTCGCTGCACTCCCTCAATAGCAAGAACGTCCTTCCTCAGATTAGAAGACCAAAACTGAACACAATATTCCAGGTGACTAAGGCCCTGTACAACTGCAGTAAGACCTCCCTGCTCCTATACTCAAATCCCCTAGCTATTAAGGCCAACATACCATTTGCCTTCTTTACCGCCTGCTGTACCTGCATGCCCACTTTCAGTGACTGATGAACCATGACACCCAGGTCTCGTTGCACCTCCCCTTTTCCTAATCTGCTGCCATTCAAATAATATTCTGCCTCCGTGTTTTTGCCCCCAAAATGGATAACCTCACATTTATCCACATTATACTGCATTTGCCATGCATTGGCCCACTCATCTAACCTATCCAAGTCACCCTGCAGCCTCTTAGCGTCCTTCTCACAGCTCACACTGCCACCAGTTTAGTGTCATCCGCAAACTTGGAGATATTACACTCAATTCCCTCATCTAAATCATTAATGTATATTGTAAAGAGCTGGGGTCCCAGCACTGAGCCCTGCGACACTGCACTAGTCACTGCCTGCCATTCTGAAAAGGACCCATTTATCCCGACTCTCTGCTTCCTGTCTGCCAACCAGTTCTCTATCCACATCAGTACATTGCCCCCAATACCATGCGCTTTGATTTTGCACACCAATCTCTTGTGTGGGACCTTGTCAAAAGCCTTTTGAAAGTCCAAATACACCACATCCATTGGTTCTCCCTTGTCCACTCTGCCAGTTACATCCTCAAAAAATTCCAGAAGATTCATCAAGCATGATTTCCCTTTCATAAATCCATGCTGACTCGGTCCGATCCTGTCACTGCTTTCAAAATGCGCTGCTATTTCATCCTTAATGATTGATTCCAACATTTCCCCACTACTGATGTCAGGCTAACCAGTCTATAATTACCTGTTTTCTCTCTCCCTCCTTTTTTAAAAAGTGGTGTTACATTAGCTACCCTCCAGTCCATAGGAACTGATCCAGAGTCGATAGACTGTTGGAAAATGACCACCAATGCATCCACTATTTCTAGGGCCACTTCCTTAAGAAACCTGGGATGCAGACTATCAGGCCCCGGGGATTTATCGGCCTTCAATCCCATCAATTTCCCTAACACAATTTCCCACCTAATAAGGATATCCTTCAGTTCCTCCTTCTCACTAGACCCACTGTCCCCTAGTACATTCGGAAGGTTATTTGTGTCTTCCTTTGTGAAGACAGAACCAAAGTATTGGTTCAATTGGTCTGCCATTTCTTTGTTCCCCATTATAAATTCACCTGAATCCGACAACAAGGGACCTACGTTTGTCTTCACTAATCTTTTTCTCTTCACATATTTGTAGAAGCATTTGCAGTCAGTTTTTATGTTTCCTGCTAGCTTCCTCTTGTACTCTATTTTCCCCCTCTTAATTAAACCCTTAGTCCTCCTCAGTTGAATTCTAAATTTCTCCCGTACTTCAGATTTGTTGCATTTTTTAGCCAATTTATATGCCTCTTCTTTGGCTTCAACACGACCCTTAATTTTCCTTGTTAGCCATGGTTGAGCCACCTTCCCCATTTTATTTTTACTCCAGACAGGGATGTACAATTGCTGAAGTTCATCCATGTGATCTTTAAATGTTTGCCATTGCTTATCCACCGTCAACCGTTTAACTATCCTTTGCCAGTCTATTCGAGTCAATTCACGCCTCATACCGTTGAAGTTACCTTTCCTTAAGTTCAGGACCCTAGTTTCCGAATTAACGTTGTCACTCTCCATCTTAATAAGGAATTCTACCATATTATGGTCACTCTTCCCCAAGGAGTCTCGCACAACAAGATTGCTAATTAGTCCCTTCTCATTACACATCACCCAGTCGAGGATGGCCAGCTCTCTGGTTGGTTCCTCGACATATTGGTCTAGAAAACTAATATGTCCTTACTATACAATATAAATGCACACAAGGCCTATACTTGAGAGTAACCTTTATTAGCAAGCACTCAAGTGATGAAGGTGGGTGGAGCTTCCCCTTTTATACCTGAAAGTCCAGGTTAGGTGTCTCTCCCACAAATTCACCACCTAGTGGTCAATGTTCTCACGGTGTACAACTAAGGTCAGTTTATACATGGGTTACAATGACAGTTCAATACATGACATCACCTCCCCCACAAAGTCTTATTGGGATCACAGGTTAAGTCTATCTGGTGGTTTACGCTTTATTGTAGAGCGCCTGCGTTGGGGCTTTGGTTGTTGGGTGCTGGCCTGAGTGTCTGCTGTTTGCGGTGCCTCAGGCCTGTCTGGAATGCCCACAGTGACTAGGCTCTCCACCACTTGGTGAGCTCTCCATCATGTTCTTCCTCCGCTTCTTCTATGGGGTTGCTGAAGCTCCTTTTTGTTTGATCCACGTGTTTGCGGCAGAATTGTCCATTGGTAAGTTTAACTACCAGAATCCTATTCCCCTCTTTGGCAATCACAGTGCCTGAGAGCCATTTAGGCCCTGCAGTGTAGTTGAGGACAAAGACAGGGTCATTGACATCAATACATCGCGCCCTCGCATTCCCGTCATGGTAGTCACAATTTCTTTCATAGTGGGGCGTATAAGGGATAAACTGGTTTTGAGCGTCCTTTTCATTAGCAGCTCTGCGGGTGGGACCCCTGTGAGTAAGTGTGGTCGGGATCTATTGGTCAATAGGAGGCTTGATAAGCGGCTTTGTAGGGAACCCCCTTGGATTCTGAGCATCCCCTGTTTGATTATCTGCACTGCTCGTTCCGCCTGGCCATTTGAGGCCGGCTTGAACGGTGCCGTTCTGACATGGTTGATACCATTTCCTGCCATGAAGTCCTGGAATTCAATGCTTGTAAAGCACGGGCCATTGTCGCTGACCATGACATCCGGTAGGCCATGGGCGGCGAACATTGCCCGTAGACTTTCTACCGTGGCAGAGCATGTGCTTGAATTGAGAATGTCACACTCGGAGTAGGCGTCTATTACAACCAAAAACATTTTTCCCATGAAAGGACCTGCGTAGTCCACATGGATGCCTGACCATGGCTTGGCGGGCCAAGAGCAGGGGCTAAGGGGGGCTTCCCTGGACACATTGCCCAGCTGGGCACACGTGTTGCACCTGCGAACACAAAGTTCCAGGTCTGCATCTATCCCTGGCCATCAAACGTGTGACGTGGCAATTGCCTTCATCATGACAATGCCCGGGTGCTCATTGTGGAGTTCTCTGATGAACATCCCTCTACCCATCTGGGGCATGACTACTCGGTTTCCCCATAGTAGGCAATCGGCCTGAATCGAGAGTTAATTCTTGCACCTGTGAAATGGTTTGAATTCCTCTATTTGTCCAGACTTTAATCTGATGGGCTGTCACGGGTGAGCCTTCACTTTCGAAAGCTTCAACAACCATGACCATCTCAGCAGCATGCTCGGTAGCCCCCTCAGTGGTGGTGAGTGGGAGCCTACTGAGTGCATCGGCGCAGTTTTCAGTGCCCGGTCTGTGCCGAATTGTATAGTCATAGGCGGATAACGCGAGTGCCCACCTCTGTATGCGGGCCGATGCATTTCCATTTATGGCCTTGTTGTCGGCCAAAAAGGACATTAGGGGTTTGTGATCTGTCTCCAGCTCAAATTTCCTGCCAAACAGATACTGGTGCATTTTTTTTACAGCATATACACATGCAAGCGCTTCCTTTCCTACTATCCCGTAGCCCCTTTCTGCCTGGGACAGACTTCTGGAGGCATAAGCTACCGGCTGTAACTGACCCTTGGCATTAACATGCTGCAACACACACCCGACCACATAGGACGACGCATCACACGTTAACACAAGTTTCTTACATGGGTCATATAGCATTAACAGATTGTTGGAGCATAACAAATTTCGTGCTCGATCAAAAGCCCTTTCCTGGCTGTCCCCACAAACCCATTCGCGACCTTTGCGTAGGAGCACGTGTAGCGGCTCTAACAGCATGCTCAATTTGGGAAGAAAGTTACCAAAATAGTTCAGGAGCCCCAGGAACGAACGCAGCTCCATCATGTTACGGGGTCTGGGTGCTCTCTGGATCGCTTCTGTTTTGGACGCAGTAGGTCTGATCCCATCTGCTGCTACCCTCATCCCCAGGAATTCTACCTCTGGAGCTAGGAAGTCGCACTTCGCCTTTTTCAGTCGCAGCCCTACCCGGTCCAGTCTGCGTAGCACCTCCTCCAGGTTGTGGAGGTGTTCTTCAGTATCACAACCCATGATGAGGATGTCGTCTTGAAAAACCATTGCCCTTGGAATCGATTGAGGAAGCTTTCCATAGTTCGTTGAAAGATCGCAGCGGCCGAGCGAATCCCAAATGGACATCTGTTGTACTCAAACAACCCCTTGTGTGTCGTGATGGTGGTCAGCTTCTTCGACTCACTCACCAGCTCCTAGGTCATGTAAGCTGAGGTCAGGTCCAATTTTGAAAAAAGTTTGCCACCGGATAGTGTCGCAAAGAGGTCCTCCGCTCTCGGTAGCGAGTACTGGCCTTGGAGTGACACCCGATTGATGTTGGCCTTGTAATCGCCACATATCCTGACCGACCCATCCGCCTTGAGCACCGGCACAATCGGGCTCGCCCAGTCACTGAATTCAACTGGTGAGATGATGCCTTCCCTCAGCAGGCGGTCCAATTCGCCTTCTATCTTTTCCCGCATCACGTACGGCACCGCTCTGACCTTGTGGTGTACTGGCCTGGCGTCCGGGTTTATGTGAATCACTACCTTGGTCCCCATGAAAGTGTCAATGCTGGGTTGAAATAGTGAGTCAAATATGTCCAGGACCTATGAGCATGATTTTCGCTCCACAGAAGAAATTGCATTGATATCGCCCCATTTCCAGCCAGCCAAGTCCTCCCCAGCAGTGCGGGACCGTCCCCCGGGACAATCCAGAGTGGCAACCTGTTCTCCGAATCTTTGTGGGTCACGACTACCGTGGCACTGCCTAGCACCGGAATGATCTCCTTTGTATATGTCCGTAGCTGTGCGCCAATCGGCAATAATTTTGGCCTCCTGGCCTTGGGCAGCCATAACTTGTTGAACTGTTTGATGCTCATCAAGGACTGGCTCTCCCCTGTGTCTAGCTCCATTGATACTGGGATGCCATTGAGGAGCAATTTCACCATTATCAGTGGCGTCCTGGTGTATGAACTGTATATGTGCTCCACATGAACTCGCTGAACTTTAGCTTCCAGCGATTTCCCCCAGTGTCCATTTGGCCTCGTAGGACTTACATCGTCCCCATCCTCCTGGTACATCAACCTGGCTGCAGGATTCCTGCACATACGCGCCAAGTGACCGCTGATGTTGCAGTTTCTGCAGGTATATTGCTGATACCTGCAAGCTCTGGCTGTGTGTTTGCCTCCCCACCTCCAACATGAGCCGCTGTTTGAAACAAAAGGTCCATTACCAGTCAATCATCTCTGACTGTCTCTGTAACTGTCCTTAAGCGCACCATTGACAGGTGTTGATGGCCCCATTACTGGCCGCATTGTCCCTTGCAATGGCATGAATCGCTGTTCAGCTAGCCATTGTCTCTGTTGAATTCCCCCTTTGGGTTTGACTACATGCTCAGGCATGTCCGATTGCCCCTGTCTGCCTGGAGAACTGTGTTAACAATGTTGACTCCCTGTCCATTTGTTGCATTGAAACCAAGATTTTTGTCAAACATCATTCTGGCCTCTTCCTCCCCTGAGATAAATGTCTGGGCCATCAAAGCCACCATTTCCAGGGTCAAGTCTTTGGTCTCAATCAGTTTCCTGAAAACCCCAGTGTGCCCGATGCCCTCAATAAAAATGTCTCGCAGCATCTCCGCTCTGCATGCATCTGGGAACTTACATAGGCTTGCCAGTCGCCGGAGATCTGCCACGAAGTCTGGAACGCTTTGCCCTACTCGCCGCCGGTGCGTGTAAAACCGGTGTCTCGCCATGTGCATGCTGCTCGTCGGTTTAAAGTGTTCGCCGATCAACTTACTGAGCTCTTCAAAAGTCTTGTCCACCGGCTTCTCTGGCGCTAGAAGGTCCTTCATCAGGGAGTACCTCCTGGATCCACAAACCGTCAGGAGATGAGCCCTGCATTTGTCGGCCGAATCCTGTCCCAGCCATTCCTTAGTGACAAAACTTTGCTGTAGTCTCTCAATAAAATCATCCCAATCATCACCAACACAGTACCTCTCATCTGTGCTGCTAGTGGTCATGTTCGCGTGGTTTAAATTCCAGTTTCTCGTCGCCAATAATATGTCCTTACTATACAGTATAAATGCACACGAGGCCCATACTTGAGAGAAAGTCACTCTGTGACCAGTAGCCTTTATTAGCAAGTGATGAAGGTGGGTGGAGCTTCCCCTTTTATACCTGAAAGTCCAGGTTCGGAGTGTCTCCCACAAGTTCACCACCTAGTGGTCAATGTTCTCACGGTGTACAGCTTAGGTCAGTTTATACATGGGTTACAATGACAGTTAAATACATGACAAAAACCATCCCTAATACACGCCAGGAAATCCTCCTCCACCGCGTTGCTACCAGTTAGGTTAGTCCAATCAATATGTAGATTAAAGTCGCCCATGATTACTGCTGTACCTTTCTTGTACACCTACCATATTTCTTGGTTAATGCTGTCCCCAACCTCACTACTACTATTTGGTGGCCTGGACACAACTCCCACTAGCGTTTTCTGTCCTTTGGTATTCTGTAGCTCCACTCATAGCCATTCCACATCATCCAAGTTAATGTCCTTCCTTACAATTGCATTGATATCCTCTTTAACCAGAAACACCACCCCGCCTCCTTTTCCTTTCTGTCTAGCCTTCCTAAATGTTGAATACCCCTGGATGTTGAGTTCCCAGCCTTGGTCCCCCTGGAGCCATGTCTCCATGATGCCATCGTATCCATTAACTGCTATCTGCGCAGTTAATTCATTCACCTTATTCTGAATACACCTGGCATTGAGGCACAGAGCCTTCAGGCTTGTTTTTTTAACGCACTTTGCCCCTTTAGAATTTTGCTGTAATGTGGCCCTTTTTATTTTTTGCCTTGGGTTTCTCTGCCCTCCACTTTTACTATTCTCCTTTCTATCTTTTGCTTCTGACTCCATTTTATTTCCCTCTGTCTCCCTGCATAGGTTCCCATCCCCCTGCCATATTAGTTTAACTCCTCCCCAACAGCACTAGCAAACACTCCCCCTAGAACATTGGTTCGGGTCCTGCCCAGGTGCAAACTGTCCGGTTTGTACTGGTCCCACCTCCCCCAGAACCGGTTCCAATGTCCCAGGAATTTGAATCCCTCCCTTTTGCACCACTCCTCAAGCCACGTATTCATCTGAGCTATCCTGCAATTCCTACTCTGACTAGCATGTGGCACTGGTAGCAATCCTGAGATTACTACTTTTGAGGTCCTACTTTTTAATTTAGCTCCTAGCTCCCTAAATTCGTCTCGTAGGACCTCATCCCATTTTTTATCTATATCGTTGGTACCTATATGCACCATGACAACTGGCTGTTCACCCTCCCTTTTCAGAATGTCCTGCACCCGCTCCAAGACATCCTTGACCCTTGCACCAGGGAGGCAACAGCCTGGAGTCTCGGTTGCAGCCGCAGAAACGCCTATCTATTCCCCTTACAATCGAATCCCCTATCACTATAGTTCTCCAGCTCTTTTTGCTGCCCTCCTGTGCAGCAGAGCCACCCATGGTGCCATGAACTTGGCTGCAGCTGCCCTCCCCAGATGAGTCATCCCCCTCAACAGTACCCAAAGCGGTGTATCAGTTTTGCAGGGGGATGACCGCAGGGGACCCCTGCACTATCTTCCTTGCACTGCTCTTCCTGTTGGTCACCCATTTACTATCTGGCTTTACCTGCGATGAGACCAACTCGCTAAACGTGCTGTTCACGTCATTCTCAGCATCGTGGATCCTCCAGAGTTCATCCACCCGCAGCTCCAGTGCCGCAATGCGCTCTGTCAGGATCTGCAGGCGGATGCACTTCCCGCACACGTAGTCGTCAGGGACACCGGAAGCATCCCTGACTTCCCACATAGTACAGGAGGAGCATAACACGTGTCCAAGCTGTCCTGCCATGACTTAACCCTTAGATACACTTAAATTGGCAACAACAATGCTAAAGGTTACTTACTGATAGAGAAAAGAAAAAAGAAAAACTACTCACCAATCACCAGCCAATCACTTACCCCCTTGGCTGTGACGTCACCTTTCAATTTCTTTCTACTTCTTTTTTGCCTCCCCGTTGCCTCCTGCTACCACTGGGCCTTTATAGGCCTCACCACGCACCTCGAACTCCCGCCTCTCCGACTGCCGTCGCCTCCTGCTACCGCTGGGCCTTTATAGGCCTCACCACGCACCTCGAACTCCCGCCTCTCCGACTGCCATCGCCTCCTGCTACCGCTGGGCCTTTATAGGCCTCACCACGCACCTTGAACTCCCGCCTCTCCGACTGCCCTATGTTCAATAAAAAAAATTTAATACCAACATTGGTCTGAAATCATAAGTATCACAGGCAATAACAACCAACCCCCACCCACACACCACTTTTTCCACCATTGACATCAATCAAATGTTCAACATATCCAGCAACACAGAATACAAAGGCAAAGCAGGAGAGTGGTCCCCAGCCCCCATGCATTACAACAAATTGCATACACCCAGATGGAGATATAACACAGCCATCAGCTGCGCACATGCAGCTCACTTTTCTTCCTCCCTTCCCTTCTTCTCCCCACCTCTACTCCTTCCCCTCCTCGCTCCATGGTGCCTGGCTGAGGAGCTCCTCAGGCGGTGTCTCATTGGGGGGGGGATGAAGGCAGATGAGGTGGTTGCACGGGTACAGGAGCAGGGGGTGCCGAGGGGGCAACATTTTCTGATGCAGAACCAGGATCTTGGTCCTTGCTCTCATCTGTCGTTCACAGTGCTGGTGCGAAACCTAGGGGTGGAGTGCCGCGCTCGGGGACCACTGGGAGGCCTGTGCCAGCGGTGTTCCTGGCTATCGCATCCAGGGCCTCCGCCATCCACGGGATATACTTGGTCATGGTGGCCAGCTGTTGGGATATGCCTCCAATGCTTCCATGAGCTGGTCATCAATGCCGACAGTCCTCCTGGACAACTGTACCATCTCTCCGCTCTCATGTGGCGCTCATGGAGCAGACCTGCTGCGTCCATGAGGCCTCCACGCAGTTGGCGCCGAACTGGGGACAAATGGGGTGCCCTGTGGCGTGGTGCTTGGGGCCAGTACCTCCAGAGTGGAGGCAGGAATGACCAGAGGACCACTAGATGGCCTTGGGGTGGAATGGCTTCTGGAGTGTGGCGATGTAGGTTCCTCGAAGTCCGCGCTCTCATCCGTGGAGAACAGACCCAGCGGATTGACGGGCGAGAATCGGAGCTCCTCCGCACCAGATGTAGGATCGTCCGGAGAGTTGGGCCTCTGTGGTCTTGCCTGGGACCGTGCTGCTGGCTGATCTGCAAGACACAAATGAGGTTATTGGAGGAGAAGGGGGTGCTAGGGTAACAAGGTGAGTCCAGCGCTACACACAGCATATACACGACAAAAGCACCACCGCTATCAAAATCATCACAGATATCACATTTCATGACCATCAACACATTGTGCATTGCAATGATTTTCGTTAGACCTGCATTATTTCTATGACAATTTTAGAAATCATCTATCACATATGATTGTTCGGATATGAGTGGGTGTGGCATCTATTGACATCACATCATGCAATGGTGTAAACTTTACTCACGTGGCATCATTTCAGGGTCTGCAGATGCATCCGTGACTGTCCGGGAGTGCTTCCCCACGAGTGTGAGCACCCGCTCCTCCATCTCAGTGATGTCGCTGGGGACTGGTGGCCCCCCACCCGTTCGCCTCTGCATGGACCTCATCGTCGATAGCTTCTTCTGTAAAAGGTGACAGGACGACATGGCATGAGATCATTGCGTGATATCATTGTTAGGCACTGTCACAGAGACTGATACAACACATAACCGATGATGTAATCATGATTATTATGATAGTTATCATTCTTTACCTAAAGACGTACACCGTGACCGCAGGCTTTGAGTAAAATATTCCCGGTAAAAGTGAAATACCTCACATCTGATGATAGTCACTCATGATTGTTACAAATCAAATTATATAAATACATAAGTACATGTAAATCAATGTAATAGTTACTCTTGCGGATCCCACAAGGTCATTCCATCGTTTGCGGCATTGGTTGCCCTCGTTGGTCGCCGACGAGACCACCTCTGCTATTTCGGTCCATATCTTCTGGTATGCCTTTGGGGTGGGCTTCCCACGCCCTCCCTGTGTCAAGTCACCCCAGCATAACTCGACCTCCTACAAGAGGAAGGGATTTGCCTCGTCTGAGAACCTCCTGGCTCTTTTGCGCCCTCCAACGTGCTCCTCTCCCACCTCACTGCTCTCTCCAGCATCAGTCTCCACAGCAGAGGGTACTGAAGTTGCATGTTCAGCCATGAACTCATTGAATGGCGGTGCAGGCTAGAAGGGCCGAATGGCCTACTCCTGCACCTATTTTCTATGTTTCTATGTTTCTATGCCTCCTCCTTTCCCTCCATTATAGGCCAAATTCGGTCAAATATGTGGCTGGTGTAAAGTCCTGTCCCCTCAGTACAGATTCACACGAGGCATGTAGTGAAGTCAAGGTCACTCTGGACCGGCACCTTTATTTCACAGCTCTGGAATGCTGCACTTGCCTGAGACCTGCCCTTATATACCTGTCTCTTGCAAGTGCACCCCTGGTGGTAAGGTATGCTGGTGGTTACAGGTCGTATCTTATTACAGTCATGTAGAGCATGTTAGGATACAGTTATATATAATAATGTAAGATACATGACATCACCCTCCCCCAAGGTCTTATTGTCTTTATAGGTTCAGTTTCTCAGGTGGTCTACCCTCTCGCGTGGAGCGTCTGAGTTGTGGTTCAGTTGTTTGCCTTGGTGTCTGTTTTTCTTTGGGTGTGATTGCTGGTATCTCGCCTGGGCTGTCTGTTTCGATTGGTGTGATTGTTGTTGACTCGCCTGGGCTGTCTGTTGGGATTGCCCTTTCCTCAGGTTGTTCCCTCTGTCTGTCCACCAGGTGTGGTGCGAGTTCCACATTGTAGTCTGCCTCTGGTTCCGCAGTGTTGTTGGTAAATCTGCTTTTGACTTGGTCTACATGCCTCCGGCAGGTTTTGCCATTGTCCATTTGTACTACCAGTAGCCTGTTTCCTTCCTTGTCCGTTACTGTTCCTGCAAGCCATTTGGGACCCCTGCCATAGTTTAGTACAAACACTTTGTCCCCTATCTCATTCCATCTCCCCCTCGAATTTCTGTCATGGTACTCAGTCAGCTTACGGCGCTTTGCCTCAACGATTTCGTTAATGAGAGCCTTGTTTTTAAAGTCCTTTTCATCAACAGTTGCGCGGGGGGGATCCCAGTCAATGAGTGCGGACAAGATCTGTGTGCCAGCAGCAGTCACGACAGGCGACCCTGCAGCGTGGGACCTTGGATTTTAAGCATGCCTTGTTTAATGATTTGCACTGCTCTCTCCGCCTGGCCGCTAGAGGCCGGCTTGAACGGTGCCGTCTTGACGTGATTTATGCCGTGGTCAATTATAAAGTCTTGGAATTCTGCGCTGGTGAAGCACGGACCATTGTCACTGACCAATATGTCAGGGATTCCGTGCATTGCAAACATGGTTGCGAGGCTCTCCACAGTGTGGAGGTTGTGCTCGAGTTTAAAATGGTGCATTCGATCCACTTTGAAAATGCATCTACAACTACGAGGAACATTTTGCCCATAAATGGGCCCGCATAGTCTACCTGCACCCGCGACCAAGGTTTGGTAGGCCAGGGCCAGGGGCTCAGTGGAGCCTCCCTGGGGGCATTGTTGAGTTGGGCAAAAATGGTGCACCTTCGGATGCAGAGCTCCTGGTCCGCGTCAATACCAGGCCATCAGATGTGGGATCTGGCTATGGCCTTCATGAGAACGATCCCCGGATGCTCGTGGTGGAGCTCCCGGACAAATGCCTCTCTGCCTCGCAGAGGCATGACTTCTCGGCTGCCCCACATCAGGCAGTCTGCTTGTAGTGATAGCTCATGCATGCGCCTGTGAAAGGGTTTTAATTCCTCGGGGCAGGCATTGCGAGCCTCTGCCCAGTCACCGGTTAGGACACATCTTTTTACTAAGGATAACGTGGGGTCGCTGGCCGTCCAGGCTCTGATTTGGTGAGCCATCATGGGCGAACCTGTGGACTCAAAGGCATTGATTGCCATGATTATCTCACAGTCCTGTTCGTCAGACCCTTCCGTGGTCGCCAGGGGTAGCTACTGAGCGGGTCGGCACGGTTGTCTGTGCCTGGTCTGTGCCTTATGGTATAGTCGTAGGATGCCAGCATGAGTGCACACCGTTGAATTCGCGCCGAGGCGTTGGCGTTTATTGCCTTGCTCTCGGATAGGAGGGACGTGAGGGGCTTGTGGTCGGTTTCTAACGCGAACTTGGCCCCGAAAAGGTATTGGTCCATCTTTTTGACACCGTACACGCACACGAGCGCCTCCTTCTCTACCATTCCGTACCCGCGCTCTGCCCGCGAAAGTGACCTGGAGGCATAAGCTATGGGCTGTAATTTGCCTGCACTATTGACATGTTGCAAAACGCACCCGACCCCATACGCTGATGCATCACATGTAAGAACGAGCTTTTTACCTGAGTCAAAGCAAATCAAAACACTGTTGGAACACAGAAGGTTGCGTGCCTTATTGAAGGCGCGTTCCTGGGCGTCCCCCCAAAACCAATCGCACCCCTTCCTGAGTAGCACGTGGAGAGGCTCCAGCAGCGTGCTTAAGTTCTGCATAAAGTTCCCAAAGTAATTGAGTAGCCCGAGAAAGGCGCGCAGTTCTGAGACATTCTGGGGCCTGGATGCCAGGCGAATTGCTTCTGTTTTGGACTCTGTTGGGCGGATTCCATCAGCGGCAATCCTTCTGCCCAAAAATTCAACCTTGGGTGCGAGAAACAGGCACTTGGATTTCTTGACTTGTAGGCCTACCCGATCCAACCGCTTTAGTACTTCCTCCAAATTACGGAGATGGGAGTCGGTGTCCTTGCCCGTGATAAGTATGTCGTCTTGAAATACAACTGTCCCTGGGATGGACTTGAGCAGACTCTCCATGTTGCGCTGGAATATGGCAGCTGCCGACCTGATGCCGAATGGGCATCGATTGTACATGAAAAGGCCTCAATGTGTGTTGATGGTGGTGAGTAGCTTGGATTCCTCGGTCAATTTTTGCGTCACATACGCAGATGTGAGGTCTAATTTTGAGAAAAGTTTACCTCCAGCCAATGTGGCAAATAAATCCTCCGCTCTGGGCAGCGGGTACTGGTCCTGTCGGGAGACTCTGTTTATGGTAGATTTGTAGCCCCACAGATTCGTACGGATCCATCAGGCTTCATGACTAGGACGATGGGACTTGCCAAGTCGCTAAATTCCACAGTTGATATAATGCCTTCCCGCAGAAGCCTGTCTAGTTATGTGTTCAATCTTTTCCCTCATCACATAGGGTACAGCTCTGGCCTTGTGATGGACTGGTCTAGCATCCTGTGTGATGTAGATTTTGACTTTGGCCCCTTTGATAGTGCCCACACCTGGCTGAAAGAGATGTTCAAATCGCTTTATAACTGTTGAGCAGGAGGTCCGTTCCTCTAATGACATGGCATGGACATCATCCCAGTTCCAGTTTAGTTTTGTCAGCCAGCTTCTCCCCAGCAGTGCTGGGGGGGTCTCCGGGGACAATCCACAGGGGAAGTCGGTTCACTGTCCCTTGTGTGTGACAGAGAGCATGGCGCTGCCGAGGACTGGTACGATTTCTTTGGTATAGGTCCTTAGTTTGGTGTCGATCCTTGTTAATTTTGGTCTGTCTCTTTTATGCGGCCACAGTTGTTCAAATTGTTGAGCGCCCATGAGAGATTGACTTGCTCCCGTATCCAGCTCCATGTTGACAGATATCCCATTGAGTAGGACCCTCATCATTATAGGAGGCGTCCTGTTATAGGAGCAGCGGCCATTGATCGTGTTGACCCGCTGTACACCGGTGTCCCGGGTACTGTCCCCACCATCTTCTGGTCCGCTTTCCGACCCATCCGATTCGTATACCAGCCGAGCTGCCGTTATTTTGCACATGCGGGCCAAATGCCCTGTATATTCACAATTTCTGCAAACCGCCTGCTGAAATCGACATCCCCTTGCCGAGTGCCCACCCCCACACCTCCAGCACAGACCTGTTCCATTGTTCAAAGAGTTTCCAAAGAATGAGCTGCGTCTGGCTGATCTCTCTTGAGCTTCTCTCAGTTTGTAGTTGATTGCTCGCATTGTGGGTTGATGAGGTGTGAACGGCCGTTCCTGTGGCCCTTGATGGCTTCTGCCTGCTGTCGAGAGCCTGTTCTCCCGGTTTTGTCTGTGTGTGGGGGTAGCAGCTTGTTTAGTGCTGTGAACTTCTTGTTCCAATATTTCGTTAGTTGTCGTACCTGCATTGTAAATCAACCTCGTTTCTTCTTCCCCTACCAAGAATGTCTGTGCAACCAGTGCTGCTGCCTCTAAGGTCAGGTTCTTGGTCTCTATGAGCTTTCGGAATATGCCTGTGTGGCCTATTCCTTCAATGAAAATGTTTCTCAGCATTTCTCTCCTCAGTTCATCGGAGAACTCACATAAACTAGCCAACCTCCGAAGTTCCGCCACGAACTCGGGTATGCTCTGGCCCACACAGCGTCTGTAGTTGTAGAACCTGTGTCTGGCCATGTGTAGGCTGCTCGCTGGCTTCAGGTGGTCTCTTACCAGTGTGCTCAATTCTTCAAACGACTTGCTTGCTGGTTTCTCGGGTGCCAACAGATCCTTCATTAAAGCGTATGTTTTCGAGCCACAGCTGGTCAAGAGATGGGCTCTTCTCTTGTCTGCCTTATCGCCGCCTAACCAGTCTTTGGTTACAAAGCTTTGCTGGAGCCTTTCTATAAATTCCTCCCAATTGTCTCCCTCATTGTACTTTTCATCTGATCCGTTGTTCGCCATTCTGTGGATTCTGTAATCCCGTAACCCGTCGCCACTGTAAAGTCCTGTCCCCTCAGTACAGATTCACACGAGGCATGTAGTGAAGTCAAGGTCACTCTGGACCTGCATCTTTATTTCACAGCTCTGGAATGCTGCACTTGCCTGAGACCTGCCCTTATATACCTGTCTCTTGCAAGTGCACTCCTGGTGGTAAGGTATGCTGGTGGTTACAGGTCATATCTTATTACAGTCATGTATAGCATGTTAGGATACAGTTATATATAATAATGTAAGATACATGACAGCTGGTAACACCTACTTTTTGTTTACCTACTTGATGTGAAGCTCTAAAATCTCCCTCCTTTCTCCTAAAGCAGCCACACCACACCCAGCCACGCCTTCAGTCCCTCTGAGCTCCCTCTCTCTCTGTCTCCTCTTCTGCGCATGTCATGGTGACCCTTGACCTCCAGAATCGCGGGAATCGAGCGTTGCCATGCTGTTGCTAAGGACGGGCACATCTCTTCAATTCCAATCGGTCACAGTGTGGTCAAGATGTTTTTAGAGATGTTCACATCAACTCCAATGACCTGCAGAGTACATCTGAACTCCACCGGGGTGGTGTGTGTGTGTGGGGAGTGCGTGGGGGTTGGTGTGTGTGTGTTGGGGGGTGTTGTGTGTGTGTGCATGTGGGTGTGTGGGGTGGTGTGTGTGTGGGGGGTGGTGTGTGTGTGTGTGGGGTGGTGTGTGTGTGGTGTGTGTGGGGGTGGTGTGTGTGTGGTGTGTGTGGGGGTGGTGTGTGTGTGGTGTGTGTGGGGGTGGTGTGTGTGTGTTGGGGGGTGTTGTGTGTGTGTGCATGTGGGTGTGTGGGGTGGTGTGTGTGTGGGGTGGTGTGTGTGTGTGTGGTGTGTGTGGGGGTGGTGTGTGTGTGGGGATGGTGTGTGTGTGGGATGGTGTGTGTGTGTGTGGGGTGGTGTGTGTGTGGTGTGTGTGGGGGTGGTGTTTGTGTGGGGATGGTGTGTGTGTGTGTGTGTGGGGTGGTGTGTGTGGAGGGTGGTGTATGTATGTGTGTGCATGTGGGTGTGTGGGGTGGTGTGTGTGTGTGGGGTGTTGTGTGTGTGTGTGGGGTGGTGTGTGTGTAGTGTGTGTGTGTGTGTGTGTGGGGGGTGGTGTGTGTGTGTGTGGGATGGTGTGAGGTAGTGTGTGTGTGGGGTGGGGTGGAGTAGTGTCTGTGTGTGTGTATGTGGGGTGGTGTGTGTGTGTGTGTGTGTGTGTGTGTGTGTGGGGTGGTGTGTGTGTGTGTGTGTTTGTGTGTGGGGTGGTGTGTGTGTGTGTGTGTGTGTGTGTGTGTGTGTGTGGGGTGGTGTGTGTGTGGGGTGGTGTGGGGTGGTGTGTGTGTGGGGTGGTGTGTGTGTGGGGTGGTGTGTGTGTGTGTGGGATGGTGTGAGGTAGTTTGTGTGTGGGGTGGTGTGTGTGTGTGGGGTGGTGTGTGTGTGGGGTGTGTGTGTGTGGGGTGATGTGTGTGTGGGGTGGTGTGGGGTGGTGTGTGTGTGGGGTGGTGTGGGGTGGTGTGTGTGTGTGTGGGGTGATGTGTGTGTGGGGTGGTGTGTGTGTGGGGTGGTGTGGGGTGGTGTGTGTGTGTGTGGGGTGGTGTATGGGGGGTGGTGTGTGTGTGTGGGGTGGTGTGTGTGTGGTGTGTGTGTGTGTGGGGTGTTGTGTGTGTGGGGTGGTGTGGGGTGGTGTGGGGTGGTGTGTGTGTGTGTGGGATGGTATGAGGTAGTGTGTGTGTGGGGTGGTGTGTGTGTGTGTGGGATGGTGTAAGGTAGTGTGTGTGTGGGGTGGTGTGTGTGTGGGGTGGTGTGTGTGTGTGTGGGATGGTGTGAGGTAGTGTGTGTGGGGTGGTGTGGGGTGGTGTGTGTGTGTGTGGGGTGGTGTATGGGGGGTGGTGTGTGTGTGGGGTGGTGTGGGGTGGTGTGTGTGTGGGGTGGTGTGTGTGTGGGATGGTGTGAGGTAGTGTGTGTGTGGGGTGGTGTGTGTGTGTGTGGAGTGGTGTGTGTGTGTGTAGGGTGGTGTAAGGGGGGTGGTGTGTGTGTGGGGTGGTGTGGGGTGGTGTGTGTGTGGGGTGGTGTGTGTGTGGGATGGTGTGAGGTAGTGTGTGTGTGGGGTGGTGTGTGTGTGTGTGGAGTGGTGTGTGTGTGTGTAGGGTGGTGTAAGGGGGGTGGTGTGTGTGTGGGGTGTGCGCGATGTGTGTGTGGGGTGTTGTGTATGTTTATGAGCTAGATTTTCCATTTTTTTTTGCATGCTTAACGCCCACTTAACGGCCATTTTACCACTGAAATGACATATAACGCCCATATATCGCCCATTTAGCCACAAAATGGAAACTGACGGGCATATTTAGGAAACTTATCGCCGAGCATTACTTTCCCCATGTGCCTAACGCCGGAAAAAATATTACCGCCTGCCCACATTTTTTGGGCGGAATCATCAGAATGGGCGAAATCAGCTCCCATAATATCGCCCAGCGTTACTTTCCGCACGGAATTAACGCCGAGATTCAATAATACCGCCCGCCCATTTTTTTTTTGTCGTAAAGAGGACATTTGGAGAAACTAACGCCCAGGAGATCGCCCACAGTCACTTTCATCACCTCATACACATATCGCCCACAATATCGCTCGCCCAAAAAACCGCCCAGAAAAGTGAAACTGTTCTGAACTAATGCCAGCGGTGTGGCTGCCATTTTTTAAAATCGCAAGTCGCTTCATTCAAAAGGCTGCTTCAATTTTGGGGGAGTTTGCATTGACTCTGGAGTTCTTCTCAGGTGAAGTGACCATCTCAACAGTCATATTTTCAGACTCTGGACTATTGTGGATTTACTCCAGGTGTATTTTAGTGAGAAAATTATATCTTCTGATCCATCGCTATTATACTTTCATTGCAATGTGGTTGATGTGGTGTGTGTGGTGAGGTGTGTGCATGTGTGGTGTGATGTGTGGTGTAGTGTGGTATGGTATGTGTGATGAGTGTGTGGGGTGGGGGGGAGGGTATGTGTGCGGGGGGTGGTGTGTGTGTATAGAGTGTGGAGTGGAGTGTGTGTGGGGTGGAGTGTGTGTGGGGTGGAGTGTGTGTGGGGTATGGGGTGGTGTGTGTGTGGTGTGTGGTGTGGGGTGGTCTGCATGTGGGGTGGTGTGTGTGGGGTGTGTGGTGTGATGTGTGTGGTGTGGTGTGATGTGTGTGGTGTGGTGTGTGTGTGATATGGTGTGTGTGGTGTGGTGTGTGTGGTGTGATGTGTGTGGTGTGGTGTGTGTGGTGTGGTGTGTGTGTGATGTGGTGTTGTTGGTGTGGTGTGGCGTGGTGTGTGTGGTGTGGTGTGTGTGATGTGTGTGGTGTGGTGTGTGTGGTGTGTATGGTGTGGTGTGTGTGGTGTGATGTGTGTGGTGTGTGTGGTGTGGTATGGTGTGATGTAGTGTTGTTGGTGTGGTGTGGTGTGATGTGTGTGTGATGTGGTGTTGTTGGTATGGTGTGGTGTGGTGTGTCTGGTGTGGTGTGGTGTTGTTGGTGTGTTGTGGTTGGTGTGGTGTGGTATGTCTGGTGTGGTGTGTCTGGTGTGGTGTGTGTGGTGTGGTGTGTGTGGTGTGGTGTGTGTGGTGTGGTGTGTGTGGTGTGGTGTGTGTGTGATGTGGTGTTGTTGGTGTGGTGTGGTTGGTGTGGTGTGTGTGGTATGGTTTGTGTGGTGTGGGGTGTGGGGTGATGTGCGTGTGGGGTGTGAGTGATGTGCATGTGGGGTGTGGGGTAGTGTGCGTGTGGGGTGTGGGGTGGTGTGCGTGTCGGGTGTGTGGGGTGTGCGGTGGTGTGCATGTGGTGTGTTGGGGGTGTGTGTGTGGGGGGGTGTGTGCAGGTAGGGTGTGGGGTGGTGTGCGTGTGGTGTGTGTTGGGGGTGTGTGTGCGGGGATGTGTGTGCGGCTGGGTTGTGTGTGTGTTGGGTGTGTGTTTGTGTGTGCGTGTGCGTGTGTTGGGCGCATGTACGTTCGTGTGCGTGTGTGCATAGGGCTGGTGCGTGTGTGTGTGTGTTGGGGTGTAGGTGTGTGTGTGTGTTGGAGTGTGTGCGTTGTGGTGGGTGTGTGTTGGGGTGTGTGTTGAGGTGTGTGTGCAGTTGGATGCATGTGTGTTGGTGTGTGTGTGTCTGTGTGCGCATTGGTATGTGCGTATGTGTGTGTTGGGGTGTGTGTGTGTGTGTGTGTGTTGGATGTGAGTGTGTTGGGTGTGTACATGTGCGTGGGTGCGCGTGTGTGTTGGGATGCGTGTGCATGTGTGTGTGTTGCTGTGTGTGTGTGTATTTGTTGGGGTGTGTGTGTGTTTTTGTGGGTGTGTGTGTGTTCGGTGCACGTGGGCGTGGGGGTGTGTGTGTGCATGTTGGGGTGCACGTGTGTGTTGGGATGCGTGTGCATGTGTGTGTGTTGCTGTGTGTGTGTGTGTGTTTGTTGGGGTGTGTGTGTGTTTTTGTGGGTGTGTGTGTGTTGGGTGCGTGTGGGCGTGGGGGTGGTGTGTGTGTGTGAGTGTGTGTTGAGCTGTGTGCTGGGTGTGTGTGTGTGTGTGTGTGTGTTAGGGTGTGTGTGTGTTGGGCGCATGTCTGGTGTTGGGGGCGCATGTGTTGGGGATGTGAGTGTTGGTGTGTGTGCGCGTTGGGGGCGTGTGTGTGTATTGGGGTGCGTGTGTATTGGGTGTTTGTGTGTGTCTGTTGGATGTCTGTGTGTTGGGGGTGTGTGCGTGTGCGGGGGTGCGTGTGTGCATGTTGGGAGTGTGTGTGTGCATGTTGGGGGTGCATGTGTGTGTGTTGGTGTGTGTGTGTGTCTTGGTGTGTGTGTGTGTTGGGGTGTGTATTGGGTGCATGTGTGTGTGTTGTTGGGTGCCTGTGTGTTGGGTGCATGTGTGTTGCGGGCATGTGTGTGTATGTTGAATGCGGTGTGTGTGTGTGTTGGGTGTGTTTGTGTGCTGGGTGTGTGTGTGTTGGGTGTGTGTGTGTTGGGGGTGTGTTGGGGGCATGTGCATTCGTGTGCACGTGTAAGTGGAGGTGATTTGCAGGTGGGGTGGGTCTGTGTGTGTGTGTGTGTGTGTGTGTGTATGTTGGGGTGTGTGTGTTGTGGAGCGTGTGTGTGTGTGTGTTGGGGTGAATGTGTGTGTGTGTTGGGTGCATGTGTGTTGGGGCGTGTGTGTGTGTGTGTTGGACGCGTGTTTATGTGTTGGTGTGTGTGTGTGTGTCGGGGTGTGTTTGTGTCGGTGTGTGTGTTGGGTGCATATGTGTGTGTGGTGGGTGTGTCTGTGTGTCTGTGTTGGGTGTTTGTGTTGGTGTGTGTGGGGGAGTACGTGTGCATCTTGGGGGTGCGCGTGTGTGTTGGGTGTGTGTGTATGTGTTGGAGGGTGTTGGGTGTGTTTTGGTGTGTGTGTGTTGGTGTGTGCATGTGTGTTGGTGTGTGTGCTGGTGTGTGTGTAAGTGTGTGTGTGTGTGTGTGTGTTGCGTGATGTGTGTGTGTGTTGGGGGTGTGTGTGTTGGGTGTGAGTGTGCGTGTTGGGGGTGTATGTGTATTGGGTGATGTGTGCGTGTGTGTTCGTGTGTTGGGGGTGTGTGTGTGTATGTTTGGTGCGCGTGTGTGTTGGGGCTGTGTGTGTGTGTGGTGGGGTGTGTTGGGTGTGTGTGTATGTTGGGTGATGTGTGTGTGTTGTTGTGTTGGGGGTGTGTGTGTTGGGTGTGTGTGTTGGGTGTGCGTGTGTGTATGTTGGGTGTGTGTGTGTGTATGTTTGGTGCGTGTATGTGTATGTGTGTTGGGTTTTTGGGTGCATGTGTTGGGGGTGCGTGTGTGTGTTGCGGTTGTGTCTATGTGTTGGGGGGGTGTGCGTGTGTTGGGGCGTGTGTGTGTCTTGGGTGTGTGTGTCTTGGGTGTGAATCTTGTGGGTGTGCATTGGGGGGGTGTGCCGGGGCGCACGTGTGCATGTTGGTGTGTGTGTGTGTATGTTGGGTGTGTGTGTGTGTGTGTGTGTGTGTGTGTGTGTGTGTGTGTGTGTGTGTGTGCTTGTTAGGTTTGGGAGTGCGTGTGGTGGGATGTGTGTGTGTTGGGAATGTGTGTATGTTGGGTTTGTGTGTGTGTGTGTATTGTGGGTGTGTGTGTGTTGTGGTGGTGTATCGGGTGTGTGTGTGTGTTGGGGGTGTGTTGGGGGTGTGTGTGTTGGGTGTGTGTGTGCATTGGAGTGTGTGTGTGTGTTGGGGGGTGTGTGCTTGTGTTGGGACCATGTGTGTGTGTGCTGGGGGTGCGTGTGTGTGTGTTGGGGTGTGTGTGTGTTGGGAGTATGTGTATGTTGGGTGTGTGTGTTTGTTGAGGTGTGTGTGTGTGTCTTGGTGTGTGTGTTGGGTGTGTGTGTGTGTGTGTGTGTTCAGTGTGGGTGTGTGTTAAGGGTGTGTGTTAGGAGTGTGTGTTGGGGGTGTGTGTTGGGAGTGTGTGTTAGTGGTGTGTGCCGGGATGTGTGCTGGGGTACACGTGTACGTGTTGGGGATGTGTGTGCGTGTTCGGGGTCTGTGTGTTGGGACGGTGTGTGTGTATTAGGTGTGTGTGTCTGTGTGTGTCGGGGGTGCATGTGTTTGTGTGTGTGTGTGTGTGTGTGTGTTGGGATGTTTATGTGCGTGTTTGGTACATGTGTGTGTGTATTCGGTTTGGGGGTGCGTGTGTTGGTGGTGTGCGTGTTTTGGGGGTGTGTTGTGGGTGTGTGTGTGTGTGTTGGGGGTGTGTGTGTATGTTGAGCTTGTGTGTTTGTGTTGGGGTGTGTGTCTGCGTGTGTGTTAAGGTGTGTGTGTGTTGGTGTGTGTGTGTGTGTTTGTGTGTGTGTGTTTGTTTCTGTGTGAATGTGTTGGGTGCGTGTGTGTGTGTTGGGAGCGTGTGTGTGTGTCTTGGGTGTGTATGTGTGTGTGTGTTGAGTGTGGGTGTGTGTTGGGGGTGTGTGTTTGTGTGTTGAGGGTGTGTATGTGTGTTGAGGGTGTGTATGTGTGTGTTGGGTGCGTGTGTGTATGTGCATGTATTAGGGGCATATGTGTGTGTGTTGGGGTGGGTGTGTGTGTTGGGGTGAGTGTGTATTTTGGTGTGTGTGTGTGTTGGTGTGTGTGTTGGAATGTTATGTGTGTGTTGGGATGTGTGTGTGTTGAGATGTGTGTGTGTGTGTTGGATGTATGTGTGTTGGGTGCGTGTGTTGGGTGTGTTGGATGTATGTGTGTTGGGTGCGTGTGTTGGGTGTGTGTTGGGGGTGTGTGTTGGGGGTGTGTGTTGGGGGTGTGTGTAGGGGGTGTGTGTAGGGGGTGTGTGTAGGGGGTGTGTGTAGGGGGTGTGTGTTGGTGGTGTGTGTTGGTGGTGTGTGTAGGGGGTGTTTGTTGGGGAGTGTTTTGGTGGTGTGTGTTGGGATGTGTGTTGGAGATGTATATTAGGGGTGTGTGTTGGAGGAGTGTTTTAGGGGTGTGTGTTGTGATGTGTGTTGGAGATGTATGTTAGGGGTGTGTGTTGGGGGTGTGTGTTGGGGGTATGCGGCGGTATGTGCAGGGGTCTGTGTGGGGAGCGTGGGTGTGCATGTTGGTTGCGTGTGTGTGTTTGATGCATGCGTATGTGTGTGTGTGTGTGTGTGTGTGAGAGTGCTGGGTTTGGGGGTGCGTGATGGGGGTGTGTATGTTAGGGGTGTGTTGTGGGTGTGTGTGTTGGGGATGTGTGTGTGTTGTTGGTGTGTGTGTTGGGTGTGTGTGTGTGTTGGGTATGTGTGTGTCTTGCTGTGCGTGTGTGTGTGTGTGTGTGTGTGTGTGTGTGTGTGTGTGTGTGTGTGTGTGTGTGTGTGTGTGTGTGTTGGGGCGTGTGTGTATGTTGGGGCATGTGTGTGTCTTGGTGTGTGTGTGTCTATGTGTGTGTTGGGTGCGTGTGTGTGTTGGAGCATGTGCGTGTGTTGGGGGCATGTGTGTGTCTGTGTGTGTGTGTGTGTGTATGTTGGGGGTGTGCATTGGGGTCTGTGTTGGGGTGTGTGCTAGGGGTGTGTGCAGGGGGGGGGGTGCCATGGTGTGTGCCGGGGAGCGCGTGTGCTTGTTGGGGGTGTGAGTGTGTGTTCAGGGAGTGGCTGTGTGTTGGGGGGTGTATGTGTGTGTGTTAGGTGTGTGTGTGTTGGGGGTGCGTGTGTTTTGGGGAGTTTGTGTATGTGTGTGTTGGGATGTGTGTGTGTTGGGTATATGTGTGTTTGGTGCATGTGTGTTTGTGTGTGTTGGTTGTGTGTGTGTGTGTATGTTGGGTGCGTGTGTGCGTGCTGGGTTTTGGGGGTACGTGTGTTGGGTTTGGGGGTGCGTGTGTTGGGGGTGTGTGTGTGTTAGAAACATAGAAACATAGAAAATAGGTGCAGGAGTAGGCCATTTGGCCCTTCGAGCCTACACCACCATTCAATATGATCATGGCTGATCATTCACCTCAGTACCCCTTTCCTGCTTTCTCTCCATACCCCTTGATCCCTTTAGCCGTAAGGGCCATATCTAACTCCCTCTTGAATATATCAAATGAACTGGCATCAACAACTCTCTGCGGCAGGGAATTCCACAGGTTAACAACTCTCTGAGTGAAGAAGTTTCTCCTCATCTCGGTCCTAAATGGCTTACCCCTTATCCTTAGACTGTGACCCCTGGTTCTGGACTTCCCCAACATTGGGAACATTCTTCCTGCATCTAACTTGTCCAGTCCCGTCAGAATTTTATATGTTTCTTTGAGATCCCCTCTCATTCTTCTAAACTCCAGTGAATACAGGCCCAGTCAATCCAGTCTTCTTCATATGTCAGTCCTGCCATCCCGGGAATCAGTCTGGTGAATCTTCGCTGCACTCCCTCAATAACAAGAACATCCTTTCTCAGATTAAGAGACCAAAACTGAACACAATATTCCAGGTGAGGCCTCACCAAGGCCCTGTACAACTGCGGTAAGACCTCCCTGCTCCTATATTGTTGGGGGTGTGTGTGTGTGTTGGGTGTGTGTGTGTGTGTGTTGGGTGTGTGTGTGTGTGTTGGGTGTGTGTGTGTGTGTGTGTGTGTGTGTGTGTGTGTGTGTGTGTGTGTGTGTGTGTGTGTGTGTGTGTGTGTGTGTGTGTTCGGCGTGTGTTGGGGGCGTGTGTGTGTGTGTGTGTGTGCGTGTGTGTGTGTGTGTGTTGGTGGTGTGTGGATTGTGTGTGTAAGTGTTGGGGGTGTGTTGGGGTCTGTATGTTGAGGTGTGTGTGTGTGTGTGTGTGTGTGTGTGTGTGTGTGTGTGTGTCTGTTGGGGGTGTGTGTGTATTGGGTGTGTGTGTTGGGGCGTGTATGTGTGTCGGGGGTGTGTGTTGCGGGTGAGTGTGTGTGTTGGGTGTGTGTGTGTGTGTGTGTGTTGGTGTGTGTTGGGTGTGTGTTGGGGTATATGTTGGAGTGTGTATGTGTGTGTTGGGGTGTGTGTGTCTGTGTGTTGGTGTGTGTGTGTGTTGGTTTGTGTTGGGTGTGTGTTGGGGTGTGTGTTGGGTTGTGTGTTTGTTGGGGGGGTGCATGTGTGTGTGCATTGGGGGTGTGTGTGTGTTAGAAACATAGAAACACAGAAAATAGGTGCAGGAGTAGGCCATTCAGCCCTTCGAGCCTGCACCACCATTCAATATGATCATGACTTATCATTCACCACAGTACCCATTTTCCTGCTTTCTCTCCCTATCCCTTGATCCCTTTAGCTGTAAGGGCCATATCTAACTCCCTCTTGAATATATCCAATGAACTGGCATCAACAACTCTCTGCGGTAGAGAATTTCACAGGTTAACAACTCTTTGAGTGAAGAAGTTTCTCCTCATCTCGGTCCTAAATGGCTTATTACTTATCCTAAGACTGTGACCCTGGTTCTGGACTTCCCCAACATCGGGAACATTCTTCCTGCATCTAACCTGTCTAGTCCCGTTAGAATTTTATATGTTTCCATGAGATCCCCTCTCATTCTTCTAAACTCCAGTGAATACAGGCCAAGTCGATCCAGTCTCTCCTCATATGTCAGTCCTGCCATCCCGGGAATCAGTCTGGTGAACCTTTGCTGCACTCCCGCAATAGCAAGAACGTCTTTTCTCAGATTAGGAGACTAAACCTGAACACAATATTCCAGGTGAGGCCTCACCAAGGCCCTGTACAACTGCAGTAAGACCTCCCTGCTCCTATACTGTTGGGGGTGTGTGTGTGTGTGGTGGGAGGGTGTGTCTGTGTTGGGGGTGTGTGTCTATGTTGGATGTGTGTGTGTGTGTGTGTGTGTGTTCGAGGTTTGTTGTGTGTGTGTGTGTGTGTGTGTGTGTGTGTGTGTGTGTGTATGTGTGTGTGTTGGGGCGTGTATGTAGGTTGGTGTGTGTGTGTATGTTGGGAGGTGTATGTGTGTTGCGGGTGTGTGTTGCCGGTGTGTGTTGGGTTTGTGTGTGTGTGTTGGCGGTGCGTTGGGCGTGCGTGTTAGGCGTGTGTGTTAAGCGGTTGTGCTAGGGGGTGTGTTGGGGGTGTGTGTGTGTGTTGGGGGTGTGTGCGTGTGTGTGTGTTGGGTACGTGTGTGTATTGGGTACATGTGTGTATTGGGGGTGTGTGTTGGGGTGTGTGTGGGGGTGTGTGTTGGGTGTGTGTTGGGTGCGTGTGAGTGTGTTGGGTGTGTGTGTGTTGGGGGTGTGTTGGGTGTGTGTGTAAGCATTGGGGGTGTGTTGGGGTGTGTATGTGGGTTGGGTGTGTGTGGGTGTGTGTTGGGTGTGTGTGTGTGGGTTGTGTGTGTGTGTGCGTGTGTTGAGGGTGTGTTTAGTGTGTGTGTGTTGGGGGTGTGTGTATGTTGTGTGTGTTGGGGGTGTGGGTTGGGCATGTGTATTGGGCGTGTGTGATGGACGTGCGTGTTAGGGGTGTGTGTTGGGTGTGCGTGTTCGGCATGTGTGTTAAGCGTGTGTGTTGGGGTTGTGTTAGGGTGTGTATGTGGGTTGGGTGCGTGTGGGTGTGTATTGGGGGTGTGTGTGTGTGTTGTATGTGTGTGTGATGTGTGTGTTGTATGTGTGTGTGATGTGTGTGTGTTGGGGGTTTGTTGGGTGTGTGTGTGTCTGTGCTGGGGGTGTGTTGGGTTTGTGTGTGTGTGTGTGTGTGTGTGTGTGTGTGTGTGTGTGTGTGTGTGTGTGTGTGTGGTGTGTTGTGTGTTGTGTGTGTATGTGTGTTGGGGGTGTGTTCAGTGTGTGTATGTGTGTGTGTGTTGCGGGTTTGTGTGTGTGTTGGGGTGTGAGTGTGCTGTGTGTGTTGGGGGTATGTGTTGGGCATGTGTATTGGGCGTGTGTGTTAAGCAGGTGTGTTGGGCGGTGTGTCGGGCGTGTGTGTGGGGGTGCACATGTGTGGCGTTGCGCCTATGCGCCTGTCCATGTTGGGGGTGCGCATGTGTGTTGGGGGTGTGTGTGTTTGTTGGGGTGTGCGGGGATGTGTGCATGTGTGTGTTGGGGTTGTGTGTGTTGGGGATGTGTGTGTGTTGGGGGTATGTGTGTGTTGGGGTTGTGTGTGTTGGTTTCATATGTGTGTTGGGTTTGGGGGTGTATGTGTTGGCTGCGTGTGTGTGTTGAGTTTGGGGTTGTGTGTATTGGGGGTGTGTGTGTGTGTGTGTTGGGGCTGTGTATCTGTTGGGTGTGTGCGTGCATGTGCTGGGCGCGTGTGCGCGTGTGTATGCGTGTGTGCATGTGCGTGGGGGTGGTGTGCAGCTGGAGGTGGTGTGTGCGTGTTGCTCGCATGTGTGTTGGGTACGTGTGCATGCTTGTGAGTGTATTTTGTGTGTGTTGGGTGGTGCATGTGTGTTGGATGGTGTGTGTGTTTGTTGGCATGCATGTGTGTGTGTGTTGGGTGCGTGTGTATATGTGTTGGGGTGTGTATGTGTGTTGGTCAGGTGTGTGTGTGTATGTATATTGGGGGTGTGTGTGTGTGTGTGTGTGCGTGTGTGTGTGTTGGGGTGTGTATGTGTGTTGGGTGCGTGCGTGTGTTGGGTGTATGTGCGTGTTGGGTGTTGAGATGTATGTGTGTATTGTGTGTGTGCGTTGGGTGCATGCGTGTTGGGTGCGTGTGTGTGTTGGGTCTGGGGGTGCGCGTGTTGGGGGTGTGTGTGTGTTGGGGTTGTGTGTATGTGGTAGGGGTGTATATGTGTTAGGGGTGTGTGTGTTGGGATGTGTGTCTGTTGGGTGTGCATGCATGTGTTGGGCGCGTGTGCACGTGTGCATGCGAGTGCGCATATGCATGAGTGTAGTGTGCACCTGGGGGTGGTGTGTGTGTTGTGTGCGTGCATGCTGGGTGCGTGTGCCTGGAGGTGGTGTGTATTGGCATGCATGTGTGTGTGTGTTGGGTGCTTGTGTATGTGTGTTGGGGTGTGTATGTGTGTGCGTGTGTTTGGGTGTGTGTGTGTGTGTTTGGATGTGTGTGTATGTAGGTTGTGTGTTGGGGTGTGTGTGTGTGTGTTTGGATGTGTGTGTATGTAGGTTGTGTGTTGGGGTGTGTGTGTTGGGTGGGTGTGTATGTGTGTCTGTGTGTGTTGAGTGTGTGTGTTTGTGTGTGTTGGGGGTGTGTGTTGGGGTGTGTGTTGTGTGTTGTGTGTGTGTGTGTGTTGGGGGTGTGTTCAGTGCGTGTGTGTGTGTTGCGGGTTTCTGTGTGTGTTGGGGGTGTGTGTGTGTTGTGTGTGTTGGGGTTGTGGGTTGGGCATGTGTATTGGGTGTGTGTGTTGGGAATGCATGTTAGGCATGTGTGTTGGGTGTGCGTGTTAGGCATATGTGTTAAGCAGGTGTGTTGGGGGGTGTGTGTGTGGGTGCGCATGTGTGCCGTTGCACGTGTGCACCTGTCCATGTTGGGGGTGCGCATGTTTGTTGGGGGTGTGTGTTGGGGGTGTGTGTTGAGGTGTGTGTGTGTGTGTGTGTTGGGGTGTGTGCGGGGTTGTGTGCATGTGTGTGTGTGTTGGGGGTGTGTGTGTGTTGGGGGTGTGTGTTGGGTTTGTGTGTATGTGTGTTGGTGGTGTGTTCAGTGTGTGTGTGTGTTGGGTGTGTGTGTTGCGGGTTTGTGTGTGTGTTGGCGGTGTGTTGTGTGTATGTGTGTTGGGGTGTGTTGGGGGCATGTGTGTATGTGCGTGTGTGCGTCCGTGTGTTGGGCGCATGAGTATTCGTGTGCCAGTGTGCGTGGGGGTGGTTTGCATGTGTGGGTGGTGTGTGTGTGTGTGTGTTGGGTGTGTGTGTGTGTGTTGGGTGTGTGTGTGTGTGTGTGTGTGTGTGTGTGTGTGTGTGTGTGTGTTGGGTGTGTGTGTGTGTGTTGGGTGTGTGTGTGTGTGTTGGGTTTGGGGCTGCGCGGGTTGGAGGTGTGTGTGTGTTGGGGTTGTGTCTGTGTGTTGGGGGTGTGTGTGTGTTGGGGTTGTGTTTGTGTTGGGGATGTTTTGTTTGTGTGTGTGTCTGTTGGGTGTGTACGTGCATGTGTATGAGGGTGGTGTGAACGTGGCAGTGGTGTGTGTGTGTTGCATGCATGTGCACGGGGTGATGTGTGTGAGTGTGTTTGGTGTGTGTTCAGTGGTGCGTGTGTGTTGGGTGGTTTGTGTGTTGGCATGCATAAGTGAGTGTGTTGGGTGCGTGTGTATGTGTGTTGGGGTGTGTGTGTGTGTTGAGGTGTGCGTGTTTGTGTTGGGTGTGTGTGTGTGTGTGTTGAGGTGTGTGTGGGAGTTGGGTGCGTGTGTGTGTTGGGTGTGTGTGTGTGTTGGATGCGTGTGTATGTTAGGTGCGTGTGTGTTGGGTGTGTGTGTGTGTTGGGTACACGTGTGTTGGGTGCATGTGTGTGTTGGGTATGTGTGTGTGTTGGGTGCGTGTGTGTGTTGGGTGCGTGTATGTGTTGGGTGCGTGTGTTGGGTGCATGGGTGGTTGTGTGTTGGGTTACTTGTGTGTGTGTTGGGTGCGTGTGTGTGTTGGTGGTGTGTGTGTGTTGAGGATGTGTGTGTGCTGGGTGCGCGTGTGTGTTGGGTTTGGGGGAATGCGTGTTGGGAGTGTGTGTGTGTTGGGGTGTGTGTGTGTGTGTGTTGGGTGTGTGTGTGTTGGGTACGTGTGTATGTTGGGTGCGTGTGTGTGTTGGGTTTGGGGGTATGCGTGTTGGGGGTGTGTGTGTGTTGGGGTGTGTGTGTGTGTGTGTTGGGGGTGTGTGTGTTGGGGGTGTATGTGTTGGGGGTGTGTGTGTGTTGGGGTGTGTGTGTGTGTTGGGGGTGTGCGTCTGTTGGACGTGTGCGTGCATGTGCGCGTGTGCGCATGCGTGTGTGCGTGTGCATGTGCGTGGGGGTGGTGTGTGTGTATGTTGCGTGCGTGTGTGTTGGGTGCGTGTGCATGGGGATGTGAGTATGTTGGTGTGTTTTGCGTGTGTTGGGTGGTGCGTGTGTGTTGGGTGGTGTGTGTGTTTGTTGGCGTGCATGTGTGTGTGTGTTGGGTGCATTGTATGTGTGTTGGAGTGTGTATGTGTATTGAGGTGTGAGTGTGTGTGTGTTGGGTGTGTGTATATGTATGTTTGTGTGTGTGTGTGTGTTGGGGTGTGTATGTGTGTTGAGATGTGTGTGTGTGTTGGGTGAGCGCGCGCGCGCGTGTGTGTGTGTGTGTGTGTTGGGTGCCTGTGTGTTGGGTGCGTGTGTGTGTATGTATGTTGGTGTGTATGTGTGTATTGTGTGTGTGTGTGTGCATGTGTGTTGGGTGCATGTGTAAATTAGATGCATGTGTGTGTTTGTGTGTGTTTGGGTGTGTCTGTGTTTTGGGGGTGTGTGTGTGTGTGTTGGGGATGTGTGTGTGTTGGGGGTGTGTGTGTGTGTGTGTTGGGTGTGTGTGTGTTGGGTGTGTGTGTGCGTTGGGTGCGTGTGTGTGTTGGGTTTGGGGGTGCGCGTGTGTGGGGTGTGTGTGTGTTGGTGTTGGGTGTGTATTTGTTGGGTGCGTGTGTGTGTTTGGTGCATATGTGTGTTGGGTGCGTGTGTGGTTGTGTGTTGGGGTGCGTATTTGTGTGTGTTGGGTGTGTGTGTGCATTGGGTGCGTGTGTGTTGGGTGCGTGTGTGTTGGGTTTGGGGCTACACGTGTGCGGGGTGTGTGTGTGTTGGGCGTGTGTTGGGAGTGTGTGTGTTGGGGGTGTGTGTGTGTGTGTTGGGTGTGTGTGTGCGTTGGGTGCGTGTGTGTATTCGGGGTGTGTGTGTGTTGGGGGGGTGTGTGTGTGTGTAGGGGGTGTGTGTCTGTTGGGTGTGTGCATGTGTTGGGCGCATGTGCGCGAGTGCATATGTGTGCGCGTGGGTGTATTGTGCACCTGGGGGTGGTGTGTGTGTGTGTTGCGTGCGTGCATGTTGGGTGCTTGTGTATGTGTGTTGGGGTGTGTATGTGTGCGTGTGTATGTTGAGGTGTATGTGTGTTGGGTGTGTGTATATGTATGTTGGGGTGTGCGTGTGTGTGTGTCTATTGGGTGTGCATGCATGTGTTGGGCGCGTGCGCGCATGTGTGTGGGTGTAGTGTGCACCTGGGAGTGGTGTGTGTGTGTTGCATGCGTGCATGTTGAGTGCGTGTGCATGGGGGTGGTGTGTATTTGAGTGTGTTTTGTGTGTGTTGGGCGGTGCGTGTGTGCTGGGTGTTGCGTGTGTGTTGGATGGTGTGTGTATATTGGCATGCATGTGTGTGTGTGTTGGGTGCTGGTGTATATGTGTTGGAGTGTGTACGTGTGTGCGTGTGTATTGAGGTGTGTGTGTGTGTGTGTTGGGTGTGTGTGTATGTATGTTGTGAGGGGTGTGTGTGTGTTGGGGTGTGTGTGTGTTGGGTGCCTGTGTGTGTATGTATGTTGGTGTGAGTGTCTGTGTTGAAGTGCATGTGTGTGTGTGTGTTGGGTGCATGTGTGTTGGGTGTGTGTGTGTGTGTGTGTGTGTGTGTGTGTGTTGGGTGTGTATGTGTGTGTGTTGGGGGTGTGTGTGTGTTGGGGGTGTGCGTTGGGTTTGTGTGTGTGTGTGTGTGTTGTGTGCGTGTGTGTTGGGGGTGTGTTCAGTGTGTGTGCGTGTTTTGCTAGTTTGTGTGTGTATTGGGGTTGTGTGTGTGTTGTGTGTGTTCGGGGTGTGTGTTGGGCGTGTGTACTGGGCGTGTGTGTTGGGCGTGCGTGTTAGGTGTGTGTGTTGGGTGTGCATGTTAGGCGTATGTATTAAGCGGGTATGTTGGGGGATGTGTTGGGGGTGTGTATGGGGGTGCGCATGTGTGGCGTTGCATGTGTGCACCTGTCCATGTTGGGGTTGCGCATGTGTGTTGGGGGTTTGTGTTGGGGGTGTGTGGTGAGGGGTGTGTATGTGTTGGAGTGTGTGCAGGGTTATGTGCATGTGTGTGTTGGGGGTGTGGGTGTTGAGGGTTTGTGTGTGTGTGTTGGTGGTGTGTTCAGTATGTTTGTGTTTGTTGGGTATGTGTGTGCGTTGCGGGTTTGTGTGTGTGTTGGCAGTGTGTTGGATGTGTGTGTGTGTGTGTTGGGGGTGTGTTGGGGGCATGTGTGTGTGTTGGGGGCGTGTGTGTGTGTGTGTGTGTGTTGGGGGCGTGTGTGTTGGGGTGTGTTGGGGGCATGTGTGTATGTGCGTGTGTGCGTGCGTGTGTTGGGCGAATGAGAATTCGTGTGTGCATGTGCGTGGGGGTGGTTTGCATGTGTGGGTGGTGTGTGTGTGTGTGTGTGTGTGTGTGTGTGTGTGTTGGGGGTGCGTTGGGGGCATGTGTGTGTATGTTGGGGGCGTATGTGTGTGTGTGTGTGTTGGGAGTGTGTGTGTGTTGGGGGCATGTGTGTATGTGCGTGTGTGCATGCGCGTGTTGGCGGTGTGTTGGGCGCATGTGTATTCGTGTGCATGGGGGTGGTTTGCATATGTGGGTGGTGTGTGCGTGTGTGTTGGGTGTGTGTGTGTTGCGTGTGTGTGTTGGTTGTGTGTGTGTTGGGTTTGGGGCTGCGCGGGTTGGGTGTGTGTGTGTGTGCTGAGGGTGTGTGTGTGTTGGGGGTGTGTGTGTGTTGGATGTGTGTGTGTGTTTGGGTGCGTATGTGTGTGTGTGTTGGGGGTGTGTTTGTGCTGTGGATGTTTTGTTTGCGCGTGCGTGTCTGTTGGGTATGTGCATGCATGTGCTGTGCGCGTGTGCGCGTGCGTGTGCACATGTGCATGAGGGTGGTGTAAATGTGGGGGTGGTGTGTGTGTGTGTTGTGTGCGTGTGTATGGGGGTGGTGTGTGTGGGGGTGTTTTATGTGTGTTGGGTGCTGCGTGTGTATTGGGTGGTGTGTGTGTTGACATGCATGTGTGTGTGTGTTAGGTGCATGTGTATGTGTGTTGGGGTGTGTATGTGTGTGTGTGTTGAGGTGTGTGTGTGTGTTAGGTGTGTGTGTGTGTATGTTGGGTGCGTGTGTGTGTGTTTGTTGAGGTGTGTGTGTGTGTGTTGGGTGTGTGTGTATGTATGTTGTGAGGGGTGTGTGTGTGTTGGGGTGTGTGTGTGTTGGGTGCCTGTGTGTGTATGTATGTTGGTGTGAGTGTCTGTGTTGAAGTGCATGTGTGTGTGTGTGTTGGGTGCATGTGTGTTGGGTGTGTGTGTGTGTGTGTGTGTGTGTGTGTGTGTTGGGTGTGTATGTGTGTGTGTTGGGGGTGTGTGTGTGTTGGGGGTGTGCGTTGGGTTTGTGTGTGTGTGTGTGTTGTGTGCGTGTGTGTTGGGGGTGTGTTCAGTGTGTGTGCGTGTTTTGCTAGTTTGTGTGTGTATTGGGGTTGTGTGTGTGTTGTGTGTGTTCGGGGTGTGTGTTGGGCGTGTGTACTGGGCGTGTGTGTTGGGCGTGTGTGTTAGGTGTGTGTGTTGGGTGTGCATGTTAGGCGTATGTATTAAGCGGGTATGTTGGGGGATGTGTTGGGGGTGTGTATGGGGGTGCGCATGTGTGGCGTTGCATGTGTGCACCTGTCCATGTTGGGGTTGCGCATGTGTGTTGGGGGTTTGTGTTGGGGGTGTGTGGTGAGGGGTGTGTATGTGTTGGAGTGTGTGCAGGGTTATGTGCATGTGTGTGTTGGGGGTGTGGGTGTTGAGGGTTTGTGTGTGTGTGTTGGTGGTGTGTTCAGTATGTTTGTGTTTGTTGGGTATGTGTGTGCGTTGCGGGTTTGTGTGTGTGTTGGCAGTGTGTTGGATGTGTGTGTGTGTGTGTTGGGGGTGTGTTGGGGGCATGTGTGTGTGTTGGGGGCGTGTGTGTGTGTGTGTGTGTGTTGGGGGCGTGTGTGTTGGGGTGTGTTGGGGGCATGTGTGTATGTGCGTGTGTGCGTGCGTGTGTTGGGCGAATGAGAATTCGTGTGTGCATGTGCGTGGGGGTGGTTTGCATGTGTGGGTGGTGTGTGTGTGTGTGTGTGTGTGTGTGTGTGTTGGGGGTGCGTTGGGGGCATGTGTGTGTATGTTGGGGGCGTATGTGTGTGTGTGTGTGTTGGGAGTGTGTGTGTGTTGGGGGCATGTGTGTATGTGCGTGTGTGCATGCGCGTGTTGGCGGTGTGTTGGGCGCATGTGTATTCGTGTGCATGGGGGTGGTTTGCATATGTGGGTGGTGTGTGCGTGTGTGTTGGGTGTGTGTGTGTTGCGTGTGTGTGTTGGTTGTGTGTGTGTTGGGTTTGGGGCTGCGCGGGTTGGGTGTGTGTGTGTGTGCTGAGGGTGTGTGTGTGTTGGGGGTGTGTGTGTGTTGGATGTGTGTGTGTGTTTGGGTGCGTATGTGTGTGTGTGTTGGGGGTGTGTTTGTGCTGTGGATGTTTTGTTTGCGCGTGCGTGTCTGTTGGGTATGTGCATGCATGTGCTGTGCGCGTGTGCGCGTGCGTGTGCACATGTGCATGAGGGTGGTGTAAATGTGGGGGTGGTGTGTGTGTGTGTTGTGTGCGTGTGTATGGGGGTGGTGTGTGTGGGGGTGTTTTATGTGTGTTGGGTGCTGCGTGTGTATTGGGTGGTGTGTGTGTTGACATGCATGTGTGTGTGTGTTAGGTGCATGTGTATGTGTGTTGGGGTGTGTATGTGTGTGTGTGTTGAGGTGTGTGTGTGTGTTAGGTGTGTGTGTGTGTATGTTGGGTGCGTGTGTGTGTGTTTGTTGAGGTGTGTGTGTGTGTATGTTGGGTGTGTGTGCTTATGTATGTTGGGGTGTGTGTGTTTGTGTGTTGGGTGTGTGTGGGTGTTGGGTGTGTGTGTGTTTATGTATGTTGGGGTGTGTGTGTGTTTGTGTGTTGGGTGTGTGTAGGTGTTGGGTGCGTGTGTGTGTTGGGTGCGTGTGTATGTTAGGTGCGTGTGTGTGTTGTGTGTGTGTGGTGTGCACCTGGGTGTTGGTATGTGTGAGTGTTGTGTGCGTGCATGTTGGGTATGTGTGCATAGGGGTGGTGTGTATGTGGGTATGTTTTGTGTGTGTTGAGGGATGCGGGTGTTTTTGGCGTGCCTGTGAGTGTGATGGGTGCTTGTGTATGTGTGTTGGGGTGTGTATGTGTGTGCGTGTGTGTTGAGGTGTGTGTGTGTGTGTGTGTGTTGGGTGTGTGTGTATGTAGTTTGGGATGTGTGTGTGTGTGTTTGGGTGTGTATGTGTTTTGGGTGCGTGTGTGTATATGTATGTTGGGGTGTGTGTCTGTTGGGGTGTGTATGTGTGTTGAGGTGCGAGAGTGTGTGTTGAGCTGCGTGTGTGTGTGTGTGTTGGGTGCGTGTGTGTATGTGTGTGTTGGGTACATGTGTGTGTTGGGTGCATGTGTGTGTTGGGTGCGTGTGTGTGTTGGGTGTTGGGGTGTGTATGTGTGCACTGTGTGTGTGTGTGTTGGGGGTGTGTGTGCTGGAGGTGTGTGTTGGGTTTGTATGTGTGTGTTGTGTGTGTGTGTGTGTGTGTTGGGGGTGTGTTCAGTGTGTGTGTGTGTGTGTGTGTGTGTGTGTGTGTGTGTGTGTGTGTGTGTGTGTGTGTGTGTGTATATTGCGAGTTTGTGTGTGTATTGGGGGGTGTGTGTGTTGTGTGTGTTGGGGGTGTGGGTTGGGCGTCTGTACTGGGCGTGTGTATTGGGTGTGCATGTTGGGCGTGAGTGTTGGGTGTGCGTGTTAGGCGTATGTGTTAAGCGGGTGTGTGGGGGTGCACATGTGTGGCGTTGCACGTGTGCGCCTGTCCATGTTGGGGGTGCGCATGTGTGTTGGGGGTGTGTGTGTGTTGGAGTGTGTGCGGATTTGTATGCGTGTGTGTGTTGGGGGTGTGTGTGTTGGGGGTGTGTGTTGGGTTTGTGTGTGTGTGTGTTGGTGGTGTGTTCAGTGTGCGTGTGTGTGTGTTGGG
This sequence comes from Pristiophorus japonicus, assembly GCF_044704955.1. Taxonomy (NCBI): domain Eukaryota; kingdom Metazoa; phylum Chordata; class Chondrichthyes; family Pristiophoridae; genus Pristiophorus; species Pristiophorus japonicus. Next base: position 53,526,836 of record NC_091981.1, on the reverse strand, counting down.
TGTGTGTGTGCGTTGCGGGTTTGTGTGTGTGTTGGCAGTGTCTTGGTTATGTGTGTATGTGTTGGGGGTGTGTTGGGGGCATATGTTTGTGTGTTGGGGGCGTGTGTGTGTGTGTTGGGGGCGTGTGTGTGTGTGTTAGGGGTGTGTGTGTTGGGGTGTGTTGGGGGCATGTGTGTATGTGCGTGTGTGCGTGCATGTGTTGGAGGTGTGTTGGGCGCATGAATATTCGTGTGCATGTGTGCATGGGGATGTGCGTGTGTGGGTGGTGTGTGCATGTGTGTTGGGTGTGTGTATATGTTGGGGGTGTTTTGGGGGCATGTGTGTGTGTGTTGGGGGCGTGTGTGTGTGTGTGTGTGTGTTGGGGGCATGTGTGTATGTGCATGTGCGTGCGTGAGTTGGCGGTGTGTTGTGCACATGAGTAGTCGTGTGCACATGTGCATGGGGGTGGTTTGAGAGTGTGGGTGGTGCGTGCATGTGTGTTGGGTGTGTGTGTGTGTTGGGTGTGTGTGTGTGTTGCGTGTGTGTGTGTTGGGTGTGTGTGTGTGTGTTGGGTTTGGGGCTGCGCGGGTTGGGTGTGTGTGTGTGTTGAGGGAGTGTGTGTGTTGGGGTTATGTGTGTGTGTTGGGTGTGTGTGTTGGATGTGTGTGTGTGTTTGGGTGCGTGTGTGTGTGTTGGGGGTATGTTTGTGTTGGGGATGTTTTGTTTGTGTGTGTCTGTCTGTTGGGTGTGTGCATGCATGTGCTGGGCGCATGTGCATGTGCGTGTGCGCGTGCATGTGCATGAGGGTGGTGTAAACATGGGCATGGTGTGTGTGTGTTGCGTGCGTGTGCATGGAGGTGGTGTGTGTGGGTGTATTCTGTATGTGTTGGGTGGTGCATGTGTGTTGGATGGTGTGTGTGTTGGCATGCATATGTGTGTGCATTGGATGCGTGTGTTTGCATGTTGGGGTGTGTATGTGTTGGGGTGTGTGTGTGTTGGATGTGTGTGTGTATGTTGGGTGTGTGTGTGCATGTGTGTGTTGAGGTGTGTGTGTGTGTGTTGAGGTGCGTTTGTGTGTGTGTGTGTGGGGTGTGTGTGTGCATGTGTTGGGTGTGTGTGTGTTTATGTGTGTTGGGGTGTGTGTGCGTTTGTGTGTTGGGTGCGCGTGTGTGTTGGGTGTGTGTGTGTGTTGGCTGTGTGTGTGTGTGTTGGGTGCGTGTGTGTGTTGGGGGTGTGTGTGTGTTGGGGGGGTGTGTGTTGGGTACGTGTGTGTGTTGGGTTTGGGGGTGCGTGTGTTGGGTGTGTGTGTGTGTTGGGTGTGCCTGTGTGTTGGGTGCGTGTGTGTGTTGGGGGGGTGTGTGTGTTGGGGGTGTGTGTGTGTTGGGTGCGTGTGTGTATTGGGTGTGTGTGTGTGTTGGGTGCATCTGTGTGTTGGATGCGTGTGTGTGTTGGGTTTGGGGGCGCGCGTGTTGGGGGGGTTGTGTGTTGGGGGAGTGTGTGTGTTAGGGGTGTGTATGTGTATGTGTAGGGTGCGTGTGCATAGGGGTGGTGTGCACCTGGGGGCGGTGTGTGTGTTGTGTGCATGTGAGTTGGGTGCGTGTGCATGGGGGTTGTGTGTATGTGGGTGTGTTTTGTGTGTGTTGGGTGGTGCGTTTGTGTTGGGTGTGTGTGTGTTGGCTGTGTGTGTGTGTTGGGTTGTGTATGTGTGTGTGTTGGGTGCGTGTGTGTTGGGGGTGTGTGTGTGTTGGGGGTGTGTGTGTGTTGGGGGGTGGGTGTGTTGGGTAAGTGTGTGTGTTGGGTTTGGGGGTGCGTGTGTTGGGTGTTTGTGTGTGTTGGGTGCGCCTGTGTGTTGGGTGCGTGTTAGGGGTGTGTGTGTGTTGGGGGGGTGTGTGTGTTGGGGGGGTGTGTGTGTTGCGTGCGTCTGTGTGTTGGGTGCGTGTGTGTTGGGTTTGGGGGCGCGCGTGTTGGGGGGGTTGTGTGTTGGGGGAATGTGTGTGTTAGGGGTGTGTATGTGCATGTGTAGGGTGCATGTGCGTGCGTGTGCGTAGGGGTGGTGTGCACCTGGGGGTGGTGTGTGTGTGTTGTGTGCATGTGAGTTGGGTGCGTGTGCATGGGGGTTGTGTGTATGTGGGTGTGTTTTGTGTGTGTTGGGTGGTGCGTCTGTGTTGGGTGGTGTGTGTGTGTGTTGGAGTGCATGTGTGTGTGTTGTGTGTGTATGTATGTGTGTTGGGATGTGTATGTGTGTTGAGGTGTGTGTGTGTGTGCGTTGGGTGTGTGTGTGTATGTATGTTGGGGTGTATGTGTGTGTATTGGGGTGTGTGTGTGTGTTGGGTGTTGGGGCGTATGTGCGTATTGTGTGTGTGCGTGCGTGTGTGTTGGGTGCGTGTGTATGTTAGGTGTGTGTGTGTGTTGGGTGTGTGTGTGTTGGGTGTGTGTGTGTGTGTTGGGTGTGTGTGTGTTGGGTGCGTGGGTGTGTTGCGTGTGTGTGTGTGTTGGGTGAATGTAAGTGTTGGGTGCGTGTGTGTATTGGGGTTGTGTGTGTGTGTTGGGTGTTTGTGTGTTAGGGGTGTGTGTGAGTGTGTGTGTGTGTTGGGGGTGTGTATCTGTTGGGTGTGTGCGTGCATGTATTGGATGCGTGTGCGCGTGTGCATGTTGGGTGCGTGTGCATGGGGGGTAGTGTGTATGTGGGTGTGTTTTGTGTGTGTTGAGTAGTGCGTGTGTGTTGGGTGGTGTGTGTGTGTGTTGGGGTGCATGTGTGTGTTGGGTGTTGGGGTGTATGTGTGTATTCTGTGTGTGTGTGTGTACGCGTGTGTTGGGTGTGTGTGTGTTGGGTGCATGTGTGTGTTGGATGTGTGTGTGCGTGTTGGGTGTGTGTGTGTGTTGGGTGTGTGTGTGTGTTGGGTGTGTGTGTGTGTGTTGGGTGTGTGTGTGTGTTGGGTGTGTGTGTGTGTTGGGTGTGTGTGTGTTGGATTTCGGGGTGCACGTGTTGGGGATGTGTGTATGTTGGGGTTGTGTGTGTGTTGGGTGTTTGTGTGTTAGGGTGTGTGTGTGTGTGTGTTGAGGGTGTGTGTCTGTTGGGTGTGTGCGTGCATGTGTTGGGCACGTATGCGCGCGTGCGCGTGTGCGTGGATGTGGTGTGCACCTGGGGGTGGTGTGTGTGTGTGTGTTGCGTGCGTGCATGTTGGGTGCGTGTGCATGGGGGTGGTGTGTATGTGGGTGTGTTTTGTGTGTGTTGAGTAGTGCGTGTGTGTTGGGTGGTGTGTGTGTGTATTGGCGTGCATGTGTGTATGTGTGTTGGGTACTTGTGTATGTGTGTTGGGATGTGCATGTGTGTGCGTGTGTGTTGAGGTGTGTGTGTGTGTGTTGGGGTGCATGTGTGTGTTGGATGTTGGGGTGTATGTGTGTATTGTGTGTGTATGTGTACGCGTGTGTTGTGTGTGTGTGTTGGGTGCATGTGTGTGTTGGGTGCGTGTGTGTGTTGGGTGCGTGTGTGTGTTGGGTGTGTGTGTGTGTTGGGTGCGTGTGTGTGTTGGGTGCGTGTGTGTGTTGGGTGCGTGTGTGTTGGGTTTCGGGGTGCACGTGTTGGGGGTATGTGTATGTTGGGGTTGTGTGTGTGTTGGGTGTTTGTGTGTTAGGGGTGTGTGTGTGTGTGTTGGTGTGTGTCTGTTGGGTGTGTGCGTGCATGTGTTGGGCGCGTATGCGCGCGTGCGTGCACGCATGTGCGTGGATGTGGTGTGCACCTGGGGGTGGTGTGTGTGTGTGTTGTGTGCGTGCATGTTGGGTGCGTGTGCATGGGGGTGGTGTGTATGTGGGTGTGTTTTGTGTGTGTTTGGTGGTGCTGGTGTGTTGGGTGGTGTGTGTGTATTGGCGTGCATGTGTGTGTGTGTGTTGGGTACTTGTGTATGTGTGTTGGGGTGTGTATGTGTGTTGAGGTGTGAGTGTTTGTGCTGAGGTGCGTGTGTGTGTGTTGGGTGCGTGCATATGTGTGTTGGGTGTGTGTGTGTGTTGGGTGCATTTGTGTGTTGGGTGTTGGGGTGTGTATGTGTGTACTGTGTGTGTGTATGTGTGTGTTGGGGTGTATGTGTGTTGGGGGGGTGTGTGTGTGTTAGGAGTGTGTATGTGTGTTGGGTGTGTGTGCATGTGTGTGTGTTGGGGGTGTGTGTGTGTTGTGTGTGTGTGTGTGTGTGCTGGGGGTGTGTGTTGGGTTTGTATGTGTGTGTGTGTGTGTGTGTGTGTGTGTGTGTGTGTGTGTGTGTGTTGGGGGTGTGTTCAGTGTGTGTGTGTGTGTGTGTGTGTATGTATGTGTGTATTGCGGTTTGTGTGTGTGTTGGGGGTGTGTGTGTGTGTTGTGTGTGTTGGGGGTGCGGGTTGGGCGTGTGTACTGGGCATGTGTATTGGGCGTGCATGTTGGACGTGTGTGTTGGGTGTGCGTGTTAGGCGTATGTGTTAAGCCGGTGTGTTGGGGGGTGTGTTGGGGGTGTGTGTGGGGGTGCGCGTTTGTGGAGTTGCACGTGTACGCCGGTCCATGTTGGGAGTGCGCATGTGTGTTGGAGGTGTGTGTTGGGGGGTGTGTGTTGAGGGGTGTGTGTATGTTGGAGTATGTGCGGGGTTGTGTGCATGCGTGTGTGTTGGGGGTGTGTGTGTTGGGGGTGTGTGTTAGGTTTGTGTTTGTTGGTGGTGTGTTCATTGTGTGTGTGTGTTGTGGGCGTGTTGGGGACATGTGTGTGTGTGTTGTGGGCATGTTGGGGGCGTGTGTATGTGTGTTGGGGGCGTGTGTGTGTTGGGGTGTGTTGGGGGCATGTGTGTATGTGCATGTGTGCGTGCGTGTGTTGGCGGTGTGTTGGGTGCATGAGTATTCATGTGCGCATTTGCGTGGGGGTGGTTTGTGTGTGTGGGTGGTGTGTGCGTGTGTGTTGGGTATGTGTGTGTGTACATGTATGTTGGGGGTGCGTTGGGGGCATGTGTGTGTGTGTTGGGGGCATATGTGTGTGTGTGTTGGGTGCTGCGTGTGTGTTGGATGGTGTGTGTTTTGGCATGCATGTGTGTGCGCGTTGGGTGCGTGTGTAAGTGTGTTGGGGTGTGTATGTGTGTGTGTGTTGAGATGTGTGCGTGTGTGTTGGGTGTGTGTGTGTGTGTGTATTGAGGTGTGTGTGTGTGTGTGTGTGTGTGTGTGTGTGTGCTGAGGTGCGTGTGTGTTGGTGCGTGTGTGTGTTGGGTGCGTGTATGTGTTGGGTGCATGTGTGTATTGGTGTGTGTGGGTGTGGTGTGCATCTGGGGGTGGTGTGTGTGAATGTTGCATGCGCGCATGTAGGGTGCGTGTGCATGGGGGTGGTGTGTATGTGGGTGTGTTTTGTATGTGTTGGGTGGTGCGTGTGTGTTAGGTGGTGTGTGTGTGTATTGGCGTGCCTGTGTGTGTGTGTTATGTGCGTGTGTTGGGGTGTGTATGTGTGCGTGTGTGTTGAGGTGTGTGTGTGTGTGTTTGTGTGTGTGTGTGTTGTGGGTGTGTGTGTATGTATGTTGGGGTGTGTGTGTGTGTTGGGGTGTGCATGTGTGTTGAGGTGTGAGTGTGTGCGTTGAGGTGCGTGTGTATGTGTGTGTTGGGTGCATGTGTGTGCGTGTTGGATGCATGTGTATGCTGGGAGTGTGTGTGTGTTGGGTGCGTGTGTGTGTTGGGTGCGTGTGTGTGTTGCGTGTTGGGGTGTGTATGTGTGTAGTGTGTGTGTGTGTGTGTATGTGTGTGTTGGGGGTGTGTGTTGAGCTTGTGTGTGTGTTTTGTGTGTGTGTGTTGGGGGTGTGTGTGTGTTGGGGGTGTATGTGTGTGTGTGTGTGTGTGTGTGTGTGTGTGTGTGTTGGGGGTGTGTGTTGGGTTTGTGTGTGTTATGTGTGTGTGTTGGGGGTGTGCTCAGTGTGTGTGTGTGTGTGTTGCGGGTTTGTGTGTGTGTTGTGGTTGTGTGTGTTGTGTGTGTGTTGGGGTTGTGTGTGTTGTGTGTGTTGGTGTTGTGGGTTGGGCATGTGTACTGGGCGTGTGTGTTGGGCGTGCTTGTTAGGCGTGTGAGTTGGGTGTGCGAGTTAGGCGTATGTGTTAAGCGGGTGTGTTGGGGGGTGTGTTAGGGATGTGTGTGTGTTGGGTGCGTGTGTGTGTTGGGTATTTGTGGGTTAGGGGGGTGTGTGTGTGTTGGGGGTGTGTGTCAGTTGGGTGTGTGCGTGCATGTGTCGGGCACGTGTGCGCGTGTGTGTGCGTGTGCGTGTGTGCGTGGGTGTGGTGTGCACCTGGGGGTGCTGTGTGTGTGTTGGGCTACGTGTGTGTGTGTGTTGGGTGTGTGTGTGTGTGTTGTCTGTGTGTTGGGTGCGTATGTGTGTTGGGTTTGGGGGTGCGCGTGTTGGGTGTGTGTGTGTGTTGGGGTTGTGTGTGTGTGTGTTTGGGTGTGTATGTGTGTTGGGGGTGTGTGTGTTTTGGGTGTGTGTGTGTTGGGGTTGTGTATGTGTTTGGGTGTGTGTGTGTTGGGGGCGTGTGTCTGTTGGGTGTGTGCGTGCATGTGTTGGGCGCGTGTGCGCATGTGCGTGCATGTGCGCATGTGCGTGGGTGTGGTGTGCACCTGGGGGTGGTGTGTGTGTGTGTTGCGTGCGTGCATGTTGGATGTGTGTGCATGGGGGTGGTGTGTATGTGGGTGTGTTTTGTGTGTGTTGGGTGGTGCGTGTGTTTTGGGTAGTGTGTGTGTATTGGCGTGCATGTGTGTGTCTGTTGGGTGCTTGTGTATGTATGTTGTGGTGTGTGTGTGTGTTGGGTGCGTGTGTGTGTATGTATGTTGGGTGTGTGTGTGTTTTGGGGTGTGTATGTGTGTTGAGGTGTGAGTGTGTGTATTGAGGTGCGTGTGTGTGTGTGTGTTGGGTGTGTGTGTGTGTTGGGTGTGTGTATGTGTGTTGGGTGTGTGTGTGTGTGTTGGGTGCATGTGTGTGTTGGGTGTGTGTGTGCGTTGGGTGTTGGGGTGTGTATGTGCGTATTGTGTGTGTGTGTGTGTATGTGTTGGGGGGGTGTTTGTGTTGGGGGTGTGTGTGTTGGGTGTATGTGTGTGTGTGGGGGTGTGTTGGGGTGTGTGTGTGTTGGGGGTCTGTGTGTGTGTGTTGTGGGTGTGTGTGTCTGTTGAGTGTGTGTGTATGTGTGTATTGGGGGTGTGTTGGGGTGTGTGTGTGTGTGTGTGTTGGGGGTATGTGTGTGTTGGGTGTGTGTGTGTGTTGGGTGTGTGTGTGTGTGTCTTGGGGATGTGTGTGTGTTGGGTGTGTGTGTGTGTTGGGGTGTACGTGCGTTGTGGGTTTGTCAGCCTTGCAAATGACACCAATGTTCTTTCAGGCAAAGCGATCGTTGATGAGCTCCTGACGTAAGGCTCTTGCAGCTATCATACCATCACAGGCCCTTTCATGCGATCTACAGGGGGGCGGGGGCATGGCTTCAGCATCAGCCTGATTGTCTGGGCTGATGTCAGCGTCCGCCTTCTCACCCTCCTCTTCCTCTCTCTGATGAAGTGGACTGTCAGACTCATCAGGCAATTCTTGTCCCCTCCTGATAGCTAAGTTGTGTAGCATGGAGCACACCACCACGAATTGAGCTACCTGCTCAGGGTGGTATTGGAGCTCGTGTCCTGAGTGGTCCAGGCATCTGAAGTGCTGCTTAAGCACTCCAATGGTTTTTTCCACGATATAGCAAGTGGCTCTGTGACTCTCGTTGTATCGCCTCTCGGCTTCAATGCGGGTGTCATGCAGGGGGGGCATCAGCCAGGTGGCAAAGCCATATCCTTTGTCACCAAGCATCCAGCATTGACCTTGTGGCTGACTGTTAAACAAGTCAGATACAGTGCTCTCACGCAGAATGTGAGCATCATGGATGCTGCCCGGAAATTTAGCATTCACTGCTATAATAATTTGCTGGTGGTCAACAGTGAGTTGCACATTCAGGGAGTGGAATCCCTTGTGGTTCTTGAAAACCTCTACATCCTGAAAAGGTGCCCGCATCGCGATGAACATACAGTCTATTGCTCCCTGCACCTTGGGGAAGTTAGTAATTCGGTAGAATCCTAAAGCCCACTCAGTCTGAGCCTCCCTGGTCATAGCGAAGCTGATAAAGTCCCTCCTGCGAGCGTACAGGGCTTCAGTGACCTGTCTAATGCAGTAATGTATGGCATGCTGAGACAGACCGCAAATGTTGCCAGCTGAGGCCTGAAAAGAACCCAATGCATAGAACGACAGTGCCGTGGTGACTTTGACCTCGACGAACAGTGCAATACTGATGGTGCTGGCAGGCTGCAGATCTGCCTTTATGAGCTGGCATACCTCAGTGATAACCTCTTTGTGGAAGCGCAATCTCCGAAGGCAGGTGGTGTCGGGCAAGTCGAGGTAAGACTGCTTCTCCCTGTACTTGCGGGGGGTGTAATGTCTGGTCCTCCTCATCAGTCTGGCACATCTTACATTGGGCACATAATGCTGTGGAGCGTATGTTCTGCCATCTCGAGTCTGCAGCATGTAATTGGTCATCAAGAGAAGGTGAGATAAGACAGGCCCCATTGCAATAGCTCTCTGGTTTCCACTGATTGGTCACAAAGAATGAATTTCCCGACGAAGACACCTATTAAATTCCAATTGTTCACAGTATGATAAAGATATTTGTTCAAATGTTCACATCACCTCCAAAGACCTCCAGAGTACATCCGAACTCCCCCGAGGTTGAAGCAGAGCAGCCTTTTAAATGATGCAACATGTGATTTAGAACAGGGCGTCCATACCGTTGTGAGTAGTTCCGGTTAGTTCCACTTTTTCCCAGCGGTTTTTTGGGTGCGCGATATTGTAGGCGCTATGTGTGTGAGGTGGTGAAAGTGACGCTGGGCGATCTCGTGGCCGCTAGTTTCGGCAAATGTGATCTTCACGACATAATTAAGTGGGCAGTCGGTATTATTAAATCTCGGTGTTAATTCCATGCGGAAAGTAATGCTGGGTGATATTATGGCCATTGATTTCGCCCAGTCTGATGATTCCGCCCCAAAAAAGTGGGCAGGCGGTATGATTTTTTCCCAGCGTTACGCACATGGGGAAAGTAACGCTGGGCGATAAGTGTCCGGAAAATGGGCCTCAGTTTCCATTTTGTGGCTAAATGGGCGATATCTGGGCGTTATACATCATTTCAGCGGTAAAATGGGCGTTAAGTGAACATTATGCATGCAAAAAAAGTGGAAAATCTAGCCCTATATGTCTATGTAAAGACTGACTATCAAGGAAATACGTGCATGAAAGATATTTTAGAGACCTGTCAGACGCTGATAGGAAGGAAAGCAGTTTCAATTAAAACTTGCTGACACCTGGAAATTGAATCGAGTGTGTGAGAAGTGACTGGCTATACCTATGTGCAAGCTTATCGCTATCTTCCTTCCAAGCTCCTAATGAGGTCATCACGACTGAGCTGTGTTGCTCTGAATTAATCAGTGCGGTAAACAGCCACTGTCTGGTTTGTTTCAGCCAAACACATCGAGGGGTAAAAATTCCGAGACCCTGAGTCCTCGATCGGACCTTGCACTTAACTAGTGCTCAGCGGAAAATCACAAATGTGCTGTTTCCTTCCCACCCCCTTACGCTTTTATTGCATTGATTTCTGTCTAATAATTGCACTGGGATTTTAAAGGCGCTAAACTGCCTCACAATAAAAGCTAAAATAGGAAATTACGCAGCTCTAAATTGAGCTGCTTAGTGAGTGTAATATTATGATTCTGAACACTTTCAATGATGCAGTCTGGATCATTAATGGGCTAGTTTCTCCGCCACACTCCCACCTGAAATCGGGCAGGATAGAGGCCGAAAATGAACAAAATTGCAGGCAGCAATTTCACTGCCTGACTTGTATTGCAATTACTTATCAGTGCAATTCCAGTGAGTTCTCATTAGTTACTGGTGGAATCAAAGTTCCTCCCAACTCTGGTTTTCCCTCTGTAAATTGCTGCCCCCATCTTCGGTTTCCCCATTCCCTGCCCTCGGTTTCCCCTCTTCACCTGCTCACGGGTGGCATCCTGGGTCTTGGAACTTGTCGCACAACAATTGCTGGTATGAGTCGACAAGCAAAGATATTTTACGACAGAGGGCCTTTAAGGTAAATGCAATTACATTTGTAGAAGTCGTGTGATCCGACGTCTCATGGATTCATCACATGTCCAAACCTCCAGGAATGTCTCCAACCAGACTGTGACCGCTGCTGTCCTTCCATGCCTGCCGTGTGTAAGTGGCAAGCAGGGGGGTGGGGGGAGGAGCAGCAACTGGGTCCCCAATGAATTTAACTCCTATCCACCTGTGTTGGTACTTCTTCCAGAACCGTCATGGGGAAAGTGGTGCTGGGTTCAGGAAGCAACAGTAACAGCCCTGAGGAGCCACCATGGGTGGGGGCCTTGTAGTGGCCTCATCTTCCTCCAATCCCCCCTCCCCCCAACACTAACTTCCTGAATGTCCCGGTCTTAGTAAGTGCTATATCTAATCTTTTCTGCCCCTTTGAGGTCTTGCCAGTTCTTCTGGTCCTGCATCGGGCGCCCTGTGCTAGTTCGTGGATTGAGGTGGCACTGTGAGGTGTGGCAATGGTCAGAATGTGAGGAACAATCTGACGGGTGGGACATCAGGCCACACCATCGGGGGGATTACATAAATGTGTGCATGGAGCTTCACAGGCCTGGAGCGTATGTCAGATTCGAGTTCAGAGGTTAGCATGCCATGCGCAATTCTTCCATCCAATAAACTTAATAGCCGAAAAGTCCTGCAGGGCCCACTGTGCCTGAATTTCCGATAGGCCTGCTCAGCCCACAATTCTCCACAGAAAGAGTGCTAAAAATCTGCTGACTAGATTCTATTTGCTTTTTATATACATCACAGATATTTTCTGTGATGATAACAGTGTGGAATAAATCTTCTAATCATAAAATCGCATGGCACAGAAGGAGGCCAATTGGCCCATTGTACCTACAGCGAGTTAAAAGAGCTATCCAATTAGTCCCACTCCCCTGATCTTTCCCCATAGCCCTGCAAATTTTCCTTTTCAAGTGTATATCTAATTCCCTTTCGAAAGTTACTATTGAATCTGCTTCCACCACCCTTTCACGCCGTGAATTCCAGATCAGAACAACTCAATCCATAAAAAAATAAATTCTCCTCATCCCCCCCTCTGGTTCTTTTGTAATTTATCAATTTGTTTTTCCCTGCCCATGCGGAGATCCCTTCCAGTCACATTCCGCAGCGGTACAGTCAATGCTGCGATGCAGGCAGAGCGCAGTTGCTGCAAGTTGTCACATCAGGATGTCGAAACATAAGAATATAAGAAATAGGAGCAGGAGTAGGCCATATGGCCCCTCGAGCCTACTCCGCCATTTAATACGATCATGGCTGGTCCGATCATGGACGCAGTTCTACTTCCCTGCCCGCTCCCCATAACCCCTTAATCCCTGACCGGTTAAGAAGCTATCTATCTCTGTCTTAAATTTATTCAATGACCCAGCTTCCACAGCTCTCTGAGGCAACGAATTCCACAAATTCACAACCCTCTGAGAGAAGAAATTTCTCCTCATCTCTCTTTTAAATGGGCGGCACCTTATTCTAAGATCATGCTCTCTAGTCCTAATCCCCACACCCCCCATGTGGAAATATCCTCTCTGCATCCACCTGGTCAAGCCCCCTCATAATCTTATTCATTTCAATAAGATCACCTCTCATTCTTCTGAATTCCAATGAGTAGAGGCCAAACATCTGTAACTTCTGCTGGTCCCAGTGAGATCTTCTTCCGAAACTTCAGCCTTCGCTCGATTTCCAATTCTGCTTTTTTTTTTAAAATGGTGTGCAGATCTTCGGGGCTGTTAGCATAAACAGCATCAGTTAAAAATGATATCATTTTTAAATTGGTGCTTTAGCAGTGCAGCTGCCCGAGAACTCATCAGCAGCGTGTAAAGAGGAGTCTCAGGTGTGCCATCCACACACGCCAGTGCAGAGGGCAGAACAGGTGTTTAGCAGTTGTGTACACAGTAATTAGGCATGAAATTTGCACATTTACAAATTCCCCTCGGCAGAAGGGCCGGCCCCTCAATAACTCGTGGAGCCGCGGGATAATCGGCAGAGGGCTTTGTACACAGCGCGACCTCCAGCTGGGCTATTACTGAGGCGGATGAGCAGCGCAGACACCTGACAGCTGTATTCTGCGAGCTTCATTAGAACATGAAACAGACACAACTCTTCAATTACTGCGGGGGAGGCAATCCAGGCACAGTATGTTTTTCTGCACTGCTCCAGCATGACTACCTTGCTTTAGATCAAGGTCAGAAGGTCTTTAGCAGGTGGACTTGATCTACTCTATGAAGACTTTGCCCAAGTATTCCGTGTAACCGGCAGTTTGCATACACATTCCAGCGTTTCATCGCTGCTTTTGTTGCAGAGTCCCGCACGATTCTTCCGGACACGACTGCCTTCCCCACTCAGCCAGCACTCCCGCAATCTCCCAGTGTCAGTTAGTGGCTCAGTTGGTGGCACCCTCGCTTCTGAGTGAGATGGTTGTGGGTTCAGGTCGCACTCCAGGGACTTGAGCACAAAAATCTAGGCTGTGCAGTGCAGTGCTGAGGGAGTGCTGCACTGTCGGAGGTGCCATCTTTCGGATGAGACGTTAAACCAAGGACGTAAAAGATCCCATGGCACTATTTCGAAGTTATCCCTGGTGTCCTGGCCAACATTTGTTTATGGGAGCTTACTGAACACAAGTTAGCTGCCCTGTTTCCTACATTACAACAGTGACTACACTTCAAATAGTACTTCATTGGCTGTAAAGTACTTTGGGACGTCCGGTGGTCATGAAAGGGGCTATAAATGCGAGTCTTTCCTCATCCCATTCTTCCTTCTGAACTAATTCATATTGGTTGCTGCTACATCCCAAACGTTTCCAAGGAAAGTGTCATTGTAATTAGGAATGAACCAGCATTAACTCTGAGGTGGGCAGGAGGGAGCTGGTCCAATTGAGCTAGTCTACAGTAAAATGATGACTCCAAATACATCCAAATGTTTGTAATGTCACTGAGCAAGACCTCAGCATAGTATGTGAAGCTCACCAATAAATCCTGCTCACATCCATACTATTCCCAGCAATGTATAGCTGTATTTCATTTGTATTTTACTTTCAAAGCAACACAAAGGGACAAAAGTAAGAAATTCATGCTGGACCAGTGTGAATACTGGACTGCTGAAGTAAAGAACATCATCATCATCATCATCATAGGCAGTCCCTCAGAATCGAGGAAGACTGGCTTCCACTCTTAGCATGAGTTCATAGGTGGCTGTACAGTCCAATACGAGAGCCACAGTATCTGTCACAGGTGGGACAAACAGTCGTCGAGGGAAGGGGTGGGTAGGACTGGATTGCAGCATGCTCTTTCCGTTGCCTGCGCTTGATTTCTGCATGCTCTCGACGACGAGACTCGAGGTGCTCAGCGCCCTCCCTGATGTACTTCCTCCATTTAGAGCGGTCTTTGGCCAGGGACTCCCAGGTGTCAGTGGGGATGTTGCACTTTATCAGGGAGGCTTTGAGGGTGTCCTTGTAACGTTTCTGCTGCCCTCCTTTACCGTGAAGGAGTTCCGAGTAGAGCGCTTACTTTGGGAGTCTCGTGTCTGGCATGCGAACTATGTGGCCTGCCCAGCGGAGCAACAGATGAGTCCAAAGAGGGTTTTTACTCCAACCTCAAAAAGTCCCTGTCCTGCGTCCCCGCAGGTGACAAACTGATCCTCCTTGGTGACTTCAACGCCAGAGTCGGCAAGGAAATCGACCTCTGGGGAGGCGTGATTGGCAGAGAGGGGGTAGGGAAAGCCAACTCCAGCGGTACCCAACTTCTGACAAAATGTCTAGAACACAAACAGCAATGAGATAAATGACCAGATAAGCTGTTTTGGTGCTGTTGGTTGAAGGAGGAATGTTAGCCAGGATACTAGGAGAACTCCTCCTCACATCGAGCTATGGGATCTTTTGCACTCACCTGAGCAGGCAGAGCCTCGGTCTCACGTTTCATCCGAAAGACTCACCTCTCACAGTGCAGTGCTCCCTTAGTGGTGCACTGAAGTGTTAGCCGAGATTATGTGCTCAGGTCTCTTGACCTTCTGCCTCATGGACAAGGATGTGACCACTGGGCTCAGCGGAGAAGGTAAGAATTTATTTGTGTTGGTGGGGGTGGGGGGAAGATTTTATCATTTGTCTGTACCTTTGTCTGCAGTTTCCTCCATGCATCAGTTGGTTTAGCTGGATAGTTCTTCATTTTTGCATTTGTGGCGAGGAGATGTGGGGGTTTGTTCCATCAGTACATTCTTCACTATTCTTGGTTTCTGCCAGCTTAGACGTGAGGAAGGGAATAGCACTGATATGAGGAAAAGTATATCACAAGGGGCCAAACAAATGCTGGTGCAAACGACCTCTGAGGTGTCTTGGCTGCATCTGTCACTAACCTCAGGACTTCTGAGGACTCACGAACTCCACATCGCAAGAAAGGCAGCCACAGACAGAGTTATGCATTCTGCTGGACGATAACCTGCAGACTGAGCAGTGGACGAGTGAGCGATTAGTGGATTGGTGAGTAAATGAGCAGGGGGAGAAATCACAATCGGGAAAGGATGGTATCAGCCACCTCCTGCCACACAATTAAGTCTATTATATGGGATCATGCTCTGCAGTGCCAAAACAGGGCAACTCTCCTTTCACCCACTTCAGGTGGTTGCCTCCAGAACCAGCCCTTTGAGACCTGCAGCCATGCCAAATATTCTGACCCCCCTCACTGAGCGTGCTCCTCGTGGATGGATGCAAGCCTTGGAGATGGTCATTCATATCTAATTTGGGGTGACCCTGGAAGTTCCAACACTGCTGGCCATGCACTCTTCATGCCAGCATAAAACCCATTGCACACTGTTCCAACTCGAGCGTGACAGGAAATGGAAAATCTAGCCTGTGGTTTCAAGAGAACCCAACTGGTGTAGGTAATATGGCTATTATAGGCAGGTAGATATTGTCAGTGTTAATGACAGCAGTAACGCGAATCCTTGCACACTCCTATAAGCACCTACAGACTGTAAGCAATTAACCTGATGGTGGGATTGACTCAGATCATGTGCATTGCTCGGACTTGAGCGTACGATGTAGGCTAATGCTCCATTGCTGTATGAGGGAGGGCTGAAATTTTGGAAATGCTGACCTTCAGATCAGACATTAAACTAAGGTCCTGTAAGTGAACATAAAATATCCGACGGCAGTAGTGAAAGAGGAGAAAAGAGTTCTCCTAGTGTCACTGAAAACGTATCGGCCTCAACAAATACTGATCATTCATCTCATTGTTGTTTGCGACATGTTGGTGGTGTAGAATTGCTGCCCTGTCACCTACATAACAACAGTCACTGCATTTCAAAATGAAGTCACCAGTGCATAGTACAAAACGTAATCATAAAAGCTATTGGGATAATGGCGTTTATCTCAAAGGGGCTGGAATGCAAAGGGGAAGAAGTTATGCTTCAGACTCCATCTGGAGTACTGCATTCAGTTTTGGGCACACAACCTCAGAAGGGATATTGGTTTTAGAGCGGGTACAGAGCAGATTCATTAGAATAATACCAAAGCTTAACTGGTTAAATTGTGAGGACTGGTGCATAAACTTGGCTTGTATTCCTTTAAGTTTCGAAGGTTGAGATGAGCGATCTAATCAAGGTCTGTAAAATGATAAAGGGATTCAATCGAATAGATACAGGGAAACTATTTCCTCTGGTGGGGGAATCCAGAACAAAAGGGCACAACCTTAAAATTAAAGCTAGGATATTTAGGAGTAAAATCAGGAAGCACTTCTTCATACAAAGGGTAGTGGAAAACTCGAACTCTCTCCGTTAAAAGGGTGTGGATTCCGTATCAATTGACATTTTTAAGAATGATTGATAAATTATTTTTAGGTAAGTGTATCAAGTGATATGGAGTTAAGGCAGATAAATAGAATTGAGGTACAGATTAATCGTTGAATCATTGGTTACTGCACGGAAGAAGGCCATTCGGCCCATCAAGCCCGTGCCAACTCTCAGCTAGTCCCTTTCCTCCATAGCCCTGCAGTGTTTATCGATCAGACATTATCCAACTCTCTTTTGAAAGATAAAATTGAGTCTGGCTCCACCACCCTTTCAGGCAGCGCATTCCAGAACCCAACCCATCATAGGCAGTTCCTTGAAGTCGAGGAAGACTTGCTTCCACTCTAAAAGTGAGTTCTCAGGTGACCGAACAGTCCAATACAGGAATTAAAGTCTCTGTCACAGGTGGGACAGGCAGTCGTTGAAGGAAAGGGTGGGTGGGAAGTCTGGTTTGCTGCACGCTCCTTCTGCTGCCTGCGCTTGCTTTCTGCATGAGACTCGAGGTGCTCAGCGCCCTCCCGGATGCTCTACCTCCACTTAGGGCGGTCTCTGGCCAGGGACTCCCAGGTGTCGGTTGGGATGTTGCATTTTATCAAGGAGGCTTTGAGGGTGTCCTTGAAATGAGAACCCAACCACTCACTGCATAACTAAGTTTTTTCTTACGTCGCCTTTGGTTCTTTTGCCAATCACTCTAAATCTGTGTCCTCTGGTTCTTGACCCTTCTGCCAATGGGAACGGTTTCTCTCTATCCATTCTGTCCAGAACACTCAAGGTCTTGAACACCC
The DNA here is from genome assembly GCF_044704955.1 of Pristiophorus japonicus. Classification (NCBI taxonomy): domain Eukaryota; kingdom Metazoa; phylum Chordata; class Chondrichthyes; family Pristiophoridae; genus Pristiophorus; species Pristiophorus japonicus. The sequence goes on along the minus strand of NC_091981.1, from coordinate 53,510,157 downwards.
CCACCAAATCTCCTCTCAATCCTCCTTGCTCCAAGGAGAACAATGCTAGCTTCTCCAGTCTATCAATGTAACTAAAGTCCCTCTATCGATGGAACATGCTCGGGGGGCTGAATGACCTACTCCTGTTCCTATGCCCCTATGTTCCTATGATTTATACCTTCTCAAAGATAGTGGTAAGATGATAATTAGCTTTATACTTGACCTGCAAGCAATGCAACAAATCTAAATGCTCGCCTAACGCCAGTCCAGAAATTCTGGGAGACCTGCTCCGCCACCGGAAGTTCTACCTGCTGTCTGCCCTGGTCCTGATTCCATCTCAATATTAGGAACAGGGTCATTTGGATAATAAGAGTGGCGCCACACTATTCATGGCATGAGTGGGACATCAGTACTCCGACCTCACTGACTCCTTATTGTCAAGAGGGCCGAGACACATCTGGAATGCATGCCTGAAGGTGGAGACCTGAGGGGCGCTCCAAATTGGGCCTTGGGCCTCCTTACCACAAGACCGGTGAGCTGTGGACACCAATTGGGCATTTTAATGTAGTTCACTGGTCGAGATCATCACAAAATAGGACGCCAAACTGGCTCGCAGGTAAGTCCAGGGAGGAGGAGGTAGGCGAATGGGAGGGGGTGAGCAGAGGCCAGTATTAGCCTGCAATATTGCTCCTCCTGTTCCACATTCAGATAAGTAAAAATTAAGAAACTTATCTGTTCAATGGCCTCCAATGGTCCCTTTATGGTTAGGCTGTTGTAAACCTGGAAAAATTGATTAGCATATTCAAAGGGCCTATTCCAAGGGCCGACCGCCTATTTTAGGCGGGTATTCTGAGCACTCAAGTCGCTCGGGGATATTTCCAGAGGGATCAGATGCAAGAGATCGTGCCCGGAAAATGGTTTCCCCTCCCCGTCCCCTCTCTCCCCCATCCACCCCCGCCTCCCCAGGTCAATTTTACACCCAGAAAACAGGCACGATGGGACCAACGTTTCTCCCCTGAGATTTCTAACACTAATCTCACTGATGTACAGATATTATCAGTGTTTAGTTTCATTGAAGTTACAGATATTTCCCAATTAATTGTATATTATTTTATTAGCCACTGGAATTAAACATATTCTACTCTTCCAAGATGATCCCTTGGCTGTCACACTTTCTCTTCCCTGCCCATTAAAGAGCTAGGTGAGTAAACATCAGTAAGACAAAGGTCCTCCACCAGCCTGTCCTCGCCGCACAGCACTGCCCCCGCAGACATCAAGATCCATGGCGCGGCCCTGGACAATGTGGACCACTTTCCATATCTCGGGAGCCTCCGATCAACAGGAGCAAGCATCGACGACGAGATCCAACACCGCCTCCAGTGCACCAGTGCAGCCTTCGTCCACCTGAGGGAAAGAGTGTTTGAAGACCAGGCCCTCAAAACTGTCATCAAGCTCATGGTCTACAGGGCCCTAGTAATACCCACCCTCCTGTATGGCTCAGAGGCGTGGACCATGTACAGTAGACACCTCAAGTCGCTGGAGAAATACCACCAACCATGTCTCCGCAAGATCCTACAAATCCCCTGGGAGGACAGGCGCACCAACATTAGCGTCTTTGAGCAGGCAAACATCCCCAACATTGAAGCACTGACCACACTTGATCAGCTCCGCTGGGCAGACCACATAGTTCACATGCCAGACACGAGACTCCCAAAGCAAGTGCTCTACTTGGAAATCGTCCACGGCAAACGAGCCAAAGGTGGGCTGAGGAAATATTACAAAGACGCCCTCGAAGTCTCCCTGATAAAGTGCGACATCCTCACCGACACCTGGGAGTCCCTGGCCAAAGACGCCCTAAGTGGAGGAAGTGTATCCGGGAGGACGCTGAGCTCCTCGAATATCGTCGCCGAGAGCATGCAGAAATCAAGCGCAGGCAACGGTAGGAACGTGTGGCAAACCAGGCTCCCCACCTACCCGTCACTTCAACCACTGTCTTTCCCACCTGTGACACAGACTGTGGTTCTCATATTGGACTGTACAGCCACCTAAGAACTCATGCTAAGAGTGGAAGCAGGTCTTCCTCGATTCCGACGGACTGCCTATGATGATGATGTGAATAAACCATAGTAGGATACAATACAATGAAACCATTAGATTTCTCAAAGGCACAGGCACAGCACATTTATATTCTTTCTGCTGCTTCCAAATCATCCTGAAAGGTTGCAAAGTTGGGCAGGCTAGAATAAAGGTGGTGCAAGAATACAATGGCAGCGAAGGTCAGAGGCCATCATCATAGGCAGTCCCTCGAAATCGAGGAAGACTTGCTTTCACTCTAAAAGTGAGTTCTTAGGTGACTGAACAGTCCAATACAGGCATTACAGTCTCTGTCACAGATGGGACAGACAGTCGTTGAACGAAAGGGTGGGTGGGAAGTCTGGTTTGCCGCACGGCAACGAGACGAGACTCGAGGTGCTCAGGACGCACTTCCTCCACTTAAGGCAGTCTTTGGCCAGGGACTCCCAGGTGTTGGTGGGGATGTTGCACTTTATCAAGGAGGCTTTGAGGGTGTCCTTGAAATGTTTCCTCTGCCCACCTGGGGCTCGCTTGCCATGTAGGAGTCCGAGTAGAGCACTTGCTTTGGGAGTCTTGTGTCAGGCATGCGAACAATGTGGACCGCCCAGCGGAGCTGATCAAGTATGGTCAGTGCTTCGATGCTGGGGATGTTGGCCTGATCGAGGACGCTAATGTTGGTGCGTCTGTCCTCCCAGGGGATTTGCAAGATCGTGCGGAGATATCGTTGGTCAGCGAAGGTCAGAGGCCACACCATTCATGGAAGTGAAGGTCAGAGGCCACACCATCCATGGCAGCGAAATTTAGAGATTGTACCATCTGTGGCAGCGAAGGTCAAAGGGCGCATCATTCATGCAGCGATGGTCAGAGGTTGCACCATCCATGGCAGCGAAGGTCCATCATTGACACCCATGGCTTCAACTGACAAGTCCAATGCTCTGGAGTTTCCTTCCTAAAACCTCCAGCAGCCTCTTCCCCTTTTAAGACCTGACCTAAAACCCACCTCTTTCACCAACTTTTTAGTTAACCCCTCCTGGTATCTCTTCCTTTGGCTCAGGGTTTAATTTCTTTTGGATTCTGCTTCAATGAAGGGATTTGGAATGATTTTTTTATGTAAAAGGTGCGGTATAAATGCAATTTGCTGTTTTTATTGTTGTTTACATCGTTTCTCCAAGGGTTCCATCAATTTCCCACCAGAGAACATCTCCCGCCCTCGCAGAAATTCCAGGCATTCTATGGTTAGCGGCACCAATGGGGATGGGGGAAGAGTACTCGGATCTGGTAGGCTTATCTTGGATCAGCGTGATTCCATTTCAGCCTGTTCACTTTTTTCTAATCCGGTGCCGATCCTGAAAGATTTGCGTTGCTTTGCAAAATGAGGCTTTAAAAACAACAGAAGGTTCGTAATAAAAAAAGCCATTTGGCCCATTCAGCTCATCGAGGATGCATGATGAGGTGCCTTGAGATACAATTTATAAGTCATGATGGCCTAACCAGGCAGCTCATAAGTGACAAAGTTGCATATGAGTTGTGGTCAATGTCAGGAGGAGGATATTAAAAGTATCCCACAAGCCCACCTCATTATCATTTCAAATATGAACTATGTTGATTCATACATTGGAGTCTAGTTTTCTATTTTCCCCCAGTGTCATCTGTTCCCAGTTCTGCTGTCATCTCCATGAAGTACAAGAAATATTTTGTGGAGATAATAACATGTATGGCAAAAATATATTTTTACAGTTCCCGATCTCCAACTGCAACGAGTCTTTGTTCAAACTACATTTAAAGGGATGATGATAGACAAGCAATGGCTAGCATTTATAGAATTAAAAATCATTTACAACAAATATACATTCTTTCAAGGCACAAAAACCCCACAAGAAAAGTGGTCCAACCGTGGCTAACAAGAGAAGTTAAGGAGAGTATTAGATCAAAGGAAGAGGCTTAGAATGTGCAAAGCCCCCTGGGGAAGAGTGACCATAATATGGTAGAATTCTTTATTAAGATGGAGAGTGACAGTGTTAATTCAGAGACTAGGGTCCTGAACTTAAGAAAAGGTAACTTCGATGGTATGAGACGTGAATTGGCTAGGATAGACTGGCAAATGATACTTAAAGGGTTGACAGTGGATAGGCAATGGTAGACATTTATAGATTACATGGATGAACTTCAACAATTGTACATCCCTGTCTGGAGTAAAAATATAACGGGGAAGGTAGTTCAACCGTGGCTAACAAGGAAAATTAGGGATAGTGTTAACTCCAAGGAAGAGGCATATAAATTGGCGAGAAAAAGCAGCAAACCTGAGGACTGGCAGAAATTTAGAATTCAGCAGAGGAGGACAAAGGGTCTAATAAGGAGGGAGGAAATAAAGTATGAGAGGAAGCTTGCAGGGAACATAAAAACTGACTGCAAAAGCTTCTATAGATATGTGAAGAGAAAAAGATTAGTGAAGACCAACGTAGGTCCTTTGCAGACAGAATCAGGTGAATTTATAATGGCGAACAAAGAAATGGCAGACCAATTGAACAAATACTTTGGTTCTGTCTTCACGAAGGAAGACACAAATAACCTTCCGGAAATACTAGGGGACCGAGGGTGTCGTGAGAAGGAGGAACTGAAGGAAATCCTTATTAGGTGGGAAATTGTGTTCGGGAAATTGATGGAATTGAAGGCCGATAAATCCCCAGGGCCTGATAGGCTGCATCCCAGAGTACTTAAGGAAGTGGCCTTCGAAATAGTGGATGCATTGGTGATCATTTTCCAACATTCTATTGGCTCTGGATCAGTTCCTATGGACTGCAGGGTAGCTAATGTAACACCACTTTTTAAAAAAAAGGAGAGAGAGAGAAAATGGAGAATTATAGACCGGTTAGCCTGACATCGGTGGTGGGGAAAATGTTGGAATCAATTATTAAATAATGAAATAGCAGCGCATTTGGAAAGCAGTGACAGGATCGGTCCAAGTCAGCATGGATTTATGAAAGGGAAATCATGCTTGACAAATCTTCTTGAATTTTTTGAGGCTATAACTAGTAGAGTGGACAAGGGAGCACCAGTGGATGTGGTGTATTTGGATTTTCAAAAAGCTTTTGACAAGGTCCCACACAAGAGATTAGTGTGTAAAATGAAAGCACATGGTATCGGGGGTAATGTATTGACGTGGATAGAGAACTGGTTGGCAGACAGGAAGCTGAGAGTTGGAATAAATGGGTCCTTTTCAGAATGGCAGGCAGTGACCAGTGAGGGTGCCGCAGGGTTCAGTGCTGGGACCCCAGCTATTTACAATATACATCAATGATTTAGATGAAGGAATTAAGTGTAATATCTCCAAGTTTGCAGATGACACTAAGCTGGGTGGTGGTGTGAGCTGTGAGGAGGATGCTAAGAGACTGCAGGATGACTTGGACAGGTTAGGTGAGTGGGCAAATGCATGGCAGATGCAGTATAATGTGGATAAATGTGAGGTTATCCACTTTGGTGGCAAAAATAGGAAGACAGAATATTATCTGAATGGTGACAGATTAGCAAAAGGGGAGCTGCAGCGAGACCTGGGTGTCATGGTTCATCAGTCATTGAAGTTTGTCATTCAGGTACAGCAGGCGGTGAAGAAGGCAAATGGCATGTTGTCCTTCATAGCTAGGGGATTTGAGTATATGAGCAGGGAGGTCTTACTGCAGTTGTACAGGGCCTTAGTGAGGCCTCACCTGGAATATTGTGTTCAGTTTTGGTCTCCTAATCTGAGGAAGGACATTCTTGCTATTGAGGGAGTACAGCAAAGGTTCACCAGACTGATTCCCGGGATGGCAGGACTGACATATGAGGAGAGACTGGATCAACTGGGCTTGTATCAACTGGAGTTTAGAAGAATGAGAGGGGATCTCATAGAAACATATAAAATTCTGATGGGGTTGGCTAGGTTCAAGGCAGGAAGAATGTTCCCGTTGCTGGGGAGTTCCAGAACCAGGGGTCACAGTCTAAGAATAAGGGTTAAGCCATTTAGGACCGAGATGAGGAGAAACTTCTTCACTCAGAGAGTGGTTAATCTATGGAATTCTCTATTGCAGAAAGTTGTTGAGGCCAGTTCGTTAGATATATTCAAAAGGGAGTTAGATATGGCCCTTACGGCCAAAGGGATCAAGGGGTATGGAGGGAAAGCAGGAAAGTGGTACTGAGGTTAAATGATCAGCCATGATCTTATTGAATGGTGGTGCAGGCTCAAAGGGCTGAATGGCCTGCTCCTGCACCTAATTTCTATGTTTCTTTGTTTCTAATGTTGTCAAACAGAGCAAAAAACCTGAGGATTGGGAGGATTTTAGAATTCAGCAAAGGAGGATCAAGAAATTAATAAAGAAAGGGAAAATAGAATATGAACATAAACTAGCAGGAGACATGGGGCTAGAACCTCCACTTTTGTGCTTATCACCCAAAAATGCACGTTATTTCCAGCTTGGGCAGTAAAAAAGGGTTTTCAGATTGCCGGCTTCTCGCCCATTCTCAAAGCACCTAGTCTCCATTTTTGAAAATGGGCGTTAACGCGAGCGATATGAATCTTCTGCCGTAAAGTGTCGCTGTCCTTAGCAACAGCATGGCAACGCTCGATTCCTGCGATTCAGGAGGTCAAGGGTCGTCATGACATGCGCAGAAGGGTCATCATGACATGCGCAGAAGGGTCATCATGACATGCGCAGAAGAGGAGACAGAGAGAGAGGGAGCTCAGAGACACTGAAAGCGTGTGTGGCTGTGGTGTGTGCTTGTCTGGCTGTTGTGGGAGGCATGAGGGAGATTCACCAGCAGCAAAAAGCCTACTAAGCTCCAAGAACATAGTTGGCACCGAGTTTTTGTCCAACAAATAAGATATAACATGGAAGGGATGGAGGAGGCCCTGGAGCTGGTAGCCAGGAACACTGGTGGCAGAAGGCTCCCAGTGGTCCCAGAGCACAGCACTGCACCCCAAGGTGCCACATCCCCATTACCAACCACACATGAGAGCCAGCAGCAACATCTTGCTTCTGGCTCGGAGCACATTCCCACCTCGGGACCATCCTCTCCTGTATCCGTCCAAGCAGTGTTTCAGCCGTCACCGCCCCCCCCCCCCCCCCCCCACAATGAAGCATCGCCTAAGGAGCTCCTCGGCCAGGCGGCTTGGAGTCAGGAGGGGAAGGGGAAGGGGTAGAGGTGAGGAGGAGAAGCAGGGAGGTGGGGGGGAAAGGTTGGTTTGTACAGAAATACTGATGATTTCAGATTAATGTTCGGTTTAAATGTTTTTTATTTAACAAAACCTTGTAGCGCATTGGCTCAGATAGCTGCACCATTACATGCTGGTGATTCCTTAACATCAAAGGGTATAATTACACTTAACATCAATCAACTTAAACTTTAACTGTCACCAAGGTGATGCCCACCATTGATGTATGACCTGCGCACCCAGCAGTGTGTCAGCCTTGTAAATAACACCAACATTCTTTCAGGCAAAGCGATCATTGATGAGCTCCTGACGTAAGGCTCTTGCAGCTATCATGCCACCACTGGCCCTTTCATGCGGTCTACAGGGGGGCGGAGGCATGGCTTCAGCATCAGCCTGATTGTCTGGGACGATGTCTGCATCCGCCTCCTGATCCTCCACGTCCTCTCTCTGGTGAGGTGGACTGTCAGACTCATCAGGCAATTCTTGTCCCCTCCTGATAGCCAAGTTGTGCAGCATGGAGCACACCACCACGAATTGAGCTATCTGCTCAGGGTTGTATTGGAGCTTGCCTCCTGAGTGGTCCAGGCATCTAAAGCGCTGCTTCAGCACTCCAATAGTTTTCTCCACGATATTGCAAGTTGCTATGTGGCTGTCATTGTATCACCTCTCAGTTTCGGTGTGGGTGTCATGCAGGGGTGTCATCAGCCAGGTGGTGAGGCCATATCCTTTGTCATCAAGCATCCAGCATTGACCTTGTGGCTTATTGTTAAACTAGTCAGATACAGTGCTCTCACGCAGGATGTGAGCATCATGGATGCTGCCCAAAAATTGAGCATTCACTGCCAGTATAATTTGCTGGTGGTTGACAACCAGTTGGACATTCAGGGAATGGAATCCCTTACGGTTCCTGAACACCTCTGCATCCTGAAAAAGTGCCCGCATTGTGATGTGCGTACAGTCTATTGCTCCCTGTACCTTGGGGAAGTTTGCAATTCTGGTCATAGGGAAGCTGATCAAGTCCCTCCTGCATGCGTACAGGGCTCCAGTGACCTGTCTAATGCAACAATGTGTGGCATGCTGAGACAGACCGCAAATGTCGCTAGCTGTGGCCTAAAAAGAACCCGAGGCATAGAATGACAGTGCCGCGGTGACTTTGACCTTGACGTACAGTGCAGTACTGATGGTGCTGGCAGGCTGCAGAACTGACATACCTCACTGATAACCTCTTTGTGGAAGAGCAGTCTCTGAAGGTAGGTGGTGTCGGGCAAGTCGAGGTAAGACCACTTCTCCCTGTACTTGCGGGGGTGTAACGTCCTCTTCATCAGTCTGTTCAGTCTTACATTGGGCACATAATGCAGTGGAGCGTAACTTCGGCGATCTCAAGTCTGCTGCATGTAATTGGTCACCAAGGGAGGGTGAGAAAGGACAGGCCCCATTGCAGTAGCTCTCTGTTTCCCATCGATTGGTCACAAACAAGGAATGTCCTGATGAAGGCACCTATTCAATTCCAGTCGGTCACAATATGGTCAAGATGTTTATAGAGAAATTCACATCAACTCCAACGGCCTGCAGAGTACATCCGAACTCCGCCGAGGTTGAGGCACAGCAGCCTTTTAAAGGACGCGACATGTGATCTAGAACGTGGTGTCCACAACGCTGCGATTAGTTAGTTCCACTTTTTCTGGGCGTTTTTTGGGTGCGCAATATTGTGGGCGATATGTGTGCGAGGTGGTGAAATTGACGCTGGGCGATCTCCTGACCGCTAGTTTCAGTAAATATGCTCTTTGCGACAAAAAAAAGTGGGCGGGTGGTATTATTGAATCTCGGCATTAAACCAGTGCGGAAATTAACGCTGGGCGATATTATGTTCGTTGATTTCGCCCATTCTGATGATTACGCCCCAAAAAAGTGGGCGAGCGGTAATATTTTTTCCCGGCATTAAGCACATGGGGAAAGTAACGCTCGCCGATAAGTTTCCTAAAAGTGCCCGTCAGTTTCCACTTTGTGCCAAAATGGGTGATATATGAGCGTTATACGTCATTTCAGCGGTAAAATGGGCGTTAAGTGGGCTTTAAGCATGCAAAAAAAGTGGAGGTTCTAGCCCATTAAAACAGATGGTAAAAGCTTCTATAGATATGTAAAAAGGAAAAGATTAGCAAATGTAGATGTGGGTCCCATACACGCTGAGACAGGAGAAATTATAATGAGAAACAAGGAAATGGCAGAGAAATTAAACAAATACTTTGTGTCTGTCTTCACGGAAGATGCAATAAACTTGTCGGAAATAGTGGAGAACAGAGGGTCTAACGAGAATGAGGAACTGAAAGTAATTGGTAAAGGTGCAGCGTCCCGAATCCGGAACCCTCGGGACTGAGGCCGTTCCAGATTTTGCGTTTTGACGGACTTTGGAACATCTTTCTGATGTCACGAATCCGGAAACACCTGAGCCCAAGTTTGGATATTTCCGGATTTTGGAATGTCAGAACAGAGTGGGGGAGGGGGGTGCTCGTCGATGAGCTGTTCGGGTCGCCGGGTGGGGCCCCGCCACCGTGGAAGTGTTCCAGCGGGGCCCCGCCACCGAGACGTTCGCGCGGGTCCCGCCGCCGTGGACCTGATCGGGCGGGGCCCCACCGAGGAGATGTTTGTGTGGGGCCCCACCGAGGAGATGTTTGTGTGGGGCCCCACCGCCGTGGACCTGATCGGGCGGGGCCCCACCGAGGAGATGTTTGTGTGGGGCCCCACCGAGGAGATGTTTGTGTGGGGCCCCACCGAGATGTTTCTGTGGGGCCCCACCGCCGTGGACCTGATCGGGCGGGGCCCCACCGAGGAGATGTTTGTGTGGGGCCCCACCGCCGTGGACCTGATCGGGCGGGGCCCCACCGAGGAGATGTTTGTGTGGGGCCCCACCAAGGAGATGTTCGCACATGGCCCCACCGCCGTGGACCTGATTGGGCGGGGCCCCACCGCCGTGGACCTGATTGGGTGGGGCCCCGCCGAGGACCTGATTGGGCGGGGCCCCACCGCCGAGGACCTGATTGGGCGGGGCCCCGCCGCCGCGGAGGAGTTCCTTGTCTGGCCCGAGGTAGGTGGGGTCGAGCAGCCGGGGTAAAGGGGAGGGAGGGAGGGGGGCCGGGGCGAGGTCGGGCCGCACGAAGTCGGGGCGGGACGAAGTCGGTTTGCCGAGGAGGGGGGAGTCCGGATATCAAAACATTTTCCGGTTTCCAGACGACCCCGCCACGGATCGCCCAGTGTCGTGATTCCGGAACATTCTGTATTCCGGAACTCCGGATTTTAGAGGTCGAACCTGTATTAGTAAAAAAATTGGTACTAGAGAAATTAATGGGACTGAAAGCCAATAAATCTCCTGGACCTGATGGCCTACAACCTAGGGTTTTAAAAGAGGTGGCTATAGAAATAGTGGATGTATTGGTTGTCATCTTCCAAAATACCGAAGATTCTAGAATGGTTCCTGCGGATTGAGAGGTAACAAATGTAACCCCGCTATTTAAGAAAGGAGGGAGAGAGAAAATGGGGAACTACAGACCAGTTAGCCTGACATCAGTAGGCAGGAAATGCTAAAATCTATTATTAAGGACATGGTAACAGGGCACTTGGAAAATAATAATATTGGGCAGAGTCAACACGGATTTATGAAAGGGAAATCATGTTTGACAAATCTGATTGAGTTTTTTTGAGGTAGTAACTAGCAGAATAGATAAGGGGGAACCAGTGGATGTGGTGTATTTGGATTTGGAGAAGGCACTCGATAAGGTGCCACGCAAGACGATATTAAACAAAATTAAAGCTCATGGGATTGGGGGTAATATACTAGCATGGATTGAGGATTGGTTAACAGACAGAAAACAGAGAGTAGGAATAAATGGGCCATTTTCAGGCTGGCAGGCTGTAACTAGTGGGGTACCACAAGGATCGGTGATTGAACCCCAGCTATTCACAAGCTATATCAATGATTTGGATGAGGGGACCAAATGTAATATATCCAAGTTTGCTGATGATACAAAGCCAGGTGGGAATGTAAGTTGTGAGGAAAATGCAAAGAGGCTACAAGGGGATATAGACAGGCTAAGTGATTGGGCAAGAACATGGCAAATGGACTTTAATGTGGGGAAATGTGAAGTTATCCACTTTGATAGGAAAAATAGAAAAGCAGAGTATTTTTTTAAATGGTGAGAGATTGGGAAATGTTGGTGTTCAGAGGGACCTGGATGTCCTTGTACACAAATCACTGAAAGTTAACATGTAGGTACAGCAATTAATTAAGAAAGCAAATTGCATGTTGGTCTTTATTACAAGAGGATTTAAGTATAAGAGTAAAGACATCTTAGTGCAATTATATAGGGCCCTGGTGAGATCACACCTGGAGTATTGTGTACAGTTTGGGTCTCCTTACCTAAAGAAGGATTTATTTGCCATAGAGGGAGTGCAACAAAGGTTCACCAGACTGATTCCTGGGATGGGGGATTGTCCTATGAGGAGAGATTGAGTGCACGAGGCCTATATTCTCTAGAGTTTAGAAGAATGAGAGGTAAGCTCATTGAAACATACAAAATTCTTAGAGCTTGACAGGGTAGATGCAGGGAGGATGTTTCCCCTAGCTGGGGAGCCGAAAACCAGGGGTCACAGTCTCAGAATAAGGGGTCGGCTATTCTCTACCCCAGAGGGCTGTGAAAGCTCAGTCAGTGAGCAGATTCAAGGCAGAGATCGATAGGTTTTTGGATATTAAGGGAATCAAGGGATTATGGGGATAGTGCAGGCAACTGGAGTTGAGATAGAAGATCAGCCATGATCTCATTGAATGGCGGAGCAGGCTCGAGGGGCCAAATGGCCTACTCCTGCTCTTATTTCTTATGTTCTTAAACTGATCTTTGTGCGTCAGCATCCGCATTGTTTAAACAGTTAAAGTAACTCCGGTACTTCCGGGGCACTTCTTAAACCCCAGTTTGACATCACAGTGAAATTACACTCCACCAGTCTGCCATTGCTTCTCTCTTCAGTTCAGGTGAGATCGCGACTACGGATTAATACTGCAAATTTAACATTTCACAGAATAAAAACTGCATCACCAAAGTTACAATAGGTGTCAGCTGTGGCTCAGTGGTAACACTCACACCTCTGAGTCAGGAGGTTATGTGTTTCAGTCCTACTCCAGAGACTTGAGCACAAAAATCTAGGCTGACACTCCAGTGCAGTACTGAGGAAGTGCCTATGGCTGAGCCATTTAACCGAGCCCTGTCTGCCCTCTCAGGTGGATGTAAAAGAACCCATGGCACTATTTCGAAGAAAGCAAGGGAGTTCTATTGGTATCTAGGTCAATATTTATTCCTCAACATCACTATATATATATAAAAAAAAAATGTTTTCTGATCATTATCACATTGCTGTTTGTGGGAGCTTGCTGTGCACAACTGGATTCCGCATTTCCTACATTATAACAATGACTACACTTGAAAAGCACTTCAGTAGTTGCAAAGTGCATTGGGACACTCTGAGGTTGTGAAAGGTGCGATATAAATGCACGGCTTTCTTTCTTTCATTATAAACATACCCTAACTTGAACAAAACACTTCTGGTGTTACTGCTGAAATTGATTACTGAAAATTGCAACTTGTTTTACCAAGTGCCTTGTCACTGACACCAGCAGAGCAAAGGGTGCATGAGCTCTTCTTGCTGGCCTTCATCAAGGGAATAGAGGGATTGAAGAATTGTCAGGCAGGCCAAGTCACTGCTCTCCCCTGCTGAAAGGCAAAACACAGGTAAATGTATTGCGCCTCACGGTGTATTTCTCCCATAAAGACAGGTCCTTATTTGGGACAATGGGCTGGATTTTCAAGTCGTGTGCGACCGGGTTTTCACTGCATTTTGACCCTCCGTGGTTTTTCGCCCGGTCGTGATCCTCAGGTCGGTTTTTGCGCCAGTGTTTAGAAGCACAGCCGGGGAGAGCTGCGCGGGTATGCAACGGCTCGCATTGCGACACCACTGCGAGTTTTGAGTCTCATCCAACCCGTACGCCGTGAAACGCACCCCCAAGATGACTGCTAGGGAAAACACATCAGTGCAGCCCTGCTGGAGGCGGTGGATTGGATAAACTGCAAAAAAAGCAAGTTAAAGTATTTATTTGTTATATTTTTTTGCAGCGATTTGTAAGGTAAGGGTGTTGGCAATGTTTTTTAAATGTTTATTTGAATTTTTTTTTCCCTCCCAAGGCCTATCTCGGAGCGCTCCCAGCCCCACACTAAAGTTGGTGAGGTTCCCATTTTTGCACCGCAAAAATAGTTCAATGCCTCCCTTTGTGCTGTGCCCCAGCACAGAAAATCCAGCCCTTGATGCATAACGTATTTTGCTGATGGCATTTACTGGAGCAGGGCACCTCCTGGCATGCCCAGTTAGTTAGACCTTTTCCTACAATCTCCAGCTCAAAAATGTTTTGTCCTGTACATTGCTGGTAGTGCAAGCTGATAATAGTGCAGCGAGGAAAACTGGGCATCTGGGACCTTGGTGAACAACGGAACAAAGAATCGATTTAAGGATTGAGAAATAAACAGAGGAAGGAAGGAGAAGGAAGGTGAATTAGAGTGGGTAAATTCAATGTCAGATCAGGTATAGAAAGAGAATTTGGGCTGTTACTCCCTCCATAAGCATATAGAGTCATGGGAGAGCCTGGGTGCAGCAGTGATTGCCAGTGTTTGCAGCACCTCAATGATGTAGAACACTGACAGCACAAATGTAGAAATAAAGTTAGCCAAGGTCTCTTTCAGGAAACCAGCTGATGACGCATCATCAAATGATGTCACCAGACCGCTTCCTCTAATTAGCCGGGAAACTCGCTGGACGGGCTTAACAAGCCCAATCACGGTAAATTCATTTCAGAGGCCGGGATGGAGACAGCAGCGGAGTCAGGACCCCTGCCATCGATATCGCCCCCCATGGACCTGCTGAGGTTAAAAAAAATCGCAGCCCATATTTCTCTTTCTGTACCTGATCTTACATTGAATTTACCCACTCTAATTCACCTTCCTTCTCAGTCCTTCCTCTGTTTATTTCTGAATCCTTAAATCGATTGTTGGTCCTGTTGTTCACCAAGGTCCCAGATGCCCTGTTTCCCTCGCTGTACTATTATTAATATCCCCATCACTCTGCCTTCCCTACCCTACTCCTGCACATCCTTACTCACACCAACTTAGCTTACACCTCCACCCTCCCTCTCTATCTACATTATCACATCCCCATCTCACTAGCCATCCCTCACACTCCCCCTCATCTTAGTCCAATCCTACTAACTAACAAAATACAAGGGTAGGCACTTGGGTATTTTATGCAATATCCATGTAAAGTTTCTGTTAATGTGGTGTCAAACATTGAAAACTTTATTTCAACATTTTGCATTCTTGGACATATTTGTGTGCACCTGTGGAAGTGGTTTAGTGAGTTGCAGTGAATGGTGAAACATAACGGTAACCCCTGCAATGGTGATGAGTGTGAAAGGAATGGCTTGAACATTGTAGAGATACTTTATAGTGTTGGTGTGTGGTGGTGCCAACCTGGTGCATCATGTGATGTACAGTGTCAAGTGAAGTAAATCTAGCCATGGTGAGGCCATCCCTTGCCTCCCGGGCAGCAATGTGGTCAGGTATTGATGCCCTCTGTCCTGTGCAGCATCAGTTGATTGTGGAGAGGGTTGGTGTTGTAGTTGGTGCTGCTGATGTTGGGGCTGATTGTGGTGTGATTCTGAGGACCAAGGTGAGTGAGTATAAAGGACACCCATGCTGATGGAATAGATGGCAGGTGAAGTAGAGATGACAGAAGCGATCTGTCAATGGTGTGAGAGGTAATGAAATCAGACTGGATGGAGACTTGTGTAAAGGCATGCAGCATCCTGAATCTGTTGTGAAAATGCAGTGAGGAAGAGTTTGTGGCTGAGCGAAGATATCTCTGTAAGGTGGGAGCTTTTACTGTACATTTGAAGCTGTCAACTCATCAGTTGATTTAATGGCCACTGAGCTCCTGCCTCATCTTGACAGGTGTAGTCCACGACCAACGTGGACCCCATAGGTGAGCTGTCAAATGCAGAAGGTGAGCTGAAATTTATTCTGAAGTGGCTCTAAACAAGCCACTAATTACCTGAATTGGGTCTCCCACTGTGAATTCGACGCTGCGTGTCAGATGTGTTCAGCGCCGACAGACCCGTCATCGGTGAAGGGTGCGCGGTGGCAGGTTCACAACGGGACCCCGACCCACTGGGGGGAAATAAAGCACATCCCACCCGCCCCGCCACCGATCGCACCTGCTGACCCCCCATAAAATACAGACCAAAGAGAGGGATGAAATAAAGAAATAACGATTAGACGGAGAGAGAGAAAAAAGAGACAGAAAGGAAAAGTAAGAATTTTTAAAAAACATTTCCAATAACAATTCACTGCCTGAAGGTATGAGACACTACACTTTTAATTGTTCACTTTCTGGTCCAGAGATATGATTGGTAGTCATTAATAATAGTATCACAGGGTTAAAATCACAGGGAGCTGAGGGCAAGATACTGTTTTTGCAAAGATAATGGTGAGTGGTGCTAATCAGCCACCAACTTGTGGTGATTCGCAAATCACAGGGTATCTCTTGCTCACCACAAGGTGATGGCCGATTTGCACAGTAATAATGCATGCATCATTCACACAGTTATTTTTTCAGCAAATTCTAGTTTCAATAAGTAAGCTCTGAATGAAGGTCAGCACGCACCTTCAAGGCCCTGCCCTCATTTTGCAGGTGTTCCTCGCATATCTCAAAGAAGAATGGGGAGGAGTTCATCAGCAGCATCTTCAGCAGCAGAAGCTGCATTGGAAACACAGTAAAGGAACGGAAAGGAAAGACTTGGATTTAATAATGCTCCACACATCCCCTCAGGTCCAAAGGGATTGCCAATAGGAAGAAGATGGCCAACCAGAAGGGGAGGTGATTCACAGGCCCACAGAGGAATGCCTACCAAACAGGGAACGATAGAGATAAAAACTGGTATATTTTCAGAGATTTTGAACTGTGAGGGTAGGGAGAAGAAGCGGAGAAGAGAAGGCTTTACGGGAATGGATGAGGCTGACTTTTCCATTAAATTTTCCTTCAAATTCAGAATGAATGTCATCATAGGCGGTCCCTCGAATGGGGATGACTTGCTTCCACACTAAAAGGGATGAGTTCATAGATGTTTCAATGGAGGACCCGATTGTCCAGTCCTGAACTCCAGGGATGGAAGATGCCTGTGCGTGGATTTTTTTAATGTGTGGTGACCGTTGCATATCAGCCACCACACGGGCTTGACAGAGCTAGACCTTTATCCAGTAGCAAGGGTAAACCAGGACGACTGGAGACCTGCTCTGCTGCACGGACCTAGTGCGCACACAATCGCAGTGTGGGCAGGCCCGTGCTGCCCCTGGGTCCTCGGCTCTTCTGGGATCCGCACCTTCATTTGCCACACCTCCACCACGATCTCTCGCCGCTCCTCCGCCACAAATATGTGTTCACAACAGTGTTATCAACAGTGTGAGAGATAGAGACAACCGGACAGGAAGTTAAAAGATCTTTCTTCTCTCTCCCCATTCCCCATTACTAGTCCAGTAACATAACCACTATGCTACCGTTCTCTTGTCTGCAGATTACTTTAATATTTATTTTTATAATTTTGCAGTTCCACTTTGCATTCCTAGTTGGGTTTTTTTTGGATTCTTTCCAAACCATTACTGGGCCCAGTCCCAAATTCAGTCCAGGTCACCTTCGAACTGACTCGTGTGAAATGGGTTTTGGACAATCTTAACCCAGTAGACATGGGGAGGGGGCACAACACTAAACTGGCGATTGGAAAGATGTCAACGTAATGAGTATGACAGTCCTTATCAATGACAAGTTAGTTATAGTACTCTGGCAGTAGTCCGGCCAACATCATCTTCGACTTGCTGTGTTACTACTGAAGTGTATCACTGAAAGTTGAGTTAGAAATGCTGATGTGAATTTAAACAAAAACAATTAAATCCTTTGTGAGTGAGGTTGTGGCTTCCGTAGTCAAGTTTGAGGACAACCTTAAACAATAAACAACATTGTCATATTGAAGAAGCCGCAACATCAAATTGAGGACATAGTCATAGAGTCATAGTCATTACGGCACAGAGGAGGCCATTTGGCCCATCGAATCCATGCCAGAATATTATCCTGGCTAAACCACTACCACTTTGTTTCTGAGAGAATTGACCAAACCTCATTAAGACCCTTCAAGGCCATTCTTATGTAGACGCTAAACCATCTCCAGTCCAATGTCGAAGATTAGCAAAACAATATTGAGGCAATTCATGCACAATGTGCAGCAATGCATTTTTCCTGTAGTCAGATGGGTGGACCATCAGCAAAATCAAAGGTAACCACTAAGTAAAAGCTACTAAAAGTACATTAAAATTAATTCAGCATCCCATACATCAACAGCGGCCATGGATAATACTTATACTCAGCTTTCATTCCTTGCTTTTTACAGAAACTGGATTGAAGTTGGCCAAACTCAATTCACTTTGAGATATTACACCCAACAAAAAAAGGACACTAATACAAAAGCAAAATACTACGGATACTAGAAATCTGAAATAAAAACAGAAAATGCTGGAAATACTTAGCAGGTCAGGCAGCATCTGTGGAGAGAGAAACAGAGGATATTCCATTGAATGTAGAGGCTGCTGGGTGTAAGGTGAGGACAAGTAGAACCCTATTGTGGTTCTGGAGGGAGGGGAAGAGGTGAGAGCAGAAGTGCGGGAAATGGAACGGACACGGTTGAGGGCGATGTCAACCCCCGTTAGAGGGGAATCCTCGGTTGAGGGAAAAGGAAGACATATCGGAATCATGATATGGAAGGTGGCATCGTCAGAACAAATGCGACGGAGATGGAGAAACAGAGTTAACATCTATGATCTTTCGTCACAACTGGAAAAAGTTAGAGATATAACAGGTTTTAAGCAAGTACAGAGACAGGGAAAGGGGAGGGAAGGAAAGAACAAAAGGGAAGGCCTGTGGAAGGCAGGAAAGGTTAAATGAAGAAAGGGATGATGGTGCAAAATGAAAGGGGATGGTAATGGGGCAAATAAAGAAACAAAAGATGGGTCTAGAAGATGCCTAACTGGGACTAGCAGAAACCGCATCAACAGCTGGCGTCCCCAAAAAATGGGCGTAGAGGTTATTATCTGAAATTGTTGCACTCAATGTTGAATCTGAAAGGCTGTAAAGTGTCCAATCAAAAGATGAGGTGCTGTTCCTCGAGCTTACATTGAGTTTCATTGGAATGGTGTAGGAGGCCGAAGACAGAGAGTGGGAGTGAGAGTGAGATGAAGACTTAAAATGACAGGTGACCGGAAGCTCGGGGTTACACTTGCGGACTGAACGGAGGTGTTCCGCAAAGTGGTCACGCAATCTGCGTTTGGTCTCCCCGTGTAGAGGAGACTGCATCATGAGCAGTGACTACAGTATACTAAATTGAAAGAAGTACAAGTAAATCACTGCTCACCTGGAAGGAGTGTTTGGGGCCCTGTGACGGTGGAAAGGGAGGAAGTAAAAGGGCAGATGTTGCATCTCCTGTGCTTGCACAGGAAGATGCAGTGGGAAGGAGAGGGGGTGTTTGGGTGATTGAGGAGTGGACCAAGGTGTCACGGAGGGAATGTCCTTTTGGAATTCTGGGAGTGGAGGGGAAGGTGTTTTTGATGGTGGGATCACGCTGGAGGGGGCGCTAATGGCAGAGGATGATCCATTGAATGTGGACGCTGGTGGAGGAGGTGAGGACAAGGGGAACACTATTGTGGTTCTGAAGGGAGGGGAAGGGGTGAAAGCAGAATTGCCGGGAAATGGAACGGACACGGTTGAGGACCATGTCAAGTACGGTAGAGAGGAATCCTCGATTGAGGAAAAAGGAAGACATATCGGATGCACTGGCATGGAAGGTGGCATTGTCAGAACAGATGCGACAGAGATGGAGAAACTGGAAAAATGGAATAGAGTCCTTACAGGAAGCGGGGCGGGAGGAAGTGTAGTCATGGTAGCTGTGGGAGTCGGTGGGCTTATAGTGGATATTGGTCGATAGCTTATCTGCAGAAATGGTAGAAAGCATCAAAGAATTATTACTGATACTCTGATGATGGCAAAAAAAGCGACATCGCCATCCTATCAGATTGGCCTTCCAGAAGTGGAAACGAGCACTTTAAAAACAATTTTTTAAAGGGAAATAATAAGCGTTGATAACATCATCAGAGAAACTATCATAGTGGAGTTACTGGTGCTCTGCGCTCTCGTGACTCTGCTGTTGCTCTGCTTTGCTTGTGTTTAAATGCTTGGGGCCGCTCCCCTGATGCGTTTGTTAGCTAGTTTATACAAAATGCAATTTAATAGCGTCCACAGCTTTCTATCTTTTGAGTGCATTGGAAACAAAAATGATGTTCACTTGTATCCTGTCTCCCAGGATACCAGATAAACTGTATTTACTGCAGCCCTTTCTTTAACGTCAGGGTAGCATCATTCAAAGTTGTAACTCTTCCTGCTGAAAACACTCTGCAATTTCCCCTTTGGCTTTTCTGGATACAAGAACATCCTGGACACAGCAGTGAAGATGAAAACACAATGAAATTTTCCTGGTCCCCTCGAAGCTATCTGCAGTTATTGAGACTATAAAAGCTTACACGCAGCTACTACACAATCCAAAATCTACTACAATAGTGGGTCACCTTTGAACTCTGAACCACAAAGATGGAAAATACTCTTCTATTAAGGAAAAAAAAGACAGCAAATGGCTGTCAGCTTCTGATTAACTGAACCAGGCATTTGTTCATTTTTGATAATTCCACATCTTATTTATTGTGGTGATGTAAAATCTAGCACAAGTAAATAATAAAATAATGTCACTCATAGTTTTGTTGACATCAACAAGGAAATATAATATTTTGGTGTGTAACCACAATGCAAAAAGAGTTCCACTGACATTATTTAGGTGCCTGAAGCCCCTGAGCCTAACGACTGTTTTCATTCTGATTATCGTAAGTATCTGTTCAGCTGAGTGCTGCTATGAGAAGGCAAGGGTCTGATAGCTGGCAGGTGCATTGGTTTTATACTCATTATATTTGATTCCAGTGTTGCCAAGTGGATATCTCAACTAATTGAATGTGCCTGATAAGGTGAGGTGGAGTGGGTGGGGACTCTGGGCCATATTTTCCTCGAAAAATAGAATAGATGTCCTGTTACACCGTCGTTTTTGACCTGCTAAAAAAAAGGCAGAAGCATAGTCATTAAAGATATGTGGAAAAACACTGCACTGTCACACAGAACAGTTAGCACAGGTGTATCAAGTAATGTAAAAAATAAAAAGTGAACACAGCAGGGTAATGCAAATTACATTTAACATGCAACAATAGGACAATGTACTGTCCCTGTAATTAATCTGAATTTTCCTGAGATAAATCACTCTGTGTCAATTCACACTCACCTTATGTTTAAAGACAAAACCCATGTATAAATGCAGAGCATGGAGTAGATCAGTTGGTGGCCCAGCAGAAAGCTCGTACTGAATATGAGGAGGGAGCAGTGCATATATTTGAGAGGGAGGCTATAAAGGCTTGGGACTGTGGATGGTGGTGCATACCATATTAATCATATATTCTATGATTTGGGCAATATATTCTATCAACATGTCCACAGATTCTCCATAATCACACAGTGATGCAAATAATAATAGAGTTGTGAAATTAGCATGTCTACTTTTGTACTCATAGACCTAGAAATTGGGCCGCGTAGCACCTGTTTTTCAAAGCACTACTTGGATTAATAAGGCCATAATTTGTCGGGCAGGAAGCATCCGCACATTTCCAGCTGGAAATGTGCCGACTGCCATATTGGGTAAAGACAAACAAGAGGTGTATTTTATACACGCCTGGAGCAAGTGTTTGGCCCTTTGCATCGATCCTCTCTCCAAGACTGGTTTGCCCCGAGACTCCTCTGAAGAATTGATTCTTCTCCCTTTCCGATCATTTCACACCCTACATAACCGTGCATGCATTTTTCATAATTTACCTTTAACAGGACCGTAAAAACTAACATCTTATGATTTTTCATGACACTGTTTTGGGACAGGAGCAATCATCAAAGCATCAGTAATAGTTCTTTGATGCTTTCTACCAGCATTGAACCCTGTTATTGCATCTATTTTTATTTTGAACAGAGGAAATATGGCCCTCGGAGATCAGTGTTCATTCAGTCTGACATCACAGTGATGCTCTGTGGCAGCAGGTTATCATGACACAAATAATATATTTGCCAAGAGGCCGTGCCCGCAATTTTCCAATGTGCGCTGGTTGCCTGTAATGTCTCACCAGCAGCACAAGGCCACGGAATAACTTATTCAGTTATCTACAGTTCTGGTCCTGTTTTAGAAGCTCCCTATACATATAATTTTACTAATGCTCGTTCCTGGTGGGTGTCTCTCCCACTGTGAGCGCATGTTTAGAAATGGTGCAGTGGGGGGAGGGGGGGGGGGTGGGTAGAAGGAAGATGTACTCAACCACCCCCATATATGCACCTGGTGGGAGAGACTCCTCCCTTTAGGGTAATGGATAGACAAGGCCACTTTACAAAGATCACAAGGACATTTTTTGAACACTACATGGCCATTTAGTCCATCATCTCATTCCTTCCATAAAACATATACAGTCTATGCTCTCTGGGACTCTGCCCAGTGCATTAATAGGGGTACGATAGTGTTATGTCTGCAATTACCATCGAATAACTCCACGAGGCCTTGTACTGTGAGTAAGAGCTGTGTGACTTCAGTCCATTTAATACGACTGCAAAGTGAGAGGTAGCATGTCTGGCTGCCTTTTATATGCCCCTGCACACCCGGGCAGGAAACCCCTGGGCCTCCAACAGCAGCGCCCTCAGGCGGTACATCGTACATAGTTACATAGTGAATACAAAGAGTTTGCATACATGACAGATAATGGTTATGGTACTGGATTGAAGAGGCATTTCATTAAATAAATCTGCTAGTTTGTGGCCTTACACCAGAAAAAAACCCAATGATGACACTGCTGTAAATACCTAACTGGTCCACCAATGTCTTTCAGGGAACTTATCCCCCTATCTAGTCTGGTTTACACATGACTCCAATCCCATACTACGGGGTTGGCTTGCTATGCCACATCAGAAAGCACCAATCAGCTGTAAAAGAAACACTATTCGCTTCAAGAAAGCCCACCACTAGCTTGTCAGTGTCGCCCACATCATGAGAATAAATATTTTTTTTAACTGGGGGAAAAATCTGTTTGTACTCGTAGATTGCAGTGCAAGGACACAATAAACAATTCCTATGCCTGAATGGATAGGCCCGAGGCTCACCTAATATTGGCCACCTAATGGGCCTCCCCTGGCAGCTCGGCAGAGAAAAAGCCTCGAAGATCAGGCCGCTGCATCACCGGCAGAGGCCCTCAGATAAGTTCCTAAAGAGGATAGTGGGAGGGAGGCCGAACAGGATAGGGTGGGCGGCCAGGAGAGGGGGTGATTGGGTGAGGAGGGCAATCGGGAGAGTGGTGCGATCAGGAGAGGGGGAGCAATTGGGTGAGTACACGACCAGGAATAAGGGGTGACCAGAAGAGGCGAGCAGGAGCAGCAGTGGCCAGGATTAGGGAGAGGAGGGGTTTGAATGTGGAGCCGGGAAGAGCAGGTAAATATATTTTTAAATTTTACCCTTTTGGTGGTGGCCTTTAATGGTCCCTTGAAGGACCACCTATTAGGCCACATATAGACTTGGATTTCCTGAATGCAGCCGACGTTGGCAGTCTCAGAGCAAACCAGTATTGCATAGGGTCTAACACTTGTTTCTAGCATGAGACCTGAATGCCTTTATTTTGTTGAATATAGCGAGCGGCACATTTGTGTCTCACAATGAACATGTGCTTCTTCCATGCCACACAGGAGACTTAGGTGCCTGTTTAGTGCCTGAGAAACAGGTGCTGTGCCATCAAATTTTTAGGCCATTGTGTTAAGAGTCTCACTCCAGGATGAACAACAGCATCAGTCTCAGTGTAAGCCCTTCTTTACTCTGAATCTGAAGGTCATGCAGTCATGGTGCCACTCCAGAGACTTAAACACAGAATCCAGGCTGACACTGAATACTGAGGGATTCAGAGGCAAAAGTGCTAACAACTGATGTGGGAATGTGTAAATACCAGATTATTTTATTTAAAAAAGAGATTCATTAGGCTTGATATATTAAATATAAAATACAGACAAGATGGTCCTTGCAAATTGATAGATTGTAATTAAGGGTGAACAATCAGCATTGATCCCTCAAATGCAATGCCAAAACAAGGAGCCAATTCTCCCATCTCGTTATATAAAGAGTACCTAAAATTACATTGAATTTTACAGAAACAGGCCATTCAGCCCACCTGCTCTATGCCAGTGCTTGTGATTCACACGAGCCTCCTCCCACCTTACCTCATCTCACCCCAGCAACATACCATTCTATTCCTTTCTCACTCATGTATCAATCTCGTTTCCCCTTAAAAGCAACTATTTATGGCCCTTAGTTTTGGACTCCCCACAAGTGGAAACATCATCTCTATGTCTACACTATCAAACTGGGTCACCTCTCAGCCTTCTCCTTTCGAGAGAAAAGGGCCCCAGCATGGTCAGTCTTTGTTCATGCCAACATCTTGTGTCAAATGTCAGTTATAACTAGGGTCGCCAACTCTGGTTTGATGTATTCCTGGAGATTCAATCATGTGACATTTGATCATATGACACTGCTTATTTGATGTTTAATCACGTGTCATTTAATCACGTGATATTTACCCACTGTTTGCAACTGTTATGGCATTTACTTTAATTGTGTGTCTCGGTATCACCAAGCCCCGAATAAAATATTTGAATCTTTGTTTTACAGTGAGATGGATAACAATTTAGAAATCAAAAAACTCAAAAGAATAGAAAGATGTAAGGATAAGCAATTATTCTATAAAAACTACCTCTGATGTTTCCACAGTATCAACCGCAATGAGAAACTCCAAGTAAATACCATCAATTCAACAAAAACATCATCGATATAAGTAACTGGATTGGAAAACTGCAAATGTAACGCCCTTGTTTAAAAAAAGGAGGCAGACAAAAAGCAGGAAACTATAGACCAGTTAGCCTAACATCTGTGGTTGGGAAGATGTTAGAGTCCATTATTAAAGAAGAGGTAGCAGGACATTTGGAAAAGCAAAATTCAGTCAGGCAGAGTCAGCATGGATTTATGAAGGGG
Source organism: Pristiophorus japonicus (assembly GCF_044704955.1). Classification (NCBI taxonomy): domain Eukaryota; kingdom Metazoa; phylum Chordata; class Chondrichthyes; family Pristiophoridae; genus Pristiophorus; species Pristiophorus japonicus. The sequence continues at coordinate 53,485,603 of NC_091981.1, read as the reverse complement.
AAGTCACGTTTGACAAATTTGCTGGAGTTCTTTGAGGATGTAACGAACAGGGTGGATAAAGGGGAACCAGTGGATGTGGTATTTTTGGACTTGCAGAAGGCATTTGACAAGGTGTCACATACTGCACAAGATAAAAATTCATGGGGTTAGGGGTAATATATTAGCATGGATAGAGGATTGGCTAACGAACAGAAAACAGAGAGTAGGGATAAATGGTTCATTCTCAGGTTGGCAATCAATAACCAGTAGGGTGCCACAGGGATCAGTGCTGGGACCCCAACTGTTTACAATCTATATTAATGACTTGGAAGAAAGGATCGAGTGTAACATAGCCAAGTTTGCTGATGATACAAAGATGGGAGGAAAAGCAATGTATGAGGAGGACACAAAAAATCTGCAAAAAGATATAGACAGGCTAAGTGAGTGGGCAAAAATTTGGCAGATGGAGTATAATGTTGGAAAGTGTGAAGTCATGCACTTTGGCAGAAAAAAATCAAAGAGCAAGTTATTATTTAAATGGAGAAAGATCGCAAAGTGCTGCAGGACAGCAGGGCCTGGGGGTACTTGTGCATGAAACACAAAAGGTTAGTATGCAGGTACAGCAAGTGATCAGGAAGGCTAATGGAATCTTGGCCTTTATTGCAAAGGGGATGGACTATAAAAGCAGGGAAATCTTGCTACAGTTGTACAGGGTATTGGTGAGGCCACACCTGGAATATTGCGTGCAGCTTTGGTTTCCATATTTACGAAAGGATATACTTGCTTTGGAGGCAGTTCAGAGAAGGTTCACAAGGTTGATTCCGGAGATGAGGGGGTTGAGTAGGTTGGGCCTCTACTCATTGGAATTCAGAAGAATGAGAGGTGATCTTATCGAAACGTATAAGATTATGAGGGGGCTTGATGGGGTGCATGCAGGGAGGATGTTTCCACTGATGGGGGAGACTAGAACTAGAGGGCATAATCTTAGAATAAGGGGCCACCCAATTAAAACTGAGATGAGGAGAAATTTCTTCTCTCAGAGGGTTGTGGATCTGTGGAATTCATTGTCTCAGAGAGCTGTGGAAGCTGGGACATTGAATAAATTTAAGACAGAAATAGACAGTTTCTTAAACGATAAGGGAATAAGGGGTTCTTGGGAGCGGGCAGGGAAGTGGACCTAAGTCCATGATTGGATCAGCCATGATTGTATTAAATGGTGGAGCAGGCTCGAGGGACTATATGGCCTACTCCTGCTCCTATTTCTTATGTTATTATGCAATCTTAACTGCTAACTAAAGTTTTCGTACAATTTTATGACTTTTTAGAATACACCCAAGTTATAAATATAATAAATAAAACCAATACAAATTCAATTCACTGACTCCCACCATTGAAGCCCAGCTTCAGCAAGGTGAGGCCCAGTCCTCAAATAGAACCAAAGCTGCCTGACTCCCAGGACAAAACACATTGGCCTGGAAATTGTGGTGGAGGTTTGCCACCGGTTTAGCCTCCAAACCAAAAAACAAATACGAACTTACCTGGTGTCTCCGGAGCTTTGGACTCTTCCAGTCCTGTGCCTCTAGGCTTACGCCTGCGTAAAGGCCCATGGATTACAGGGGTGTATGTGGTTTCCAAGCGTCCCTGGGATCACATGGGCCAGCCCAACCAATCAAAAAGGGGGATTCCTATGATGCTTCCATTTTGGAATCCCCATAGCATAATAGTAATTCCTCAAATAAATAAAATTTCACACCACTTAAATAAAATAAATAATCACATGTTCTAATTAATTAAAAGATACTTTAATTCAGAATTTCAAATAAAAATTTAATTTCTTGAAAAATAAATGTAAACATTTTAAAACAGGCCAAAATTTGCCTAAGCTATTTTTAAATGCATGTACATGTTTAAATCATTTAAAAATGTATTTTAACATATATTTTAACCCTTACAGTGGTAAAAAAGGCCATATGCCTGCTTTTACCAGATGCAAGGGTTCTGTGGGCATTCGCTGGGCAATTAGCTCAATTCTGCGCCAGTGAAAGTGATTTTGTAGCGGATATGGTGGATCTGTGCAAGCAAAACTTGACAGATTACATGTTCCAGGTTTTCGTACATGTGGAGCGCATGCGGAAACCCGGAACTTGGGGGCCATTCTGAAGGCTTCTGACAGCATATACTGTGCAAAGCATGATAAAATCAGTGCTATGATACAACAGCCAACATGAACTCTCCCTCGCTCCAGTTTGTGTTGCTCTCCCTCTCTCCCCAAGTCTGTGTTCTTCTCACTTGAAGCGGGGTGTGGGAGATAGATTTTTAACTTTTGACCTGAGCATAAAACTGCTGCTGTGGAGCAAAAATAGATCATGGGAAATTAAATTCAGCTTTACCCCCGGGTGACAAGTTGAAAATCTTCTCTGTGGACCTTAGCAAATACCCTCCCCACCTTCTGGAGTGCCATACATGAGCCAATCTGAAAGACTAGCAAAGGCTTAATCATAACTTCAAACAGACTGACAACTCAATAACAGCCCTGAATTAAAGTGCAGTGGAGCACAGGATTGTCACAATTTAAAGTGCAAGTGTTACCCAACATCGTTTCACTATATAGCAGCTGACTATGTCAACATTTTCTAGGGCATTCCCTTATTTCTTGCCAAGACATTGACGGACAAGAAATTGTATATATACTGGCGCTGTTGGTTGGTAAATCTGACTGTAGTTGTTCGTACAGTGACCTGGAGGCACCGCCCCCTTGTACTCAGTTCACAGAATCACTCTTCCGCACCCCCAGGTAATGGAGGTACTTTTCGACCCCTCAGATCTCCCTGGTGTCCAGGCCAATACTAATCCCTCAACCAGCCTGTGAAAAGAAATGATCTGGTCATTATCACATTGCTGTTTGTGGGACCTTACTGTGTGCAAATTGAAGTGTTTGCGTTATTATAAGTGACTACATTTCAAAAGTACTTCATTGGCTGTAAAGTGCTTTGGCACATCCTGAGGTGGTGAAAGACACTGTATAAATGCAAATCTTTCTATGAGGCTAAAGAAATCAAATAATCCATTCACCCAACCTACCAGCATCACCTCGGAGCGTTACATTATCCATTGTTTTAATCTTATATATAGTTAGCCAAACAAACCCTGTGTAAAATGCTTCATGGGTTTTCTCTGAAGATTATTGGTGAGGCTACTACCAGCTCACATAATCTGCATTGTCTGCGGCACGCTGTGGATACCCAGAGGCAGCAGCCTCTCTGCAGTGCTGCTGCAATGAATACAGTCATGTTAATTGAATACTGTAGCACACTTTATTTTCTTGGAGATTTGAACGTAACCAATTTCATGGGTGAAGACCTCCACAGAATTAAAATAGCCATTTCTATTTTTTTGTTTCCATGTGATTTAATTCTATTTAGCATTGGGACAAAGCACTGAACCGAAAATCTAACAATAGCGGAATGAAAAGAAAGGAAATCCAATAAAAGTAAAATATGAAGTATGTTTAAGTGCCTTAAAGTTCTTTAAATCATGACAGAAAATGTTATTCTTGATATTAGATGCAGTGCAAGTCATACTTTGAGCGCTGTTCGAGCTGTGGAGTGGTCTTATATATCAATTCATCAGCCTTGGCTCAGTGGATAGCACTCTCGCCGCTGCGACAGAAGGTTGTGGATTCAGGTCCCACACCAAGACTTGAGGACATTACTAGGGTTGACTCTACCAGTGCAGCACTGTTGGATGACTGGCTGCACTTTCGGATGTGTCGTTAAACTGAGGCCCCAACTGCCCTCTCAGGTGGAGGTATTTCAAAGAAAAACAGAGGAGTTCTCCCTGGTGTCCTGGCTAATATTTATCCCTCAACCAGCATCACTAAAACAGATTATCTGGTCATTATCACATTGCTGTTTGTGGGATCTTGCTGTGTAAAAATTGGCTGCTGCATTTCCTACATTATAACAGTGACTACACTTCAAGAGTACTTCATTGCCTGTCCCTAGGTCATGAATGGTACTATATAAATACATTTGGGGCATTGCCAGGCTCATGTTCCTCTTCCTCCTCCTCCTTCCCCTCATCCTCGTCCTCCTGAGGTGGGCCTGCAGTCCCCACTGGCAAGGCCTGGGCCCTCATGATGGTGGGTGTAGAGAGCCTGTGTAACATCGCGGATGTAACAATGTGCAGCATGGAAGAGGCCGGAGGTATAGAGGTGAGTGCCCCCATGACCTACACTGCGACAGTCAGTGCAGTCCTGCTGCCGATGTGAGGCTGCAGGTCTGCCTGCAGGACATGCCATATCTCTGTAACTACCTCCTTTTGGAAGCGCAGCCTTCTGACACACTACTCCTCGGACAGGTCCAGGTGTGAGTGTTGCCGCCAGTAAAGCCGTGGAGGTTAAGGCTTCCTGCCCCGACGTCAAGGGGCTCTCCTCCTTCGGCCACTAACATGGCCAACAGCCCTTCTCTCTTGACACCGCCTTACTAGAGCATGTAGAATGCGACCCTGGTGGCATTGTAATGCACCTATTAAAGTTTTCAAAATGACTTTTTCTCAACCTGTACTGTTAAGTCTGTCTGCCGCTGCAAACTCGAAGACTCACACACCGTGCTCTGTGTGTAAACGTTGCACTGACTGTGACCTCCAAGGGAAGTGAACATAAGAACATAAGAATTAGGAACAGGAGTAGGCCATCTAGCCCCTCGAGCCTGCTCCGCCATTCAACAAGATCATGGCTAATCTGGCCGTGGACTCAGCTCCACTTACCCGCCCGCTCCCCATACCCCTTAATTCCCTCATTGGTTAAAAATCTATCTATCTGTGACTTGAATACATTCAATGAGCTAGCCTCAACTGCTTCCTTGGGCAGAGAATTCCACAGATTCACAACCCTCTGGGAGAAGAAATTCCTTCTCAACTCGGTTTTAAATTGGCTCCCCCGTATTTTGAGGTTGTGCCCCCTAGTTCTAGTCTCTCCGACCAGTGGAAACAACCTCTCTGCCTCTATCTTGTCTATCCCTTTCATTATTTTAAATGTTTCGATAAGATCACCCCTCATCCTTCTGAACTCCAACGAGTAAAGACCCAGTCTACTCAATCTATCATCATAAGGTAAGCCCCTCATCTCCAAAAGAAATGAGTGCTTCCTCATTCCTTTAAGTAGCCACCAGTTAACGTATCTGGAAGCCTGTACCAATTGTTTTTTCAGACGTGATTAGTGGCGGTCTCTAAATGAGGTGGCCGCACCTGATTTAGCGAGCGGGGCACAAGCGTGATCATTCCACCAGGACTGACGTCATGATCTGATGTTAGCGTTTTGTGCCCCCGGTAAGCCTCAACTAAATTTTCTGGTGGGGCGCTAAAAGCTGCACGCCCAATCGGTAAGCTATTATGCTCGCATTAAAGCCCCTTCTGGCTGCTAACTGAGGCGCTGGACAACCGAATTTTCACCCCAAACTCTTTGACAATGTGGAAATAAAAATGAACCAAGCTGGTCCATTTTAAAACAAATTTCCTTTACCACAGTTTCTGGAACTTTATGAGTCACTGTGATCTTAACATTAGAAGTTGACAATGGATACATTTGATTGAAAAAAGACAGCGGCAACATTGCATGTTGCATATAATATGTTAAAATTCCTCAGAATTGGCAGGCCTTATTTCCCATGAAATTCGGGAACCTTGTACTCTGAAAGTCTACAAACTATAGCATTTCCTCAAGTGATGACGGTCTCTTATCAAAACAACAGAACCAGGATTAAAAAAAAGCTTGAGTGAACCCAGACTTAGTGATTATGGATGTCAAGCTAACACAGAGAGGTATTCAGTTACTGCGTCCTGCTATTCAGTGGGCTGAAGTGATTCCCACAGTGTTTGAGAGCAGCAGCGAACAAGTCAGGGAGATTGTCATCTTCTATTAGACAAACAGTTCTGAAAATTCTGTTCGGAGCTGCTTATTTCAGTAATTGGCAGATCATATATCGAATTTAATTTAAGAAATAGCAAAGCGAGGTTTGTAATAAGGTTCAGTATGTTGCATTGTACATCTTAAACAGAGTTACTTCATAAAGCTCTCCTTCTTCGGGACGGAAACATATGAAACAACTTTAATGGTGATGTTCGTCTCCAACACTCAGAGTCATGATGTATGCACATTTTGTTCCTCACCCAGAACAGTGAATGAGTCTTGTTATAAAGGTATTAACAACATAGTCTAACATTCTGCCGTGAATCTGATGGTAGTTGCAAACAGAAAACGTCATGTGGCATTAGCTGATGAGCTGTTGGTTTTGAAAAGACTCAAAGGTCATTGGCTATTCTGTGTCGAGTGACTTACCTCCTAACTCCCCAAAGCCTTTACACCATATACAAGGCACGAGTCAGGAGTGTGATTGAATACTCTCCACTTACCTGGATGAGTGCAGCTCCAACTATATCCAGGACAAAGCAGACTGCTTGATTGGCACCCAATCCACCTCCTTAAATATTCACTCCCTCCATCACCGGCGCACCATGGCTGCCGTGTGTACTATCTACAAGCAGCAACTCGGTAAGGCTTCTTCGACAGCACCTCCCAAACCCACAACCTCTATCACCTAGAAGGACAAGAGCAGTAGGTGCATGGGAACACCACCACCTGCAAGTACCCCTGCAAGTCATATACTATCCTGACTTGGAAGTATATCCTTCATCCACTCAAGGTCATTCATCATCGCTGGATCAAAATCCTGGAACTCCCTCCCAATCAGCACTGTGGGAGTACCTTCACCACAAGGGCTGCAGTGGTTCAAGAAGGCAACTCACCACCACCTTCTCAAGGGCAATTAGGCATGAGCAATAAATACTGGAATGTGCTCCTTTTTGTGCATAAGGGGATGGGGTGCGCAGGTGCAAAAAGGTGCAGGACCGACTGCGCACAGCTGCAGAAGAATGCAAAAATGTTCATGCAAATAATCACTTGGTAAATACTGGCCTTGCCAGTGACGCCCACATTCCATGAATGAATAAAAAAAAGCAGCAACTACAATTTTAAAAGTATCTCATTGACTGTTAAGTGCTTTAGGATGTCCTGAGGTCGTGAAAGGTGCTATATAAATGCAAGTGCTTTCTTTTCTTTCTAAATACATTGAACTTGGTCCACTACCTGAGCACAGCATATTTTTCCAATTTCCATACGGTGGTGGCTGTGGCAAACACAAGAATTTTTGTTTTCGGTTTAGAATTGCAAGGGTATTTTAGAAATTAGCATGGTGTCAGCCAGCTGTAACTCTGGGATGTCTTTATAAAATTCCCTTTTTATCTGTGGTAACCTGAGCCGCATATAGTGACATCACCATTCCCGGCCAGAATGGAGATGATTGGGTAATTCTCCTGTCAATTGCCTGGAGACTGCATTGTCCTAAGTGACTGGGATTGATTTTACGCTCATAATTTGTATTATGTAACTATCCTCCACTTTTTGCTGGAGAAATCACTCTGCTCTTATCAGGAGTCATTGCTGCAGTTTCGGTCATGAGTTCTGTTTGCTGTAGTTTGTAGAGACTCTCTTTAAATAGACTCTGTGGATTCTTTGCTGTAGTGCGCTGTTTAAATAGACTCTGTTTGCTGAGTAATAAACTTTGTTCTATGAGCCCAGCATAAGTCCCGATCCACCTCCAACTCAGTCACTGGGTAAACTGTGGTCCATAGATGGCTAAATCAATGTAGCTGGCTGCAACACAAATATCCTTTTCCACGGTAGGATTGGTTAAACACACTTGTTAAATGTTCATCAGATACCTCTGTAAATTGAACTGTCATGCTAGAACAAAGAGACATAGGTTCAAGCTACCAAAAGCCAAATTTGGAACTGATATCAGGAAGTCCTTCTTCACACAAGGAGCGATCAACTCATGGAATGGTCTTCCAAATAGAGCAATGGAAGTGAAAACCAGGGAATTATTTAAGAAACAGATGTCGCAATGAGGTTCTGTCGGTCTATCTGAATGGATGAACTACTAAGGTGACTAAATGGCCTTCCTCATCTGTAATTATCTTCTGATCTTGTGGTGTGATGGGGCAGACTAATTTCCAGTTGTTGGCCAGTATAAATATCATCTGGTGGCGAAGTTCCAGGAAGGAAATATTCCTGTTACAAGCCATTATTTCATTGTTTTCTCAGGCACAAAGTCTAATGTTATTAATTTCCTCATGGGTTGTCCCAATCAAGAATATTTTTCCCATATCTCCTTCATTTTTTTTAGTATATGCACCGAAAAGTCTGGAAGCAATTGACCATTTGCTGAAGAGTAAAGAAGTACGATGGTTAACCTGGTTGAGTCAACTTACTTTAAAACACAAGTTCAGCTTCTGCATTGGAGCTGCATGAATTGCAAACCGTAAAATTATCTATCTTGTAAAGTCTTCATCATTCTTCAAACAATATCATCCTTCGCACAGGGTTAGTGACTTGCAGGCTTCAGTAAGGGCCTGCGACATCATGCCAGTCATGCTTGAGATGGACTCCTCCAATCTCTCTGCAAATGTGCACAGTGCGACTGGAAAGCCTGCCAGTATGTCGCACATTCTTTACTGCTGCTCCAGAAGTATCCTCTACATCAACCGCCTCCGAGGTTCAGCATCTGTGTCCAGCTGAGCAGAGCTTGGAGCATCCTGCGACCTCCAACACAGACCTTCCACCGCTGTCCCTGTCTCTACCATCTGTTCTTGCTCACTTGTGATGTGTGAGTCACCAGGTGAAAGCCCAATTATCTTCGTTAGTGTGCGAGTATCTGAGTTGGTGCATGGTCTGCATGAGTCCTCTGACGGTGCACCCTCAGAGTGCATGACCTCCTCTAAGGAATCGTCATCGTCCTCCGACACCATGTCTTGCGGGACGTTTGAGGGCCCCGTTGGAGATTAAAGTCATGATTTAGAACTCCCAAGGTAAGAATGTTTTACGTGATCATGATGCACATGATCATATTTCATTGTGCTGTTGACATCAAGTCAACATGAGGGAGTGTTGTATGCCATGTGGCCTTCTGATATTTAATTCTGTCACCAGGTGGCCAGGAGCTCCCCATCTTCTCATCTCTGATGGCCAAGCCCGCCGAGACTCCACTGATGTCCAGCGTCTCCTCCTCTGCAGCTGTCAGTTGCAAGATGGCTAGAGGGCCACCTCCGGTTCTCTGTCCCTCCCTCGTGTTCTGTGCTATCTTCTTCTGCAAGGAAGGAAAGAAGAAACCTATGAGTGACAGTAATGGCATGTGTTGAATGGATGGATGGAGGGTGACTATGAGGGAGAGGCCGAGAAATACAAAGCTTTCTGAGGGGTCCAATTGTGACTTTTCATGATTGACCAAAACTGCTGGACCAAACATTAAGGATGTGCTTAAACAGGTGAGTTTCTCAGAATTCATCAATAACAACTTGCATTTTATTCGCACCCTTAGTATAGAAAAATGTCACAAAATGTTTCACAGAAGTATGAGGAGGGACAGGACAGGTGACATCAAATTAGCGTCCGTCATCAGTCAGATATCCTTTAGACACCATAGGGTAACTTCCTATGGTATGTGAAGGATGTCTGAATGATGATGAATACTAGTTTGGTGATGTTTGATTATATTCCCATTCATCCATTCTGTAATGTCCCAACTTTAAAATTACTACAACTTATTAAAGAGGTTTGAATGGGAGAGGCTCTTCTCTCTGTCTCTCCTTTCCCTTTCCTGTGGATTATAAGCTCTTCTTTTTCTCTTCCTGTTCCTGCATACTTTCCTGCAAAGGAAAATAATTCCCAGGTGTACTGCAAGCGAGGTCACCTTCATAGTGATTGTCCATTGTCAAACTAGCTGCTTTGCTGCAAAACTAAAATCTGTCGGTCAAGCACTGCAGGATATACATTACTGTATATAAGAGGCAAGTAATTCAATTATCAATGGAATTTTATTTTTAGTGACTTGCCGATCGCCCTTGGTATTGCTCATCGTTTGAAAGGGGACACCACTATGTTATAACACTATGGGCATTGCGAGAAATTGTGATGGGGATGGTGTGACAGAAAATAATTGAGACACTTTACAGGAACTGCACACTAAACACAAGACTTTTAATGTATTACTAGTGGATTTCACATGGAAAGTCAAGGCAAAGCAAGTTTCCCTTAGTCCATTCGTGCTGCTGCAGATGTTGGTATGGAGATCTGTGGCATCTGGAGTTTATGAAGCTCCATCTAGTGGCTGAAGGGCGCAGCTGCAGGCGTCAGGGGAGGAGTTGCTGGAAACAACCAGAAAAATTGATCCCAAAAGAGAGAACCAGCAGCCTACCAAAAACACCATGCCAGAGAAGCATATTATTTTTTATTCATTCCTGGGATCTGGGCGTCGGTGGCAAGGCCAGCATTAATTCCACATCCCCAATTGCCCTTCAGAAGGTGATGGTGAGCCGCCTTCTTCAATGGCTGTAGTTCGTGTGGTGAATGAAGGTGCTCCCATAATGCCGTTATGGACGGAGTTCCAGCAATTTGACCCAGCGACGATGAAGGATCAGTGATATACTTCCAAGTCAGGACGGTGTGTAACTTGCAGGTGATGGTGTTCCCATGCACCTGCTGACCTTGTCCTTCTAGGTGGTAGAGGTCGCCGAAGAAACCTTGGCGAGTTGCTGCTGTGCATCTTGTAGATGGTACACACTGCAGCCATGGTGCGCCAGTGGTGGAGGAAGTAAATATTTAAGGTGGTGGATGGGGTGCTAATCAAGCAGGCTGCTTTGTCCTGGATGGTGTCAAACTTCTTGAATGTTGTTGAAGCTGCACTCATCCAGGAAACTGGCGAGTATTCTGGACTTAGTTTTAGGGAATGAAGCTGGGCAGGTGGAAGGGTATCAATGGGAGAGCATTTTGATGCTAATGATCATAGTTCAGTTAGATTTAGGGTAGTTATGGAAAAGGACAAAGATAGATCAGGAATAAAAGTTCTCAATTGGGGGAAAGCCAACTTTACAAAGCTGAGATGTGATTTAGTCAAAGTGGACTGGAAACAGCTATTGAAAGGTAAATCAGTGTCAGAGCAGTGGGAGGCATTCAAGGAAGAGATCCTGAGGGTTCAGAGCAAGCATGTATCCTTAAGGAAAAAGGGTGAGAGTAACAAATCTAGAGTCCCCTGGATATCAAGGAGCATACAGGGTAGGATAAAGAAAAAAAGGTAGGCTTATGACAGATACCAAGGGCTCAATACTACAGAAACCTTGGAGGAGTATAGAAAGTGCAGGGGTGAAATTAAAAATGAAATTAACAAAGCAAAGAGAGAGCATGAAAAATTTTGGTAAGTATAATCAAGGAAAACCCAAAGATGTTTTATAAATATATTAAGAGCAAGAGGATAACTAAAGAAAGAGTAGGGCCTATTAGAGACCATAAAGGTAATCTGTATGTGGAGGTGAAGATCCACGTGGGTATGGTTCTTAATGAATACATTGCGTCTGTTTTCACAAAAAAGAAGGGTGATGCAGACATTGCAATAAGGAAGGAAGGGGGCGGTGAACTATTAGATGAAATAAACATAGTGAGAGAGGAAGTATTAAGGGTTTAGCAATTTTGAAAGTGGATAAATCCCCAGGCATGGATGAAATGTATCCCAGGCTATTAAAGAGAAGCAAAAGAGAAAATAGCAGAGGCTCTGACCATCATTTTCCAATCCTCTCTGACTACAGGTGTGATGCCGGAGGACTGCTAATAAGAACATAATAAGAACTTAAAAAATAGGAACAGGAATAAGCCCTCGAGCCTGCTCCGCCATTCAATAAGATCATGGCTGATCTGATCATGGACTCAGCTCCACTTTCCCGCCCACTCCCCATAACTCCTTATCGTTTATGAAACTGTCTATTTCTGTCTTAAATTTATTCAATGTCCCAGCTTCCACAGCTCTCTAAGGCAGCGAATTCCATAGATTTACAACCCTCTGAGAGAAGAAATTCCTCATCTCTGTTTTAAATGGGTGGCCCCTTATTCTAAGATCAGGCCCTCTAGTTCTAGTCTCCCCCATCAGTGGAAACATCCTCTCTGCATCCACCTTGTCAAGCCCCCTCATAATCTTGTATGTTTCGATAAGATCACCTCTCATTCTTCTGAATTCCAATGAGTGGAGGCCCAACCTACTCAACCTTTCCTTATAAGTCAACCCCCTCATTCCTGGAATCAACCTAGTGAACTTTCTCTGAACTGCTTCCAAAGCAAGTATATCCTTTCGTAAATATGGAAACCAAAACTGCACGCAGTATTCCTGTACCTTATATAGCTGTAGCTGTACTCCATCCCCTTTGCAATAAAGGCCAAGATACCATTGGCCTTCCTGATCACTTACTGTACCTGCATACTATTCTTTTGTGTTTCATACACAAGTACCCCCAGGTCCTGCTGTACTGCAGCACTTTGCAATCTTTCTCCATTTAAATAATAACTTGTTCTTTGATTTGTTTTGCCAAAGTGCATAACCTCACACTTTCCAACATTATACTCCATCTGCCAAATTTTTGTCCACTCACTTAGCCAGTCTATGTCCTTTTGCAGATTTTTTGTGTCATCCTCACACATTGCTTTTCCTCCCATCTTTGTATCGTCAGCAAACTTGGCTACGTTACACTCAGTCCCTTCTTCCAATATAGATTGTAAATAGTTGGGGTCCCAGCACTGATCCCTGTGGCACCACACTAATTACTGGTTGCCAAACAGAGAATGAACCATTTATCCCAACTCTCTGTTCTCTGTTAATTAGCCAATCCTCGAGCCATGCTAATATATTACCCCCAACCCCGTGAACTTTTATTTTGTGCAGTAACCTTTTATGTGGCACCTAATGTTGTATCTTTGTTTAAAAAGGGAGAAAGGGATAGACCAAGTAATTACAGGCCAGTCAGCCCAACCTCGATGGTGGGAAAATTATTGGAAAAAATTCTGAGGAACACGATAAATCTTCATTTAGAAAGACGCGGATTGAACAAGGGCAGTCAGCGTGGATTTGTTAAGGGAAGGTCATGTCTGACTAACTTGATTGAATTTTTTGAGGAGGTAACAAGGAGGGTCAACGAGGGTAGTGTGTTTGATGTAGTCTACATGGATTTTAAAAAGGCTTTGGATAAGATCCCACATAGCAGACTGGTCACGAAAGTAAAAAAATCCATGGGATCCAAGGCACAGTGGCAAGATGGATCCTAAGTTGGCTCAGAGGCAGGAAGCAAAGGGTAATAATGGTCGATAGGTGTTTTTGTGACTGGAAGGTTGTTTCCAGTGGGGTTCTGCAGGGCTCAGTATTAGGTCCCTTGCTTTTTGTGATATATATCAATGATTTAGACTTGAATGTAGAGGGGTATGATCAAGAAGTTTGAAGATGATACAAAAATTGATAATGAAGAAGAAAGCTGTAGACTACAGGAAGATCAACTGGTCAGGTGGGCAGAACAGTGGCAAATGGAATTCAGAACTGAGAATTGTGAGGTAATTCTTTTGGGGAGGGCTAACAAGGAAAGGGAATACACAATAAATGGTAGGACACTGAGAAGTGTAGAGGAACAAAGGGACCTTGGAGTGCATGTCCACAGATCCCTGAAGGTAGCAGGCCAGGTAGATAAGGTGGTTAAGAAGGCAGAGTGAATACTTGCCTTTATTAGCCAAAGCATAGAATGCAAGAGTAGGGAGGTTATGCTTGAACTGTATAAAACACTTGTTAGTTAGGTCACAGCTAGAATACTGCATACAGTTCTGGTCACCACATTGCAGGAAAGATGTGATTGCACTAGAGAGGGTACAGAGGAGATTTACGAGGATGTTGTCTGGACTGGAGAAATTTAGCTATGAGGAAAGATTGGACAGGCTGGGTTGTTTTTTTTGGAACAGAGGAGGCTGAGGGGAGACCTAATTGAGATGTATAAAATTATGTGGGGCCTTGATTGAATGGATTGGAAGGACCTATTTCCCTTAGCACAGGGGTCAACAAACAGGGGGCATAGATTTAATGTAATTGGTAGGAGGTTTAGAGGGGATTTGAGGGGAAATTTCTTCACCCAGAGTGTGGTGGGGGTCTGGAACTCACTGACTGTAAAGGGTGATGGAGGCAGAAACCCTCACCATATTTAAAAAGTACTTTGATATGCACTTGAAGTATCGTAACCTACAAGGCTATGGACCAAGAGCTGGAAAGTGGGATTAGGCTGGATAGCTCTTTGTCGGCCGGCACGGACACGATGTGCCAAATGGCCTCCTTCCGTGCTGTAAATTTCTATGATTCTATGAACACACTCCTGACTTGTGCATTGTAGATGGTGGAAAGGCTTTGGGGAGTCAGGAGGTGAGACACTCGCTGTAGAATACCCAGCCTCTGACCTGCTCTTGTCACAGTATTTATGTGGCTGGTCCAGTCGAGTTTCTGGTCAATGGTGACCCCCCCAGGATGTTGATGATGGGGGAACTCAGTGATAGTAATGCCGTTGAATGTCAAGGGACAGTACTTAGACTCTCGCTTGTTGAAGATAGTCATTGCCTGGCACTTGTGTGGTGCGAATGTTACTTGCCACTTATCAGCCCAAGTCTGAATGCTGTCCAGGTCTTGCTGCATGCGGGCATGGACTGCTTCATTATCTGAGGAGTTGCGAATGGAACTGAACACTGCAATCATCAGCAAACATCCCCACTTCTGACCTTATGATGGAGGGGAGGTCATTGATGAAGCAGCCGAAGATGGTTAGGCCTAGAACATTACCCGGAGGAACTCCTGCAGCAATGTCCTGAGGCTGTGATGATTGACCTCCAACCATCACAACCATCTTCCTTTGTGTTAGGTCTGACTCCAGCCAGTAAAGAGTTTTCCCCCTGATTCCCATTGATTTCAATTTTACTAGGGTTCCTTGATGCCACATTCAGTCAAATGCTGCCTTGATGTCGAGGGCAGTCATTCTCAACTCACCTCTGGAATTCAGCTCTTTTGTCCATGTTTGGACCAAGGCTGTAATGAGGTCTGGAGCCGAGTGGCCCTAGCAGATTCCAAACTGAGCATTGATGAGCAGGTTATTGATAAGTGCCGCTTGATAGCACAGTCGACAACACCTGCTGATGACAGAGAGTAGACTGATGGGGCAGTAATTGGATGGATTGGTTTTGTCCTGCTTTTTGTGGACAGGGAATACCTGGGCAGTTTTCCACATTGTCTGGTAGATGCCAGTGTTGTAGCTGTACTGGAACAGCTTGGCTGGAGGCGCGGCTAGTTCTTGAGCACAAGTCTTCAGCACAACAGCCGGGATGTTGTCGAGGCCCATAGCCTTTGCTGTATCTAGTGCACTCAGTTGTTTCTTGATATTACATGGAGTGAATTGAATTGGCTGAAGACTGGCTTCTGTGATGGAGGGGACCTCAGGAAGAGGCAGATATGAATCATCCCCTCGGCACTTCTGGCTGAAGATAGTTGCAAACACTGCAGCCTTGTCTTTTGCATTTGTGGAAGAGGATATTCATGGAGCCCCCTCCTGTTAGTTGTCTAATTGTCCACTACCATTCACGACTGGATGTGGCAGGACTGCAGAGCTTTGATCTGATCCGTTGATTGTGAGATCGCTTAGCTCTGTTTATAGCATGCTGCTTCCGCTGTTTAGCACGCATGTAGTCCTGTGTTGCAGCATCCCCAGGTTGGCACCTCATTTTAGAAAAGTTTCATGAATCATTTACTTCAAAATAGAAAGAGGGAAAACTGAAGCAAGAGAAGATGAAAGTGGTAAGTATCTGTTCCTAACTTATAGATATCCAGGAGGAATGGTGGCCAGTGTCCTGGAACTGCCAGGCTTATGAAGCTCCATCTAGTGGCAGACATCTGTAGCTGCAGGTTTGCTTGCATAGAACCACAGAATCATAGAAATTTACTGCACAGAAGGAGGCCATTCAGCCCATCGTGTTCGTGTCGGACGACGAAGAGCTATCCAGCCTAATCTCACTTTACAGCTCTTGGTCAGTAGCCTTGTAAGTTACGGCACTTCAAATGCATATCCAAGTACTTTTTAAATGTGGTGAGGGTTTCTGCTTATACCACCCTTTCAGGCATCGGCGGGGGGGGGGGGGGGGGGGGGAACATCGGCGGTGCTCACTCTGATGACGCACGTAGGACGGATTGGCAGCAGCAGAGTGGTAGGGGGAGCGGGTCACCGCTGGGATACCGCAGGAGCGGAATTTTCAAAATGTCGGCCATTATACAAAAAATCAGCAGCCATTGCACTCTGCAGCGTGACCGCCCATCGGTGGTAACAGGCCTTAAGGGAAGGGGCAATTTTGGCCCCAGTGATTCCAAACCCCCACCACCCTCTGGGTGAAAAATTTCCCCTTAAATCCCCTCTAAACCTTCTACCAATTACTTTAAATCTATGTCCCCTAATTGTTGACCCCTCTCCCAAAGGGAAATAGATCCTTCCTATCCACTCTATCTAGGCCCTTCATAATTTTATACACCTCTCAGCCAAACTGTTCCAAAGAAAACAATCCTAGCCTATCCAATCTTTCCTCATAGCTAAATTTCTCCAGTCCAGGCAATATCCTAGTAAATCTTCTCTGTACCCTCTCTAGTGCAATCACAACTTTCCTGTAATGTGGTAACCAGAACTGCAAGCAATACTCTAACTGTGGCCTAACTAGTGTTTTATATAGTTCAAGCATAACCTCCCTGCTCTTATATTCTATGCCTCGGCTAATAAAGGCAAGTATCCCGTATGCCTTCCTAACCACCTGTCTTGCTACCTTCAGGGATCTGTAGACATGTACTCGAAGGTCCCTTTGTTCCCCTTCTCAGTGTCCTACCATTTAATGTGTATTCCCTTGTCTTGTTAACCCTCCACAAATGCATTAGCTCACATTTCTCTGGATTGAATTCCATTTGCCACTATTCTGCCTACCTGATTAGTCCATTGATATCTTCCTGCAGTCTACAGCTTTCTTCTTCATTATCAATCACACAGCTAATTTTTGTTTTATCTGCAAACTTCTTACTCATACCCATAACATTCAAGTTTAAATCATTGATATATACCACAAAAAGCAAGGGACCTAGCACTGAGCCTTGCGGAACCCCACTGGAAACAGCCTTCCAGTCACAAAAACACCTATCACCTTTTGCTTCCTGCCTCTGAGCCAGTTTTGGATCCAACTTGCCACTTTGCGTTGGATCCATGTGCTTTTACTTTCGTGACCAGTCTACCATGTGGGACCTTATCAAAAATCTTGCTAAAATCTGTATACACCACATCAAATGCACTACCCTCATAAATCCTCCTTGTTACCTTCTCAAAAAATTCAATCAAGTTAGTTAGACACGACCTTCCCTTAACAAATCCATGTCATAGTGATAATGTCCAAATAAGTGCGTAAAATATATAGCAAATGTAATATACGATTGGAAGATCAGTTTACATTGAAATGTGTTTCCTTTGGTTCTACTTTTGTTTGTAAATCTGGCTTATTTTATTAACATATGTCAAGGGTCCAAATATTTTCTTCCATGTAACTATGTCCTGCGCATGATTCGTTGGCGAGTTATGTTGTTGGACTAGTAATCCAGAGGCTTGCATTGACAATCCAGAGAATGCAAGTTTGGATCCCACCATGGCAGTTTGAGAATTTGAATTCATTTTAAAAACATAATCTGGAAATAAAAAACTGGTACAGGTTGAACCTCCCTTATCCGGAACCCTCGGGACTTGGCCTGTTCTGGATAAGGAATTTTTCCGAATGAGGGGTAGTCACATCAAATTGGATGGTATAGGTACTGAGCAAGCGGATATCGGGGCTAGCTGGCTTGGGGTGTGGTAGAGAGATCATGGCGGGGGGGGGGGAGGGTACAGTGGATTGTGAGGTCAGGCCAGCGATTGAAGGAGTCGGCAGCAAGGAGGGACTTCAATTTGTTCATGTCGGAGTTCTGCGCATGCGCCACCCAGTGGCCGGGAATGGTTCTGGACGAGGATGGTTCCGGATAAGGGAGTTCTGGATAAGGGAGGTTCAACCTGTATCAGTAAAAGTGACCATGAGGCTGTTGGATTGTCGTAAAAATCCAACTGGTTCATTAATGGCCTTCAGGGAACGAAACCCGCCATCCTTACCCAGTCTGGTCTATATGCAACTCCTGTTCCTAACCAACGTGGTTGACTCTTAACTGCCCTCTGAAGTTGTCTAGCAAGCCACTCAGTTATATCAAACCAGGGCAATTAGGGATAGGAATAAATGCCAGCCTTGCCAGCGACACACAAATCCAAAGAATGAATAAAAATAATATATAACTACAACTTGCAGTTATATCATCATCATAGGCAGTCCCTCGGAATCGAGGCAGTCTTGCTTCCACTCTTAGCATAAGTTCTTAGGTGGCTGTACAGACCAGTACGAGAACCACAGTCTCTGTCACAGGTGGGACAGATAATCGTTGAGGGAAGGGGTGGGTGGGACTAGTTTGCCGCACGCTCCTTCCGCAGTCTGCGCTTGATTTCTGCATGCTCTCGGCGACGATACTCGAGGAGCTCAGTGCCCTCCCGGATGCACTTCCTCCGCTTAGGGTGGTCTATGGCCAGGGACTCCCAGGTGTCAGTGGGGATGTCGCACTTTACCAGGGAGGCTTTGAGGGTGTCCTTGTAATGTTTCCTCTCCTCGCTTTTGACTCATTTGCCGTGGACAAGTTCAGAATAGAGCACTTGCTTTGGAAGTCTCGTGTCTGGCATGTGAACTATGTGGTCTGCCCAGCGGAGCTGATTAAGTGTGGTCAGTGCTTCAATGCTGGGGATGTTGGCCTGGACAAGGATGCTAATATTTGTGCGTCTGTCCTCCCAGGGGAGTTGTAGGATCTTGCGAAGACATCACTGGTGGTATTTCTCCAGCAACTTGAGGTGTCTACTGTACATGGTCCACATCTCTGAGCCATGCAGGAGGGCGGGTATTACTACGGCCCTGCCTTTAACATAGAACATTTTCTAAGGGACTTCACATAACCATAATCAGACCCTGGGATAGGCATTAAAAAACAATGTGAAATAAGGATTGCAGCTGCCTGGTCATATATTCATTAGCCGTCCTTGGAGGAATGGAAGGTTGCAGATATTGGGACTGTTGCAAAACTATTTATTTTTAAACATATGAAAGTCATGTGACCTAGCAGAAAATGTTACAAGGTGTAAAAACAAAAGTGTTGTAGCCCAATACATTTGTGCTTCAACATGGAATGTCAACAATGGTAGGACAGGAGCTTGCGATTTCCCCTCATGGCGAGCTCCCAGTCTCACTTGTAATATTGTAGGAAGGGCATAAGCAGAGGCCAGATGTTCCCCCATTGGGAAGGAAGGAAAGTCAGATGGCAAGCCAGCTGTGCCTCCTTTCGTGCACCCTCCTGTAGCTAGCTCATCTGTCTGTCCTCCAGCTAGGTAATGTTGCATGACCTAGGGAAATTGTAAAAAAGAAATTACCACAGAAAATATAAATGGATAAATTGTCCATATAAACTGTAAAGTCACACTGTGACATTTTAATCAACTTGTGTTTTGTTGAGAATCCTCAAAACTGTCTGGTATATCAATTTTTGAATGAAATAGTTTCCATGAGATTTGGTCATTAGACATACATTTTCTACAACATACCTCAGGTCTTGACTGAGCTTTAGTTTACCAAGTTAACATCTTGTGATCCCACTAAATAAAACTGAGAATTTCCTGCTTTATTAAATAAAATGTACAAGATGTCACGGGAGAGCACAGTGTGGCACAGGAAAGCCTCTAACTGTGTTGTTACCATGGCTATAACTTACAGTACATCATAGCTGTGGTATTTGTTTGCTAGCAACTGAAGTATCTAGGATTAAAATTCGATCCATCAATTTGGGTGGAGTGTTAACTTTAATTACACAATGCAGGTGTTTGCTTGGCAAACAATTTTCTTGCAGAAGATAGACAGACAAAGTTCTAGATAAAAGTTCATTATACTCTTTCCTTCCCTATTTTGGTTAGGGTTATCAGCTATGTGTGGATATATTCCTGGAGGTTTCATCACATGAACTCCCACTTCAAACTACCAGCACCACCGCTCCCCCCCCCCCCCCCCCGTAAGGGGTGGTCCCGGGGGCCAGGTTCACCTCTGACTTACTTGAGCGCTTCGAATCGCTCCCACTCCCACTTGGGTTCTAGACTCTGGATTTATTTGGGGGATGTGATAAAGTGCAAAAGACCACTGGTGCATAAATAGTAACTTGAAAAAATCTGTATTTCTGTATTTAAACAGTTGCAGTGGGTTATACAGAAATTTTACAATACACAGGGTAATTTTGCAAAATCTCACTCCGTTATCTGGAGTGTTGTCAATTCAGAGTGCATTACCGGCGATCTGGGGCGCCCGGAACCCACGATTTCCCATCCATTCATTCTTTAACCGGGAGCGCGGTTTGGTGAAATTCTCCCTCCTCGAGTGCTAACAAGGCAGATGGTGACTTGATAACCAAGGAGCTGGCCAGCATAAGGTGTCACAAGTTGATACATTTGGTCTAGCAATGCTAGAAAGCCCTGAAGGACCTTCCAATGTTGCTGCAGAGACCATCCTTAAATGAATTGCAGCTCCTTCCAGATAATGGAAAAAACTAACACCGTCACCCATGACTGACAATTT
This sequence comes from Pristiophorus japonicus, assembly GCF_044704955.1. Lineage (NCBI taxonomy): Eukaryota > Metazoa > Chordata > Chondrichthyes > Pristiophoridae > Pristiophorus > Pristiophorus japonicus. The sequence goes on along the minus strand of NC_091981.1, from coordinate 53,464,977 downwards.
AGAAGCACTCTCCCTCTATCAAATCGTCAGCATTGCCTCAAGACATGTGCTGTGGGTTGCCAACATGGTCCTGGAGGTTTCATCACAAGACCACTCGCCTCCAGCTGCCCCACTCAGTCAAACAGCCCTTTTTTCCTCATCTCCAATATTGTTATAACTAATAAACTGAAATATTCAAAGAAAATGAACAAAACACACCAGTTCTTTAATGCTGTGATTTCTATGAATTTCCTCCCAGCGAAAATCGTAGAAATCATAGCATTAAAGGAATGGTTGAGTTCAGGAGATTAACCTTTAATTCCAAGAAACTCCAAGATAATCCTGGAGGGTTGGCAACCTTAATCTGCCAACAATAACAACACAAAATTCTGCATCTTGTCTCAAAACATTGCCTCTTAACTCTAACTTCAATTTAACCTGTCAAATTAACCTATATTTTAAGATATGATTGTATCTGAAAAATGTGGCTCTTTAATTTTCAGATTCCGCTTGCTTTGAAACCACTGATGAAACCTTCACAAAATATGAATATTTCATAGCGCATGTCTGCTGCTAATGTAACTCTTCATCTAAATTCCTCTTATTTTACTAAAATTAACTTTAAAAACCGCTAAAAATTAAGATTGATGTTTTTTTAATGCTCAACATTTACAGCACATTATCTTTGCAGCCCCACATAACATTAAGTCTCGACTTTTAAAATCAGCAAAGGACATTCAGTTTCTAAAGGGTTAACGTGTCTATTTAACAAGGACAGTGGATCTGGTCAAAGGCCATCTGCTCCCCAGGAAGTGTCCTTGAAGAAGTCTCATTAAAGTCAGTCTGACTTTGTAAAAATTTAGCTCATCTTACAAATTTGTTCTGAAATTAAAAACCAAATGGAAACTACTGGCATTTTGTACATTATCGTTCTGTCATTTGTAATGTTATTGTTCTTTTGTCAAAAGAATACAAGTATAATTATCCATTTACAATCTGATTATTAATACACCTTGAAAAACATAGAATGTGTTTTTGAGAAATGATTAATACATAGTTTTTATGAAACACAGCTACGATTTGTTGCTTTTGGAATTGACTTTGAGAATATTGGGAATTGCTATCAATATTCTCCAAATATCCTATCTTCTCAAACAAACTTCTTGAAATACATTTTATATAAAATGTATTGTTCCAGCGAGGGAATGGAAAATACATCAAGCTATTCTGAAGATTACAACTAACCGTGAGTAAATGTAATTAATTTTTTTAGGTTCCAAGCATAAGAAAGGTTTTACACTGAGACAGAACAAGCTAGTCATTTTAGGAGCTGCCTGGAATGGCGTATCATACAATAAAATTATAGACAGCTGTTCAGTTAAAACTGGCACGACAGAAAAGGTGCCTTTACCTTTTTATCAATCCGAGCATAATCCTGTGGTGATTTTTTTTTTGTCTATTGTTTTTTTTCACCTGATAAAAATAGTGTCCAAAGCCTGAGGGGCAGAATGAATAGAGAAATGTGGTATCAGCAGTTGGATTAGACTGTCAGCCTCAAACAGCCTCCAGAGCACTTCCCTGCGAGAGTGCAGATAAGAGGGAAAAGGTGAATGTGAACACTTGTCACAACAGATGGTGCCTTTGATTTGAAGTAGGAAGAGAGAGAGAGAGAGAGAGAGAAAAGCTTCTGCATTAGGCACTGCTGTATGGCTGGGTCCTGTCCTTGACCATTCTTGTGGTAGATCAACACTCCAGTTTAAACACAAGAGATGAGGACACTTTTCTATTGACTTTTAAACAGTAGACAGTGAGGACAGGATGGTGTCACATGCTGCAAGGTGTCTCTTTACGTGCTCAACATTAAACAGTAGAAAGCAGAATGCTGTAATAAAAACATTTAATTAATTTCTACGACATTGGAATATTAACTGGTGCCTTGATTGTACTAAATTATATAAACATTTGATTCGAGAGTACGGTTTCTAGGAAATTCAGATATATTCACTGCGAAACACAACAGTAGTTTAACTGTACCTTTATAAGATTTGTACTCTATGCTGTGAACTGCTGGGAGCAAGGAAGTATTAGCACTGTTATGTTATTATGTCCAGATTTTATATCTCTGCTGTCTGTATTACCCTTAGTCTAACATCATTTTGGATTTAGCAATGACACTCAACCTGGGCCTGTACCCAATTTAAGCATCGGTATCAGAAAGAATATTAAATATAACTTTATTGCATTTTACACTATGCAATTAGAATCAGCGTAACTGGTAGTACTGGCATTGTGCATTTGTCTTTCTTTCCTTGAAAGCCCCTTTAGTTTGGATTTCCAAAATGATTTTCTCCAAAATGTCAGAAAACAGGCAATCCAATGAATGTTCATCAGCTTACATCTCATTAAATAATGTGGCTTTACATTATGGATAAATCATTTGTACTAGATTAATGACAAGGAGATCAATATAATTTTTACAGAATGTTATAATATATTGTGGGCTTCAAATTCGGTATCGCCCGCTTTGAGGCGGTGACACCGCCGGAGCACTACCTTTAGCGGCATGTCTGCCGCCCTAAAGTGTGATATTCAATTGTCTCGTCCCAAGCGGAGAGTGGAGCGTGAAGGGAAGCATTGCGCAATCCTCTTAGGGTGCTAAAGGTCCATCGCAGGGCAGTAGTGCGACAGCACTTCTCAAGTTGAAGCAATAAGATACTGGAATCCTGACGCCTAAAGAGGTGAGGTCGACCAAGTTAAACCTGCAAAAAAATGGAAGGGAGGCTAGCAACAGCCTTCCACAGGTAAGAGAGATAAGTAATAGTTAAAAATTTGACTCTCAACACTTACCTCTTCATTCCCTGCGATATCATCCCAGGATCCTCTTTGCACCATCTGCTTCCCCCTGTCGGGAGTGGCACCAGGTGCTACGGCAGGCGAAACATGTCACAAAGGGAGCGTTGCACACTCTTGACATCACCAAGTAGGTGGTGCTAGAGTGCGCAGCGCTAAATGACAACGCCGCCTCTAAACCACCACTGAAGTTCGCGGCAGGCTGTCACAGCACGGCACTCAGGCGGTGGGTGTTTATTGGCCCCTTCGCGCCCCTCTCTGGCGCTAATGGTGGCACTAAACAACTAAATTTCTCCCCCTATATGTTTTAAATATTGTACTACATGCCAGTTGGTTTGATGCTGTCTTTCATTGTTTATATTATTCTATTCATAATCTCACAATTCTACAGATTACATAAACTTTTATTTACTACTTTTTCTGCTCAATTGATAAAATTGCAACTTTCGATTGTTTTTCCTCAAATTTACAGCGTGTATGGAATTGCAGGTGTTGGGCATTCAGGACCAGTATCTTGCCACTTCGCTTTTACTGAAAATCGGCATTAATCATTCAAAGGCAGTGAAGTTGAATTGGCGCTATTCTGAATATTTTGAATATTGAGTCAATGTTTTAGCTGCATTTCTTTTGTCACCGCCAATAATCAACAAAATATTTCCCACATTTATTTGATTGGGAATGCTGTTCACCTTTTTTGGAAAATCTAGGGCTTCCACCTTGGGAATTGGATTTAGTTTTAAGTTACCATTTAAGATATGGCCATTGCTCATAATTTCATATTGTCATCTTTAAAGATTAAAAGCAGTCATATGCGAAAGTATTGTTGCCACATATTTGCCCATATATAACAGTTCTTTTGGTGCTATTGATAATTTAATGTAAATATTGCAGTCCATATATTTTGGGTGTTGAATTAAACCCCAAAATAGTACATTTATGCAAATAACTAAAGTAAAAATTAAATCACTTATGAGGGGTGGACCTGACATAAAATAAGCCAAGCTGCCATTTCTACATTTGGCAGCAGCAGTAGATGTATGTGCTATAAGTCACATTTGACATATGGTTTAATATTCCCTACACTATTAGACTAATGACTAGTCATATATTCTCTGCTAACTATGAACCTTCTGTGATTTATTTAACTACAGGGTGTCATTAATATTCACTATGATACAACCTCAAAAGAATGGGGATAAAAAGGCAATTGACGATTTCTCAAACTACGAAAAGGTGCACTGATTACATACTTTACTTTTAGACAGTACTAAATATGATTCCAATATTCGATTCTGTAAGTAGTCTTATAAATGACCTGGGCAAGCCACCTTCGACTTGTCTATGTTAAGGAAATGAGGACCCAGAGGATAAAAATGACACAGCTTCCCATAAACTACCAGCATGCAACATGGAACTGGTGTTTGTAAGTACCCAAGATTTTATCAACCACCAGTTATCTTATCTTGAAAGTGTGGAGCCTCGGACAGCAACAATAACCCACAGTCTTAGCAATCTAAATTATGGGGGAGGATAAGGAAGTTAGGCTTGTTCTTACTGGAAAAGGGAAAACTTTAAGTTTTCCCTTTTCCCTCACAGGTGTTATGACAGGGAATGATAACGTTGATCCAGACAATTTATTCACACCTATAAAGTGTTTAAAATCTAGAGGATAAAAATGAGGAAATCAGGATAAGCAGGGAATTCAGACATTAAGTGCTTCACATAAGTGATAGCAGATACATGGGTTATGTTACAAGGGAAGATCATTAATGTAAATAGCTTAACTAGCTTCAAGAGACTACTTGAACCATTTGTCAGCTCTCACAACTTAAAAATGATCTGGTAATTCAGTAAGGGAACATACCCGAAGTGCCATTGTCATTCTGTAGAACGCAACATGGAAGGTGTCAGTGTAACTTAAGTCAGTTGACCCTGTGTCCCTCAATACAGCAATTGTCTCAGGCTTTTAGTATAATAACACCTCTCATCAAGAAGCTCAAACATATCTTGCAGCTTGAGCCCAAGGTGAACTAAATGCATCACTACCAAGAATTATGTTTGCACTGTGGCAGCTGTAGCTCTGTGGTAGCACTCTTGCCTCTGAGTCAAAAGGTTGTGGGTTCAAGTCTCACTAGACTTGAGCACAGAATCTAGGCTGACATTTCGGTGCAGTAGTGAGGGAGTCGAAGGTGCTGTCTTTCAGATGAGAAATTAAACCAAGTCTCTGGCTGCACTCTCAGGCGGATGTGAAAAATCCCCTGATGCTATTTTGAACAAGAGCAAGAAAGTTTCCCCCAGTGTCTTGGCCAAAATTTATCCCTCAACTAACATCACTAAAACAGATTATCTGGTTACCATCTCATTGCTGTTTGTGGGACCTTGCTGTACGCAAATTGACTGCCTTGTTTCTTGCATTATAACAGTGACTACACTTCAAAATACTTAATGGACTGTAAAACATTCAGAGGCATACTGAAGTCCTGAACAGTGCCATATAAATGGCATGTATTTCTTTCTTTCTTTAGAATCATAGGGGGAAAAATTTTGTGGCGCCCCGTTTGGGGACAGTAACATCCGGGAGATGGAACATTTTGTGCCAGGGCAGAAGTCCCGCCCCGCTCGAAAAATTCGGGATACCATCCCCGAAAGGAAGTGGAGCACAAAATAATGCACTCCACTTCCTTTCTGGGGCGGTAGTGGAGCGGACGGGTTGGTAGCGGGCCGCAGCGTAGCGCTGCCACATAGGAAGGGCTCTTCCCTTAATTAAAGGGAAAGGCCCAAGCTGCAAACTCTGGACCACCGACCGGGAAGCGGGGGTGCTGGACTGACCGGTCATGGCACGGACCCTGCGGTCAAAGTGACAACGGGGCGCTCGACAAAATCGGTTAGATTTTTGTTGCAAAGGCCCACACTGCCCCGCGAACGGCCAACCATCCTGTACACACGCCTGAAGCTGTTACTAGCATCGCCCACTGCGGCTTCAGGGGGCGATACCAAATTTAGGGTCCAGGGGCTAATGGGGTGCTGCACGTGGTGATGACGTTGTCATCGCCGGTGCAGCGGGGTGCTAAAGGTTACCGCCGCCACTAAACTCCCGTGGAATTTAGCAGGAGTCATTAGTGGCACCGCGTCCGGGCAAAAGACACTAATGGGAGGCGCAAACAACACGAATTTCTAGGCCATAGAATTATAGAATCATTAGAACCGGAAAGATTAAGAGGAAATCTGATAGAAGTGTTCAAAATTATGAGAGGTTTTGCTGAGGTCAGGATGGAAACATTTTACACAGGTTGGTGATCAGTAACTAGAGGGCATAAATTTAGCATTATCGGAAAAAGAACAAAGGGGACAATCGCAAGGCATTTTTTACATCGAGGGTTGTTAAGACACGGAAGGGTAGAAATTAGCCTGGGCCTGAGACAGTGTAGTGCCCAAAGCAAGAGTCCTGAGGATTTGAATAAAATTACTCCTTGGGCTTCATCTGAATCATTGGGGCGAACTGCCAGTGCAGGCCGGACTTCCACAGGAAGCTCGAAGACTGAGGGAACAGCAGACTGGCACAGAATGAAAGCATCATGACTTCTGCCAGGACACTGGGCATTCACCATTATGATGTGCTGAGCATGGTCGCACACCAATTGAACATTCAGTGAGTGGTAACCTTTGCTGTTGCGGTACAACTCAGCATTTATAAACGCTGTCCACAAAGCCATGTTCATGCAATCGATGGCACCCTGCACCATGGGGACGTCCGTTATCCTGGCAAAGCCATGTGCAGGCTCTGTCTGCTTCTCTCTGGTCAGAGAGAAGGCACTGAAGTCCTCTCTCCTGGCATCAAGAGCTTCTGTCACCTCTCTTATGCAGCAGTGAATGACGAACTGGAAGATGTTACAGATGTCGTCTGCTCCAGCCTAGAAGGATCCCGATGCAAAGATATTCAGGGCCGCAATCACCTTCACAGCCATTGGCAGCGCTGTCCTTGCCCTGGAGAGAGGCTGCAGGTCTGGTTACAAGAAGTGGCAGAGTTCTGGGAGCACCTCCTTTGTAAAGCACAATGCCTCAGCCACTAATGCTGACTCAGGTTGAGGTAAGACAATTGCTCTCGGAGACCCTAGGTGGGTGAGGCCCCTGCTGAGAGCCCTTCTCCCCCTCCTACTCCTCGCTCTGCAAGCAGTTTGTCCTCTTCTTTGCTGTCTCTGCTCCATCTCCCTGTCGTGCTGCAGGCCAAGGGAGGTGACAACTAGAGCACCCATGACTGGGAGCAAGTGGTCTGAGCAGAACCAAGGCCTTCTCCACTTGCAACACCACTCCCTGTCAACTCAACAATTTTAAATTACTCTAGAAAGCTCCAAACAGTTTCACAAATGTACACAGAGCCATTAGAAATCAAAAAGCAAGTTACCTGAAAGTTGTTGATGATCCCTTTAAATATCTCTTGTGGGGGGTCCTTCCTGCTGCTGAACGCATGTTCAGCTGTGTGAGGTTAAGAGAGGGTGTTAGTTCCAGCGATGACAATGAAAATGGCAGGGCTGGCATCAAATCATGTTGCTCGATGATTAACATCATGATATGCCGACTGACTAAACTTCTAGCGCACACTCCTGACGGCCGCTCAACCGCCCTCACTAAGATGCCATGCAGCGCAGCCCGCAACAGAAGTGTGCGCGTGCTGTTCAGAAGCCATTTTGGTCCCAATTCGGCACCTGTAGCGTCCAAACAACAGGCGCTGCGGAACCAGATTTCTGGGTCTATAGGGCTCAATTTTCCCCAATTAACTGCGCCGTTTTTTGGCCTGCACCATTTTTTTGGGGGAGTAAATTAAAATCTCCAAGTTTCCCCAAAGTTTCTGTGCTAGCATAATTCACTTAGGTAGGAATTTTTTAGGCTGCGATTTTTTTACCTCATCAGGGACGTAACCTGCCACCCGCACCAATTCTGGCCATTTAAGCAAGTTTGGCCAGCTCCGATTTATTCCAATTTTTCTTAGGACGCCGTTTTTCTTAGAATGTGTTGTATGTTTCACTTTCCAGCCTCAGCCCGCAGTGTGTCTCTCGTTACTCTGGAAACCCGATCTTTTTGGCACAGATCTTAGGCTCCACTCCCAAAGTTAAAGGACAGGTTAGACGGTGCCAAAGTGAACAATTCAAACGGGGAAAGTTGGATGATTTTTTTTTTGCCGCAGTTGGACCTAAAAAAAACGGGCGTAACTCTTCAAGTACGCCAAAAAATGGCTTTGAGGAAAATTGAGCCCTGAATTGAGCCATGAATTTTGTTCCGTCCACTTCTTGTGTCGCCTGCAGCGGCTGCCATTTTAGGCAGGTCAACAGCACAGCCGGAGAAATGCTGATCAGTCAGATCGTGACGTCAATCAGCATGCAGCGCTAATTGATGCACAATTTTGGACTTCAGCGCTTGACTGCGCACCCTCTCCAAAACACAAACAGCTGAACACACATTTAATGGCACTAGGAACCTCCCACCAGTGGTATTTAAAGGGATTATCAACAACTTGCAGGTGACTTGCTTTTTGATATCTACTGGCACTGTGCAAGTTTGTGCAATATTTGGAGCTGCCAGCAGTTACTTAAAGTTGCTGAGGTGACAGAGAGTGGTGCTGCAAGTAGAGAAGGTCTTGCTTCTGGATTCAAGGGTTCTGCTCAGACCTCTTCCCCTCGTGCTAGAGCATAACAGGGAGGGACATGCTTCAGAGGCAGTAAAGAAGAGGCAAGCTGCTCACAGAGGGAGGAGGAGGGGGGAAGGAGGGGGAGGAAGAGGAGGACGAGGGCTCTCAGCAGGAGGCCTTATCCACCTAGGGTCTTCCGAGAGCACTTCCACTATCTGCACTCAAGCCAGGAGCAGTATATTCAGAGGCTCCACTTCACCAAAAAGATGGTCAGAGAACTCTGCCACCTCCTGGAACCAGACCTGCGGCCTCCGAACGGAGTGACAACAGCTCTCCCAGTGGCCCACTACATCACCGTGGTCCTTAATTATTTTGCCACTGATTCTTCCAGTGGGAGTTAACATCTCCCAATTCGCCGTCCATCGCTGCATCCGGAAGGTCACAAAGGCTCTATACTCCAGGTGAAGGGACTTCAGTGTCTTCTCTCTGAACAGAGAAAAGCAGGAGGAGCACGCATGTGTCTTTGTCAGGATATTGGGCTTCCCCATGGTGTGGCTTTATGCGCGCTGCATATCAATCCTGAGATGTACCGCAACCACAAAGGCTACCACTCACTTAATATACAGTTGGTGTGTGACCACACCCAGCACATCAAATGGTGAATTCCCGGTATCCTGGCAGAAGTCATGACCAACGTTGCCTCCAAGCTGTACGGCCACCTAGCTCTCTGCTGGTTCTGCACAGCCTGCACACCGGCTTTTCCCATGTTAAATTTCGCGCATGCACAAAACTGTGAATGTGCCACGCAGCCCCTTAAAGGAGCCATGCTCCCAAAAAATAAATTAGGGAGAACATTGGTCCTGCACCAGCAATCTTCTAGCCACCACGTCAAACCCAAGGATAGCTGCTTGGAGACAAGGGCTATTTGCTGTACACCCGGCTGATGACTCATCGCCGCAACCCCACCACTCGTAGCCAGCAATCATATAATGAGAGCCATGCTGCCACGAGGAACCTCATCGAACAGACTATCGGGCTGCTGAAGCAATGGTTCCGCTGCCTTGACCGCTCGGGAGGAGTCCTCCAGTACACACCAGAGTGGGTGTCCTATTTCATGCTGGTCGGCTGCAACCTCCACAGCTTGGCCATAGTGAGGGTGCAGCACTTGCCACCACAGGTTCCACGACCACCTCAGCAGGTGGAGGAGGAGGAGTAAGGGAGGGGGCAGGCACCAGATCCCCATGCTGGACGGGCTATCCATGAGTGTCTCATCAGAATCCGGTTCTCCTGAATGAAACCCCAGATCCCCATTGCTCACTACTTGCCCACCTCATCATTTCTCTGTCACGGAACATCACAGTGTCCTCTTGGGAACAAAACTGAAATGAGAGCCACCACAAAATAAACATTCCAAACATAATTTGTAAATGAATCAATCCAAAACTACATAACAATGTCAACTAATCACTCTTGTGCATTCCCTTAGTGGCTGTCTTTCATGTTCCTTTGCTTAATCTAGTGCTCCTATGCAGGGCTGCAGCATGGCTGGTGGATGGGTGCTAACGCTTCTGGGGGTCACTGCAGATGGCCTTGCACAACGATCTGGAGCAGCTCTGGGCGTAGAAGGCCCGGCTGTAGACTGCACCACGTCGGCATGGGCGGCAGCAGTCTGGGCTGGTTGGCCTACAGGCAGCAGCAAGGGCACTAGCAGAGTGGCAGGGGTGGGAACAGGAATGCTGTCATCCTGAGAGAGGACAGCAGGTTCTTGTTCCATAGACCCACTGCCTGTCCCCCGGGGTGGCGCCTCAGCATTCCTAGCCATGTGTTGGAGCACAGATGGCTGGACTGCTGTGAAACCCTGCAAACTACTTTCCACACTCGTAAACCCAGCCACAACAGCAGCAGTATCAGCTTCCAGTGCAGTACTCAGGCATCGGGTCGCTTCCGCTTGTGCTGCAATGGAAGCTGCGACATCACCCATCACATGCAGCATCATGGTTGTGTCCATAAGTGTTCCAATGGAGATGTTCATCACTTCCATCCTGGAAATCATGGGCTTCAAGTTCCGCACAAAGCCACGTGCAATGTTGGAGCCGGATTCCTCCAGGCTCTCTGGCAGGCTTCCCATTTCACCAAGTATTTCTGTGTGCATGTCCATCACCCTTCTTCTGAAGGCCACCCCATCAAAGTCATCATCTGAATCCTGTTCAGCAGAATTTTTGTGCAAACTCATCCTCCAGGAAGCAGGCACGCGAGCTACTCTTTTCCCCGGCCTGGCTGCAGCCCAATCATGCCCAGTGACTCACCAATGCAGACCCCGCCTCAATACTACCTGATAAGGTAAACGCAGTGCCATTTTTTGAGCCAGTGCCTGGAAGTGTCGGTGCCTCTTCTTTTTCATCACTCTCCTCCTCTAGTTGTTCATGGACTGGGCTGGGTTGGTGGCAGTTCCTGGCTATCTGAAAGGAGAAAGGCACAAGGGTCGGGTTTTCAACCTCTCTGTTTGCCACAACACCAGTGATGGCCCCTCCAATGATCTCCAGCACCGTCTCCTCCAGCGCAGTGAGGTTTTGAAGACATGCTTCCCCACCGCCTGCTGGCTGCTGCTCACGGCAGTTGTGGGCCACCTTGGCCTGCAAGAGAAAGGGAAGTGTGTCAGTGAGTGTGGTGCAATGTGTTTAGGTGATGTGCTTTTCATGGCTGAACAGCTGGCAGTGTGTGCAAGGTGTGAGACATGGGTGTGAGGCTTATAGAATCATTGAATAGAATCATAGAATTGTTACAGCACACAAGAAGGCCATCCGGCCCATCGAGCCCATGCTGGCTCTCAGCTAGTCCCACTCCCCCGCCCTTTCCCCGTAACCCTGTAATTTTTTCTCCTTCGGATAATTATCCAATTCTCTTTTGAAAGATAAGATTGAGTCTGCCTCCACCACCCATTCAGGCAATGCACTTGCTGTGTAAAAACATTTTTTCTTACGTCACCTTTGGTTCTTTTGCCAATCACCTTAAATCTGTGTCCTCTGGTTCTCGATCCTTCTGCCAATGGGAACAGTTTCTCTCTATCTACTCTGTCCAGACCCCTCATGATTTTGAACACCTCCATCAAATCTCCTCTCAATCTTCTCTGCTCCAAGGAGAACAACCCAGCTTCTCCAGTCTATCCACGTAACTGAAGTTTCTCATTCCTGGAATCATTCTCGTAAATCTTTTCTGCACCTTCTCGAAGGCTTTCACATCCTTCCTAAAGTGTGGTGCCCAGAATTGGACACAGTACTCCAGTTGGAACTGAACCAGTATTTTATACAGATTCATCATAATTTCTACACTTTTGTACTCTACACCTCTATTTATGAAACCCAGGATCCCGTAAACCTTTTTAACTGCTTGCTCAACCTGCCCTGCCACCTTCAACGATTTGTGCACACATACCTCCAGGTCTCTCTGTTTGTGCACCCCCTTCAGGATTGTATCATTTAGTTTATATGTCCTCTCCTCATTCATTCTACCAAAATGTATCACTTCACACTTTACTGCGTTCAATTTCATCTGCCTCATGTCCGTCCATTCCACCAGCCTGTCTATGTCTTCCTGAAGTCTATCCCTCTCCTCCCCACTGTTCACAATACTTCCGAGTTTTATGTCATCTGCAAATTTTGAAATTGTGCCATGCACACCCATGTCCAAGTCATTAATATATATCAAGCAAAGCAGTGGTCCAAGAACCGACCCCTGGGGAACACCATTGTATACCTGCAAAAAACAACCGTTCACCATTACTCTCTGTTTCCTGTCACTTAGCCAATTCCGTACCCATATTGCCACTGTCCCTTTTATTCAATGGGCTTCAACTTTGCCAGTTAGCCTATTATGTGGCACTTTGTCAAACACCTTTTGGAAATCCATGTATACTACATCAACCGCATTACCCTCATCAACCCTCTCTGTTACCTCATCCAAAAACGTTATCAAGTTGGTTAAACACATTTTGCCTTTAACAAATCCGTGCTGGCTTTCGTTAATTAATCCACACCTATTCAAGTGGCTATTAATTTTGTCCTTGATTACTGTTTCTAAAAGTTTCCCCACTACTGAAGATAAACTGACTGGCCTATAGTTGTTGGGTTTATCTTTACATTCTTTTTTGAACTATGGTGTAATATTTGCAATTCTCCAGTCCTCTGGCACCACCCCTGTATCTAAGGCGGATTGGAAGATTATGGCCAGTACCTCCGCAACTTCCTCCCTCAATTCCCTTAGCATCCTAGGATGCATCCATCCGCTTCTGGTGATTTATCTATTTTAAGTACAGCCAGCCTTTCTAATACCTCCTCTTTATCAATTTTTATCCTATCAAGTTTCTCCACTTCTTTCTCCTTCACTATGACTATGGCAGCATCCTTTTCCTTGGTGAAGACAGATGCAAAGTACTTGTTTAGTACCTCAGCCATACCCTCTGCCCCCATGCATAATGATCTTATTGAATGGCGGAGTAGACTCAAGGGGCCAAATGTCTGACTCCTGCTCCTATTTCTTATGTTCTTATAGGTCTCCTTTTTGGTTCCTAATCGACTCCACCCCTCCTCTTACTACCCTTTTACTATTTTTGTGTCTATAGAAGACTTTTGGATTACCTTTTATGTTGGCTCCCATTCTATTCTCATACCCTCTCTTTACCCCTTTGATTTTATTTTTCACTTCTCCTCTGACCTTTCTATACAGAGCCTGATTCTCAGATGTATTTGCAACCTGATATCTTTCATGTGCGTTCTTTTAATACTTCATCATATTCTCTATCTCTTTCGTTATCCAAGGAGCCCTGACTTTAGTTGCCCTGCCTTTCCCCCTCGTGGGAATGTACCTCAATTGTACCTGAACTATTTCTTCTTTATAGACAGCCTATTGTTCCATTACAGTTTTGCTCGCTAATCTTTGATTCCAGTTTACCAGGGCCAGATCCATTCTCATCCCACTGCAATGACCTTCCTCCAGTTAAACATTTTTACTGTTGCAGCAGTGGTAAGTGTGTGAGGGTGAGGTGAAGCAATGATTGTGAGGTATGTCGTGATTAGTAGAGATTGTTGATAGGTGAGTGATGGATGTGTGGTGGATTGAGCAGTGTGTGAGGCGAGTGGTGCAGTTGGTGGGATAAGGCAATTGAAAATGCATTCATTCACCTTGACCACTTGTGTGAGGTCATTAAACTTTTTTCAGCAGTGGGTCCAGGTCCTGGGGCCAATGCATGTGGCAGTAACGGCTTGTGCTATTTCCTCCCACAGCCTTCTGGCATTCTGCCTGGAAGGTCTTGTGCCCTCCTGTGGGTAGAGGACCTGTTTTCTTCTGTGTAGCCCCAGGACCAAGGCCTCCAGTGCTGCATCAGAGAATCACCTTGCCCTTTCTCTTCCCTGGTGAGCCATGGCTACGTAGAATGACAATGAGGTGCTCCTGCAACAAAATTGCTCCCCTTTAAGAAGTGCAGAGAGCCGAGGGAAAATTTCATTGGCCAGTAGACTGATCCAGATATTGGCCCCCCTCTTGAGTACTGAGCTACCAGCAGCGCATTTGGCAAATTTTGCGTGCTGCCTGTACCACTTAGAACAGGCGCAGGCAGATTGCGCTTCGTGCTCCCTCTGTCTTTGGCTCCTCAACTACATCATCCCTCTCAAGTGCTATAATGTTTGCATTGCATTGAATTCTGACCCAATAAAAATTCATAACAGCATGCCTGAATTCTGAAGTTTTCAACAACCTAAGGTTGAGGCATACAGAAAGCTGATCCTCTACAACTTTGTGATTTTCACTCTGCACAGATTCTGCTGAAACCAGGAACCCAAGTCTATGGGGGAATCACAGACACAGGCCCACACACTGCCCTTTAAAGTGATTTGGCATGAATAAGCTTCTATCTACTGAAAAAAATTCCAACAAAGCAACTCAACTTTGCCAAAGGGAAGTTGATCCTAAAGGGTCAAAAGCCTTATGTAGGATGAAATTGTATTAAATGTTATTGATTGGAATGTCTAGATGCAATTACCAGGGAGAGTCTGGCTGTGAAACCCAAAGGAATAATGTCTGGCAGCCCTGTTTAAAATTAGATCACTCTTTTTCCTACTGAACTCCACAGGAAACAGCAATGCACACACGATGGCACCTCACTTCACATAGGAAACATAGTTGATATATCTGTGTTCGCCTGAATGGATCATCCAAAATGACCAAAAAAAATTGATAAACAAAAATGATAGGAAACAAGTCTACATGAACAAAAATGAAAGTCCATCAACAAAATATAACAGAAATACAATTGCAGTCAAAATTACTGATTTGAGTTCAATGGTCTAGTCTTCAGATTAGTTCTCATCATTTAATTGCACAAATAGATAATATTTTAAAAATCACTGCTTTATATATTACTTCCATACTATAGTTGGGATAAAGGCTGATTTCCACCTACAATCTTCAACCTATCACTGACAGATCATTCAGACTGCCTTATAATCTCTGTCCTCCTCGGTTTTCTCAAATGTAATACAACAATGACAATTTACATTTATATGGTGCCTTTAACATAGTAAAACATCAAAAGGCACTTCACCGGGGCATAATCAGAGAAAACATTGACTAATAATCCACTCCAAGACCTTAGAAGTAAGGAACAGCACAAATAGACCAGGAAATCCTAGTTATTGTAAGTAGCAGATTAAAATGGCATGAATACAAGGCAAATGAAAGCAGGGTGTCAGCTGCTAGAGAGGTAGTATAGTACATTAGGTAAAAGCTGACACTTCACTTACATCTGATACTGTATGGCTCGTGTACACCTTTTATCAATTCCTGTACAGTAAAACCTGGACATAATGCTGACAATTCACTTACATCCAATGCTACGTGGCTCACGTATGACTCTGTCAAGTGTTGTCAAGAGCACACTGGGTAAAAGCTGGCAATTCGCTTCTATCTGATACTGTACGGTTCATGTTATGTCTCTGTCAAATATTGTACAAAGAAAGCTGGGTTAGAGCTGACATTTCACTCATGTCTGGTAGTAAGTGGCTTATATGGGCTCATTCCCCACTCCTATACATGCTATTATCTGGGTAACTTGTATTTCCAGCATTGCAAAGTGAGTAGATGATATCTGGAAGGAGAGCAAACTGTGCTGGTGATAAAGGAGTCGACATGTATGTATTTACCATCTCTGATCGACACAGCAGCCATACAAATAACATACAAGCTCTATATAACTGATCTATGGCTCCTGTACAAATGGCATACACTTCCTATATGATACAATTATGATACCCATAACAGTATCAGCTTCTACACAGTCTGGTTTATTTATGGATGTGCACAGTTTAAATTAATCCTGGTGATCATCAGTCCACTGGACAATCTTGGCTGCAAATGATACATAATGCACTGGTTTCATTTTAAATCAGAATTTAAAATTCTCATCCTTGTGTTCAAATCCCTCCATAGTTTTGCCCTTCACTATCTCTGTAACCTCCTCCAGCCCAACAATCCTCTGAGAACTCTGTATTCATCCAACTCTGGCCTTTTGTGCATCCCCCACTTCTGTCGCCATTGGTGACCGTGCTTTCAGTTATCTAGGCCCTAAACTCTGGAATCCCCTCCTTAAATCTCACCACCTCTCTCTCCTCCTCACAAGATGCTCCTTACAACCTACCTCTGTGACCAAGCACCTGTCCTAAAGACTCCTTATTTGGTTCGGTGACAAATTTTGTTTGATTACGCTCCTATGAAGCACCTTGGGATGTTGTACTACGTTAAAGGCACTATATGGATGCAAGTTGTTGTTGTTGTCTCTTATGTGCTCAAGGTTCTATTATGATTTCCCAAATGATCTCCGAAACTACATCAGACACACGTCAATTGAACACTTGTTAAATATCAACATTTTCCTGCATTTATTGGTACGGTAGACCGGGCTGCATCTCCAAATTGCAGGATGCGTATTTGCAGCTGGGATCTTCCCTATACTTAGTTGGTCAGTTCAGTAGTGCTGCTATTGCAGGTGGTGAAGAGAGGCCAAGGCAGGAAAGACAAGCATGGGTAATCATTCCAGGTACCTGCTCGCATCTAGTTTTACAGCAGCATTGGTACAGGCCAGGGAGAAGATCCCCTCCACACCTGCTCTGGCAGCCTGGGGTGATGTTTGACATAAGCACACTCAGGAGATGTAGAAAGAGGAGAAAGTAGCTTAGAAACAGGGTCTGTTACTCTACAGCAAAGCAATAAATACAATACAATATAATTATTACTTTACATGATAGAAAGACGTGTTAAGACCAAGTGAAATCAGGAGATTTATTGGCACTTTGGGTTAATGCATTATACTACTACTATGGTCCAGTACAAGTCGAAAGAATCAAAATGTCCTCTCTCAGTGAGCCTCAAATTTAAAATTCTATTCTTGTGGTCAAATCCCTCTATGATCTCATCCCTCCCTATCTCTGTAACCACCTACAACCCTACAACCCTTTAAAAACTCTGCATCCCTTCAACTCTGGCCTCTTGCGCATCCCCCACTTCCTTTGCACCACTATTGGCAGCCGTGCCTTCGGCTGTCTAGGCCCTAAGCTCTGGAATGCCCTCCCTTAATCTCTCTGCCTCTCCACCACTTTCTCCTCCACCACTTTTTAAGATGCTCCTTAAAACCTACCTCTTTGACCAAGCTTTTGGTCACCTGTCCTAATATCTCCTTATAGAAACAAAGAAATTTACAGCGCAGAAGGCGGCCATTTTGGACCATCATGTCCGCGCCAGCCAATAAAGAGCCGCACAGCCCTTGGTCAGCAGCCCTAAAGGTTACATATAAACCTATGAACAATGACGGAAAGGCAAAGAGCACCCAGCCCAACCAGTCCGCCTCACACAACTGCGACACCCCTTATAGTGAAAACCTCTACACTCCACCCCAACCGGAGCCATGTGATCTCCAGGGAGAGGCAAAAACCAGATAAAAACCCAGGCCAATTTAGGGAGAAAAAATGTGGGAAAATTCCTCTCCAACCCATCCAGGAGATCACCCTGGCCGTATTCTATTCCCTGCAGTACTTACCATTATATCTACGCCATCTAACAAAGGTCATCCAGTCTAATCCCAATTACCTGCTCTAGGTCCGTAACCCTGCAGGTTACTGCACTTTAAGTGCCCATCTAACCATCTCTCAAAAGTGGCGAGGGTTTCTGCATCCACCACTCTTCCAGGCAGCAAGTTCCAGATCCTCACAACCCTCTGCGTAAAGAAGCCCCCCCTCAAATCCCCTCTGAACCTTCCATCAACCGCTTTAAAACTATGCCCCCTCGTAATAGACCCCTCCACCAATGGAAATAGACCCTTACTATCCACTATGTCCAGGCCCCTCAATATTTTGTACACCTCAATGAGGTCTCCTCTCAATCTCCTCTGTTCCAATGAGATCAAATCCAGCCTATCCAATCTGTCCTCATAACTAAAATTCTCCATTCCAGACAGCATCCTAGTAAATCTCCTCTGCACCCTTTCTAGTGCAATCACGTCTTTCCTATAATACAGCGACCAGAACTGTACGCAGTACTCCAGCTGTGGCCTAACCAAAATATTATACAATTTAAGCATAATCTCCCTGCTCTATATTCTATGCCTCGGCCAATAAAAGCAAGCATTCCATATGCCTTCTTAACCATCTTATCCACCTGGGATCTGTGGACAAGCACTCCGAGGTCCCTTTGTTCATCTACACTATTAAGTGGCCTACCGCTTAATGTGTATACCCTTTCCTTATTAGCTCTCCCAAAGTGCATCACCTCACACTTCTCCAAATTAAATTCCATCTGCCACTGCTCTGCCCACTTGACCAGTAGATTGATATCCTCCTGTAGCCCGTCACTTTCCTCTCCATTATCAACCACACAGCCAATTTTAGTGTTGTCTGCAAACTTCTTAATCATACTCCCTATATTCAAATCTAAATCGTTGATATATACCACAAAAAGCAAGGGACCCAGTATTGAGCCCTGCAGAACCCCACTGGAAACATCCTTCCAGTCACAAAAGCATCCATCAAGCATTACCCTTTGCTTCCCACCTCCAAGCCAATTTGGATCCAATTTGCCACTTTGTCCTGTATCCCATGGGCTTTAACCTTCATGACCAGTCTACCATGTTGGACCTTGTCAAAAGCCTTGCTAAAGTCCAGATATATGACATCGTACGCACTACTCTCTCTTGGTTACCTCCTCAAAAAATTCAATCAGGTTAGTCAAACACGATCTTCCCTTAAAAAATCCGTGCTGACTGTCCCTAATTAATCTTTGCCTTTTCAAATGTAGATTTATCCTGTCTTTCAGGATTTTTCCAATAATTTTCCCACCACTGAGGTTAGGCTGACAGGTCTGTAAATACTCAGTCTATCCCTTTTTCCCTTCTTAAACAAGGGTACTACATTAGCAGTCCTCCAATCCTCCAGCACCATGCACATATCCAAAAGAGGACTGGAAAATGATGGTCAAGGCCTCTACTATTTCCTTTTTTACTTCGCTCAACAGCCTGGGATGCACTTCATCTGGACCTGGGGACTTATCTATTTTCAAAGCTGCTAAACCCCTTAATACTTCCTCTCTCACTATATTTATTTCATCCAGAATATCACACACCTCCTCGATAGCAGTATCTACATTGCCCCTTTCCTTTGTGAAAACAGATGCAAAGGATTCGTTAAGAACCCTACCAACATCTTCCGCCTCCGCACAAAGATTACCCTCCTGGTCTCTAATAGACCCTACCCTTTCTTTAGTTACCCTCTTACTCTTAATATATTTATAAAACACCTTAGGGTTTTCCTTAATTTTACTGGCCAAGAATTTCTCGTGCTCTCTCTTAGCACTCCTAATATCCTTTTTAATTTTGCCTCTTAACTTTCTATATCCCTCTAAAGATTCTATAGTATTTAGCCGTTGGTATATGACATAAGTGTCCCTTTTTTTCTTAATCCTCCCCTGTAAGTCCCTACTCATTCAGGGGGCTGTGGAATTACTTTTCCCAGCCTTTTTCTTTAAGAGCACATGTTTGGCCTGAGCCTTCCGGATCTCCTCCTTGAATGCCTCCCACTGTTCCGACACTGATTTACCCACAAGTAGCTGTTTCCAGTCTACTATGGCCAAATCACTCCTTAACTTAGCAAAATTAGCTTTACCCCAATTCGGAACTTTTATTCCAGGCCTATTATATGGCTCGGAGTCTGATAATGCTCCAGTGATACACCTTGGGCTTATGTTAAAGGCGCTATATAAATGTAAGCTGAACTTGTTGAACAATTTTATTCTATGGACGTGCTCATTAGGTAATAGGTTGAGATCATTCAAAGTTCATTTCACATAGTGCACGCACAGCCAGCAGAATTGGATCCAAATCCAGGTCCCAGGGGTGAAAGGACAGTGTCTATTCCATTGTGCTGCTGAATACCTCAATTTTTCATGCTTCATTCGATCTTAACAAAATGAACATTTTGACGGGGGAGCTGGGGTGAGAGGGACCGAACAGTGAATGCATAATAGGACATCTGCAATATTATTTAATTGCATTTTGCGGTCCTTAATTCACATAAGCTTGTGCCTGGCACACTGCAAGTCTGCTAGTTAATTCATGGCATCATAAAATGAGGAATCATCATAGAATTGCTGGAAATGTCACTCCAATGTCAGTAGGGGTGATCAGGACGTGATTGTTCAAACTATAGAGTGTATTAGCCATCAACCTCGAGCTAGAAAGGCCACATGATTGTATAGGATGACTAGTATGTGCATTAGAACCAAGAGGTGCTGTCTCTGTCTCTGAAGATATCCTTCTAAAATACATTTTTAAATATTCCATTGCGCATCTCCCTCTCCTGCCCCTTTTTCCAACAACTTACAAAGTTATCATTCCAAATGTTGCCACTGAATTAAAAAGCTCGTTACAAATGATGCTGACAGAAATATTCCCATTTATTTTCTTCCAGATTCCTTCAGCTGAAGCGTGTTGCCTGTGCTTTCAGCTAGTCAGCGCTGGTGGCGGAAAGGGCACTTTTTAAACTTATCAGAATGCAAGGGACCCTGGCTGGAGCCTGATATGCGTCAGTTAGCTTTTTAAAAGAGTGCCCTGTCAGAATCTCATTCTCGCCGACACAAGTCGCACTGACTGATAGCGCCCACAAATAACAGGTGAGTGACTCCTGGTAGAAAGGAGATTGTGTGACCTCATTGTTTGCCTTTTTTTTCCCTTCTTTGTTCTTCACAAATAAAGGTTTTTTTTTAATAAACTGAAAGGTCCTTGCCCATTCCCTGATGATAAAATGAAAGGAACCAGTGAGGTATGGTACAACGTGACAGTGAAAAGCAGAAGCTCATCAGACAATAACAAAAGGTGCAAGGTAAAGATAAGGCAGCTGTCAGAGATTAATCCGACCGGCCTGATTGTTTTCTTTAATACCAGGCCTGCAATAGTGAGCGATAAGTTGCTGAGTAATTTGGATTTCTGTGGAGGAAATAAGGTTCAGGTGTGCTTCGTAATTGATTTCTTTTCTGGATTTGTGAAAGAAAAAAATATAAATGCAGCAAATTGCGGTGCCTATACTTATCTTTGCAAACCTGTTCAATTAGCTTTGTTTTTAGTGAATATATCTTTTAGGCATTGTTTAACAAGGCTTCTACTAAATATCCTATATGGTTTCTTACCACACAGACAAAGCTGCCATCTAAAAATAAATAGGTTATCAGATTCAAACAGATTTTCATATTCTTAATACCTTTCCTAGCAGCTTTATGGGTTATGTTACTTTTTTTTTTATAGCTGGGCTCCCTTGATATACTTACAAAACCTCCTGCCTAGCCCCCGGAGCCAGTCTTTAGTCATTTTTGTCCTTTGCTGTGTGCTGTAAAATACTGATATGGATATTAAGCTCACAAAGAATTGCCATTTTGCAAATGAAATTCACTCACAAAAGGAGAATTATAAAGAGAATGCAGCAATATAAGATAACAAAAAAAAATCTCTTGGAGGTCTACTCTTGTAGCAACAAGACACTGGAAGTACAGAGAACCATGTTAAAACATGAGCTGCTTCACATTCTCCAACATCAGGAAGAAAAAATTGCATTTATATAGCGCCTTTCACGACCTCAGGACGTCCTAAAGCGCTTCACAGTCAATGAAGTACTTTTGAAGTGTAGTAACTGTTGTAATGTAGGAACCCAGCAGTCAATTTGTACACAGCAAGTTCCTACAAACAAGGTGATAATGGCCAGACCATTTATTTTTAGGTATTGTTGAGGGAAAGATATTGGCCGGGACACTGAAGAGAATTCCCCATGTTCTTCTTCAAAATAGTGCCATGGGATCATTTATGTCCGCCTGAGAAGGCAGACAGGGCCTCGGTTTAACATCTCATCTGAAAGACGGCACCTCCAACTGTGCAGCACTCCCTCAGTACTACACTGGGAGTGTCGGCCTACTTCCAAGTCTCTAGAGTGGGACTTGAACCCATAACCTTCTGACTCCAAAGACAGAGCCATGGCTGAGACCTAAAATGCTTTGAAGGTTTGCATAAGGACATCAGTGCTGCAGCCAACCTTAGCCATCTCTCTCCCAGCACTGCTAAGAATAACATTAATACACCTACTAAATTCCCGTCCATCAGCTCAGCAGTGACGATGGGGGGGCCGATTTTGGTTTCAGATGTCTGGAAGTCACCAAGTGTTACTCTCACGGGGTTTAGCATGCCAACCAGGACTAGTTCCCAGGCTGTGGCACTTGGAGAGCTGGGTAAGTCATCAGGGTCAACTGTAGTGAAACCACTTTTCTGGGTGGGTTGTATGCCATGCAGAGGTGCTACCTTTAAGGCTCACCCCATATACCCCATGAATATCAACCTGTTTCTATTACTCATTCGCAGACAATAACAACAATTTGCTTTTATATAGCACCTTTAACGTAGTAAAATATACCAAGGCACTTCACAGGAGTGTAATCAGACAATAATTGACAGCGAATCAAAGAAGGAGCTATTAGGGCAGGTGCCCAAACAATTGTTAAAAGAGTTAGGTTTTAAGCAATGTCAACAAGGAAGTGGACCCGAGTCCATGATCATATTAAACGGTGGAGCAGGCTCGAGGGGCCGTATGGCCTACTCCTGCTCCTATTTCTTATGTTCTTAAAGGAGAGGAGAGAGATGGGGAGGGAATTCCAGAGCTCAGGGTCTAGACAGCTGAAGGTATGGCTACAAATGATGGGGCAAATGAAGTGGAGGATGCAATGATGCCAGAATTGGAGGAACGCAAAGTTCTCAAAGGGTTGAAGAACTGGAGGAGGTTACAGACATAGGCAGGGGCAACACCATTGTTGGATTTGAACACGAGGATGAGAATTTTAAATTAGAGGCATTGGTGACCCAGGAGTAAGCATAGGGGTGATGGGTGAATGGGACTTGGTGAGAGTTAGGATACAAGCAGCAGAGTTTTGGATGAGTCTATGGAGCACTCTAATGATCATTTGCTTAGGGAATAGAATCATTGGTGTAGTCGCAATTTGCGATACTGGGCACAACAGCGCATTAGCACCCTGGTGTAGACATTATGAAGGTAGTGCACAGTTGTCGGGCACACAGCTTTGCACAACATGAGCACAAGTCAGGTGTTTTGGCATATTTTAACAGCCAGAAAGAAAATCCCGAAGGGCAGTGACCTCTATGGACAAATCCCCGATGTGTGCACTGGTTATACAAAGCTCCGCGCCGGGAGTGCAAATCGATAAAACCCCACCTGGTCATCCTTCAACAACTGGTATTTGGATTTGAATTCAGTCCGGACTGATGCCATGAAAGTCACCGGTCTCTGCGACTGTGGGTAGGTCTATGTGAAATGAGCCTGGGTTGTCTGAACCCAATTTATGTTGGCAGCATCAGGCTCAGTAGGTAGCTCTACCTCAGCTGAGACAGAAGATCATGGGTTAAAATCCCACTCCGGGGACTTGAGCACAAAATCTTGGCTGACACTCTAGTGCAGTAATGAGGGAGTGCTGCACTATTGGAGGTGCCGTCTTTTGGATGACACTTTCAATAAGGCCTTGTCTGCCCTTTCAGATGGACGTAAGAGAGTCCATGGCACCATTTCGAAGAAGAGCAGGGGAGTTCTCCTGATGTCCTGGCCAATAATATCACGTTGCTGTTTGTGGGACCTTGCTGTGTTCTTTACATTATAACAGTGATAGACTTCCAAAGTATTTCATTGGCTGTAAAGCGCTTTGAGATTTCCTGTGCTCACGAAAGGTGCTATATAAATGCAAGTCTTTCTTTTTTTCTATGGCTCCACAATACAAAATGACAACAGTTCAAGACAAATTGACACCTGATAAGCAATTGCACTCGGAAAGCTCGCTGTAATTGGCTGGCGCAGGTAGTGTGCTAGTACTGAGGTTGCACTTCAGGGGCAACGACAATAACAAATTGTATTTATATAGCGCCTTTAATGTAGTGAAATGTCCCAAGGCGCTTCACAGGAGTGTTATGACACAAATTTGACACCGAGGCACATAAGAAGAAATGACGGCAGATAACCAAAAGCTTGGTCAAAGAGGTACGTTTTAAGGAGCATCTTAAAGGAGGAAAAAGATGTAGCGAGGTGGAGAAGTATAGGGAGGGAGTTCCAGAGCTTAGGGCCTAGGCAGCTGAAGGCATGGCCACCAATGGTTGAGCAATTATAATCAGGGATGCTCAAGGGGGCAGAATTTAAGGAGCGCAAATATCTCGGGGGTTGTGAGGCTGAAGATTACAGAGATAGGGAGGGGTGAGGCCAGGGAGGGATTTGTAAACAAGGATGAGAATTTTGAAATTGAGGAGTTGCTTAACCGGGAGCCAATGTAGATCAGCGAGCACAGGGCATTCACAGAGTTGAGTGGAGGGAGCTTTGCTATGCATCTAACTTGGACTGGTCCTGGCCTCATCAGGTCTACCAGTTCTCCCCAATTCAATCTCTTTCGCAGGAGATTGTCCTCTCATCTGAAGAACATGATTTCTCACAGGTGTGCTCTTAAATTCCTGACACTTCTGTCATTGGAGGTGGTAGTACTATCCCAGGATGCACTGCGAAGAACATCCCAGGATGCAGAGCAATGATGAAAGCTCTCTATTAAAACCTTAGGTCCCATCTTCCCAAGAAAAAGTTATGACTAATACAAAAGCAAAATACCGTGGATGCTGGAATCTGAAATAAAAACAAAAAATGCTGGAAATCTCAGAGGGTCAGGCAGCATCTGTGGCGAGAAAAACAAAGTTAACGTTTCAGGTCGATGACTCTTCGTCAGAACTGGCGAATGTTCGAAAAGAACATTCTTAAGGAGCACTGAAAGGGGGAGGAGGAAAAAGAACAAAAAAGAAGGTCTGTGATAGGGTGGAAGGCAGGAGAGATTAAAGAGACAAAATGGATGATGGGCCAAATTGAAATGGTAACGGCAGAAGTTATAAAAGGGTTAGTCTAGATTGGGTGTGAATGGCAGAATAATGACCAACTGCCATTGGAGACAAATAGAAATAAAACATAAGATGGGGGGAGGGGAAAGGGAGCCAAAGATGGGCTGAGGTTATGTTCTGAAATTGTTGAACTCAATGTTGAGTCCAGAAGGCTGTAAAGTGCCTAAATAAAAGATGAGGTACTGTTCCTCGAGCTTGCGTTGAGCTTCATTGAAACAGTGCAAGAGTCTGAGGTCGTGAAATCAGAGTGGGAGTGGAATGGAGAATTAAAGTGACCGGAAACTCAGGGTCACACATAAGGACTGAATTAAAATGACAGGCGACCAGAAGCTCAGGGTCGCACTTACAGACTGAATTAAAGTGACAGGCGACCAGAAGCCCAGGTTCACACTTATGGACTGAATTAAAGTGACAGGTGACCGGAAGCTCATGGCCACACTTATGGACTGAATTAAAGTGACAGCCGACCTGAAGCTATCACTACCTGTAATAATTTTGCAATAGCTCTGCCTGTCATAGCCTGAGATCTAGAGAAGACAATTGCAAATCTCACAACCAGTCAAATGTGAAAGTGCATTTAAAATTTTGCATTGTTTGTTTATTTCATAATGTGTCCCGAGTGGTTGGAATGATTGAACCTCTTTTATTTATGTTTGTCTGACAACACAAAAACAAGGACAACAGATATAGGGTTAACCATATGAAGGGAAATCCTGGAAGGACTGTACCATTATTTGAATTAGGAAGGGAACTCTGGATTAAAATGTTCTGGATTTACAAATGGACATATAAACAGAATCTCTTTGGAAGCATCAAATACTGTTGATGAGTTTGGCTTAATGTTTGGTGAAGAATGAAAGCTGCAATTTAGTTTAAGCTTTTAAGTTCTGGGTTTTGACCCACAGTGTAAAAACCCGCCCTCTGGTCCAAAGGAAGTTTGAAACTAACCCTACTGAATTCAATTTCTCTCCGTGTTAATCTTCAAATGGTACAATCATTTGATGGGAATATTGTATTTTGTATCCCTGCAGTAAGTATTTTTTAAATTTATTCATGAGATGTGGGTGTCGCTGGCAAGGCCAACATTTAATGTCCATCCCTAATTGCCCGAGAAGGTGGTAGTGAATCACCCTCTTGAACCACTGCAGTCCGTGTGGTGAAGGTCTCCCCCAGTGCTGTTAGGAAGGAAGTTCCAGGATTTTGACCCAGCAACAATGAAGGAACGCCGATATATTTACAAGTCAGGATAGTGTGTGACTTGGAGGGGAACAAGGATGTGGTGGTGTTCCCATGCTCCTGCCGCCCATTGTCCTTCTAGGTGGTAGAGGTCGCGGGTTTGGGATGTGTTGCCGAAGAAGCTTTGGCGAGTTGTTGCAGTGCATCTATAGGTGGTACACACTGCAGCCACGGTGCGCCGGTGGTGAAGGGAGTAAATGTTTAAGGTGGTGGATGGGGTGTCAATCAAACGGGCTGCTTTGTCCTCGATGATTTGAGCTTCCCGATTGTTGTTGGAGCTGCACTCATGCAGGCAAGTGGAGAGTATTCCATTACACTCCTGACTTGTGCCTTGTAGTATAGAAGGGATTGTGAGAAGTTGGGGGGTAATTTTCACCTTCATCACTTAGTGTGGGTAAACTGACAGGGCTGATCACTCACCCGTTATAGAACCTGCCCGATTTTCATTTCCAGTTTACGGTCCAAGTGTGAAGGTGAAAATTATTCCCTTTGGCCTGCTGGAAATGCCTTTTATTTTGTAGTCCACCTGTTCAATAACTAGTATTGATCTAACCTTTGATAAAACCACTTCTATGACAAATAAAAGTAGTTCTTTTTAACCATATTTAGCTAACTTCTGTACCTAACTCTGTGTGTGTGTGCTGTGTGTTTGAGAGAGAAAGAGTGAGACGCTGGTCTACTAAAAAGAAAAGTAATAAACAACGACAGAAACATAAAGTGGAATAGCCTTGTGGAAGTGGCTAGATCCAGTGCAGGAAGTGAAAATGTCTTCTCCCTCCTGTGACATGAGTTATGAGGAGAGAGAAAAAGTGTAAGTACAGAGGAGAGCAAGAAGAGGATAAGAAAACAGAGAGAAGGATCTATCAATGTCAACTGGCCCTCCCCTGTGGTGTATGTTTATGTTTTCACACAGGTAAGTATCACAAGTATATTTTACTGATTGTAAACCTCATACCTCAGATTTGTCCAATCTTTATAGCTCTGGATTTGTGCTGACTGACACTGTGTGCCTAAAGTGGAAAGTATTTTGATCCCCACTGCAGACATCACTCGCCTCATTTGTCTCCTCTTTTCTGTCTGCCTTACACTCTGCCACAAATAAATGAATTGTTCCATATTTCCATTCTGTCACAGTTGTAATTTTACAGTCTGCCACAGTTACATGTAAAATAATTCAACATTTAAAATCTGCCAAGTCATATAATTAATTATTCCATATTTACCATCCACTCAAAGATAAATGAATTATTCCATAATTACAGTCTGCGACAATTAGATAATGATAGAATCTAAATTTACAGTCCACTCACAAATAATTCATTATTCCATATTTACTGTTCACTTACATATAAATGAATTATTACATATGAATATGATTTCACAGTTATATCATGAATTAATCCATAGTTAGAGTCCACTCCCTGACCATCAATCTGTTGCTCTTTCTTTTCTTATCATTTCTTCAGTTTTGTTTATCTGTTACTTGCTTCAGTTTTGATTATTTTATTGTCTTCAGTTTTTGAACTCTGACAGCTGTTTTTCTCTCCAGCTTTCACTGCAGGTTGCTTTTGTTTGCAGGGTTGATGAAGCTGTTTTGTGACTGTGAGGGGCCAGTAGGCAGGATGAGAAGGGCACCAGGGATGTAAGCAGGGTCATGTGAATGGGTGGTGAGAAGGGTGATGGCAGACGGAGCGCAACGGAATGGGCAAAGAGACAGAATAATCATTTTAAACTAACAAGGCCGCCTCACCTATTTGTGCAATGGAATTTCAAGATCTGATTGGTCATCGCTGACCACATGAGTGGATAATATCCATTAACATGAACCAATAACCACATTTTTTGGCTTTCTGCAACAAAACATCTCTGTCACCTAATATTTTTACAGATTGTGAAGAGTCATGTCTACCCATTATATGTCAGGTGGATGTAAAAAATCCCAGATCACTATTCAAAGGGCCTCACCATCTGAAGGCACGGCCGCCAATGTTGAAGCGATTAAAATTGGGGATGCACAAGAAGCGAGAATTGGAAGAGCGCAGATATCTCAGAGCGTTGTAGGGCTGGAGGAGGTTACAGACAGAGGGCTCAAGTTTCGGACTCCCGCTACAACAGCGCACATCGGAGAGGCCCACCTAATTTGTGGAATAAAAATTGTGCCGAATATTTACCTCACGATTCTCCGATAGCTGTAGGCCCATTTCCAGCTCGGCGCGACGCAGCAGGAGCTGCTGGGGGCGGAGCTACAGCCCTGCGCCAAAGACAGTGCCAGCTGCTGCGCGCGTACGCAGTGCAGGCTGCGCGTTTATGCAGTAGTTCCCGGCCCTCCCAGCGCGTCCCGTCTCCTGGGCGACAACCCTATCCCAGGTCAAAGGGTTGTCGCCCCGATCCCGGGCCGAGTGGCCTGACACATCTTACCTCGTCATTGGCGGGGCCCGCCCGCCTGGCCTCTCGCTGGGGGCGGGCCCCGCCCGAAGAGTCATCGGCGTCTTCTGCGTGCGGGCCCCGCCCGAAGACCTCAGCGGGGCCCGTTCAGCTTCTTCTCTCTCTTTCCCCCCCAGATCATCTTCCCCCGCCCCCCCGTTCATCTTCCCCCCCCATCCATCCCCCGTTCATCTTCCCTCTCGCCCCCTCACTTCTCTTCCCACCCCCCCCTCTTCTCTTCCCGCCCCCCTCCCTTCTCCCCGGTACTGCAGTAGGTGAGTAGAAATACATTTTTATTTATGGAGTGATTTTTTTTTACATTTTTTATTTTTTTATTTTTTTTGATTGATTTATTGGTTGATTTATTGATTTATTTATCATTTATTATTGATGATGGTTCTTTATCTGTAAAAGTGAAGTGTTTAATGTTTGTAAACCCCCCGCTTGCGCCCCGCCCCCACACCCTCTCCATCTCTCGATCCCTACGCCTGATTTATAAGTGTAGGCAAGATTTTTCTGAGCGTACAAAAATCTACACTTACTCCATTCTAAGTTAGTTTGGAGTAAGTTTTCGCTGCCTAAACTTGCAAAACAGGCGTAAGTGCCTGGACACGCCCCTTTTGGAAAAAAATCTGTTCCAAAATGGAACTATTCTAACTCACTAGAACTAGAGCAAACTAAATGCCGAGAATTGCAATTTCTAAGATGCTCCATATTGTGTTCCAAACACAGATGAGGCTGCACACAGGGAGGTTGAAGTAATAGTGACTTCAATCTTTAATAAGACACTCCAGAGTGAGGAACAGACCTCGGGGGCCGGTTTATATACAGTGCTCCCAAGGGATGCTGGGATCCCTTGCGACTTCAGGTGATGAGCTCCCTGGTGGCGGAACATGGGAGTGCATGTTTTACAGATACACATCACTCCCCCCCCAAAGTCAAAGTGAAAACTATTTACAAGGTGAGGCGGTCGGGAGCCTTTCTTTCCCTGGTGGACTGCCTCAGTACAAATGTCTGTTCTGGTGTGTTGGCTGTGCCCTCGCTGGGCTGGCGTGTTGTTGGCCCTGCAGGGCTGCTAGGTGAGCCTGGCCTTGCTGGGCTGTTGGGCATGATGGGTTCGATTTCCTGGTCCGACTTGGTGTCGTTGATCCTTTGGGTGTGTGTTGTGGGCTCGAAAAAGATGGTGTCTGCTGTGGGTTGTTCAGGGCAGTCTGTGAACCACAGCCTCGTTTGGTCCAGGTGCTTTCTGCAAATTTGTCCATTGTCTAGTTTGACTACAAACACCCTATTCCCGTTTTTAGCTATCACCGTGCCCACGATCTACTTGGGACCATGTCCATAGTTTAACACATACACAGGGTCATTCAGATCAATTTCCCGTGACACAGTGGCGCGACCATCGTTTACATTTTGTTGCTGCCGCCTGCTCTCTACCTGATCATGCAGGTTGGGGTGAACCAGCGTCTCCTTTTCATGAGTAGCTCAGCCGGGGGCACCCCTGTGAACGAGTGGGGTCTCGTGCGGTAGCTGAGCAGTACTCGGGAACAGGCGGGTTTGGAGTGAGCCTTCTGTGACTTGGTTAAGGCTCTATTTGATGGTTTGTACTGCCCACTCTGCCTGCCCATTGGAGGCTGGTTTAAACGGGGCCGATGTGACATGTTTGATCACGTTGCGGGTCATGAATTCTTTAAATTCGGCACTTGTGATACATGGCCCGTTGTCACTGACCAGTATGTCAGGCAGGCTGTGGGTGGCAAACATGGCCCTCAGGCTTTCAATGGTGGCGGTGGCGGTGCTTCCCAACATTATTTCACATTCAATCCATTTTGAAAAAGCATCAACCACCACCAGGAACATTTTATCGAGAAACGGGCCCGCATAGTCGACATGGAACCTCGACCATGGTCTGGAGGGCCAGGACCACAAACTTAGTGGTGCCTCTCTGGGCGCGTTGCTCAACTGAGCACATACGCTGCATTGCCATACACAGGACTCGAAGTCAGAGTCGATACCGGGCCACCACACGTGGGATCTGACTATCGCTTTCATCATTACTATACCAGGGTGTGTGCTGTGGAGATCTGAGATGATCATCTCCCTGCCCTTTTTTGGTAGGACTACGCGGTTACCCCACAACAGGCAGTCTGCCTGAATGGACAGCTCGTCCTTTCGCTGCTGGAATGGCTTGATTAGCTCTTGCATTTCAACGGGGATCCTGGCCCAGCTCCCATGCAGTACACAGTTTTTATTACTAGAGAAAGCGAGGAGCTTGGCTAGTCCAAGTCCTAATCTGGCAGGCCGTGACATTTTCAAACACTTCCATGACCATCAACAAGTCTGCGGGCTGCGCCACCATCAACAAGTTTGCAGGCTGCGCCATTTCTATCCCCGTGGTGGACAATGGTAGCCGACTAAGAGCATCCGCACAGTTCTCGGTGCCTGGCCTGTGGCGGATGGTATAATTATGCGCTGATAGTGCGAGTCCCACCTTTGTATGCGGGCTGAGGCATTAGTATTTATCCCCTTGTTTTCA
Source organism: Pristiophorus japonicus (assembly GCF_044704955.1). NCBI lineage: Eukaryota > Metazoa > Chordata > Chondrichthyes > Pristiophoridae > Pristiophorus > Pristiophorus japonicus. The sequence continues at coordinate 53,433,828 of NC_091981.1, read as the reverse complement.
GCGAACAGGGATGTGAGGGGCTTGTGATTGGTTTCCAGCTCAAATTTGAGGCCAAATAGGTACTGATGCATTTTCGTTACCCCGAACACACACACACTAAGGCCTCTTTCTCAATCATGTTGTAGGCCCTCTCGGCCTTAGACAAGCTCCTGGAAGCATAGGCAACAGGTTGCAACTTCCCCGCAACGTTAGCTTGTTGTAATACACACCCGATTCCGTACGACGACGCGTCACATGCTAGCACAAGTCTTTTACATGGGTTATACAATACAAGCAGCTTGTTGGAGCATAAAATGTTTCTGGCTTTCTCAAAAGCAATGACTTGGTTTTTTTCCCCATACCCAGTTCTCACCTTTACGCAATAACACATGTAGGGGCTCGAAGAGGGTGCTTAACCCCAGTAGGAAGTTACCAAAATAGTTGAAGAGTCCCAGGAACGACCGCAGCTCCGTGACGTTCTGTGGCCTGGGCGCATTCCTGATAGCCTCTGTCTTGGCGTCTGTGGGCCGAATGCCGTCCGCCACAATCTTTCGCCCCAAAAACTCCACTTCTGTTACCATGAAGACGCATTTCGACCTCTTCAGCCGCAGCCCTACGCGATCCAGTTGCTGGAGGACCTCCTCCAGATTTTGTAGGTGCTCAGCGGTGTCCCGACCTGTGACAAATATGTCGTCCTGAAAGACCACTGTGTGTGGTACCAACTTGAGTAGGGTCTCCAAGTTTCTCTGGAAGATCGCTGCAGCCGACCGAATTCCAACCGGGCATCTGTTGTAGATGAACAGTCCCTTGTGCGTGTTGATGCAGGTGAGGCCCTTCGAAGACTCCTCCAGCTCCTGCGTCATGTAGGCCGAGGTCAGGTCGAGCTTGGTGAACATCTTGCCTCCTGCCAGCGTCGCAAATAGGTCGTCTGCCTTAGGTAGCGGGTATTGGTCCTGTAGTGAGAAACGATTAATAGTTACTTTATAATCGCCGCAAATCCTGACCGTGCCATCACTTTTCAGTACTGGAACAATCGGGCTGGCCCACTCGCTGAATTCCACTGGGGAGATGATGCCCTCGCGTTGCAGCCTGTCCAGCTCGATTTCCACTCTCTCCTTCATCATGTGAGGTACCGCTCGCGCCTTGTGGTGAATGGGTCGAGCCTTTGGGACCAAGTGGATCGGCACCTTCGCCCTGGAAAAGTTTCCAATGCCTGGCTCAAAAAGGGAAGGAAATTTGTTAAGAACCTGGGTACATGAGGCCGCATCGACATGTGATAACGGTCGGATGTCATCCCAGTTCCAGCGGATTTTGCCCAGCCAGCTCCTTCCAAGCAGTGTGGGGCCATCGCCCGGGACAATCCAGAGTGACAGTTCATGCACCGTGCCCTCGTAGGTGACCTTGACCATGGCGCTGCCCAGGATAGTGATAAGCTCTTTGGTGTACATTCTCAGTTTCGTGTGGATGGGGCTCAGGGCTGGTCTGAATGCCTTGTTGCACCACAGTCTCTCAAACATCTTTTTACTCATGATGGATTGGCTATCGCCAGTGCCCAGTTCCATGACTATGGGTAAGCCATTCAATTTTACGTTTAGCATTATAGGTGGACATTTCGTCGAAAATGTGTGCACCCTGTGTACTTCAGCATCTGCCTCCTCTCTCTGAGGCTCGAAATTGCTTTGATCCACCATGGACCGATCTTCCTCTGCCACGTGGTGGTTATCAGGTTTTGCAGAGCTTGCAGCTCGTTTGCAAGCTCGTTGGAGGTGCCCCATTGCTCCACAGCTCTTGCAAACATACCCTTTGAAGCGGCATAAATAGGCTGAATGGAAGCCTCCACATCGCCAACATGGTGTGAATTGCCTTGCATTCATCCTTTGTTGCAGACTCTGAGTCATTTGGGTCACCTGAGGCCTGCTGGCAGTTGCAGACTCGTGGTTTCTGCCCTGTACATTTCTGCTTGCAAACACAGTTCCAGTTAATTTATGAACATTGCTAGCACTTGTGTGCTGAGAGATTTGTTTGGTGTTATCACTGGTGGACATAAACGCCTGTGCTATCGCAATGGCCTTACTGAGGGCCGGTGTCTCTACAGTCAAAAGTTTTTGTGGGATGGTCTCGTGGCCAATGCCCAGTACAAAAAAGTCTCTGAGCATTTGCTCCAGGTAGCCATCAAACTCACTTGTCCTGCAAGTCTCCTTAGCTCGGTGACGTAGCTCGCCACTTCCTGACCTTCAGATTGCTGGCACGTGTAGAACCGATACCTCGCTATCAGCACGCTCTCCCTCGGGTTAAGATGCTCCCGAACCAGTGTACACAGCTTCTCATACGACTTCTCTGTGGGTTTCACCGGAGCCAGAAGATTCTTCATGAGGCTGTAGGTCGGTGCCCGCAGGCTGTGAGGAGGACCACTCTCCTTTTTGCAGTGCTTCCTTCTCCGTCCAGCTCATTGGCTACAAAATACTGGTCTAGCCGTTCGACATAGGCTTCCCAGTCCTCACCCTCCGAAAACTTCTCCAGGATGCCCACAGTTTGCTGCATCTTTGCGTTGGATTCGTAATCTCGTCGCCAGTTATTGTGTTCCTAACACAGATGAGGCTCCACACAGGGAGGTTAAAGTAACATTGACCTCAGTCTTTAATAAGACACTCCAGAGTGAGGAAGAGGCCTTAGGGGCCGGCTTATATACAGTGCTCCCAAGGGATGCTGGGATCCCTTGGGACTTCAGGGGATGAGCTCCCTGGTGGCGGAACATGGGAGTGCATGCTTTACAGATACACAACACTCCATTCTAAACTAGTTGCTCCAAAAAAATAGGATCAACTCAGGCCGAAACTTGAGCGCATAGGGAGGGGTGAGACAATGGAGGGATTTGAAAATAGGATGAGAATTTTGAAATCGAGGTGTTGCTCAACCGGGAGCCAATGTAGTTCAGCGAGCACAGGCATGATGGGTGAATGGGACTTGGTGCGAGTTAGCACACGGGCAGAAAGTTTTGGATGAGCTTAAGTTTATGGCATTTATCTCTCAACCAACATCACTAAAACAGATTATGTGGTCATCTATCTCATTGCTGTTTGTGGGACTTTGCTGTATGCAAATTGGCTGCCGTGTTTCCTCACATTACAACAATAACTGCACTTCAAAAGTACTAAATTGGCTGTCAAGCACTTTGGGATGTCTTGGTGTCATAAAAGGCATCATATAAATGCAAGTTCTTTTTTATCTTCTTTTTTTATTTACTTTTGTGGAAAAGTTCACTTTCTGTAGTGAGTGATGTTTATTTTCTGAGGAGCTGCATTGCTGCTAGTTCCCACCGATGCAGGGGATAGATGCAGGTCTTCGCAGTCCAATACATCTTAAAGCTGCAAGATTAAGCAGATGCCCAAAATAAATGAATGCCTTTTTTAATGCCATTCAAACAATTGGAATGCTGCAAAGTTACGATCCAGCCACCAGAGGTCATCAACAAGCTCCATTACCCACTGTATGCAGAAAGTGTGAATCACTGGCAGCACTTAAACCAAATTACAATTGGTCTTAGTTCAGCAGGTACAACAGGAATGTGGAGATCCTATAATGGTTGATAGATTCAACATTTTATACCCATAGAAGTAATCAGTAATATTCTCTGAATATTTTTTTTCATTTTCATAGGTAATTTGACTGAAGAAAATTTAACATTTCTGAGATGGTGATAATTGGGATCACTGTGGAACTATTAATTTATCTACCTTTTTTTCAGGAACAGGTTTGTCTGCAAGGTCAGAAAGAAAGAACGAATGACTTGCATTTACCTAGTGCCTTTCACCACCTCAGGACGTCGCAAAGCACTTTACAACCGAATAAGTACTTCTTTGAAGTGTTGTCACAGTTGTAATGTAAGAAATGCGGCAGTTCCACAAACAGCAATGTGATAATGACCAGATAATCTGTTATTTTTAAGTGCTGTTGGTTGAGGAATAAATATTGGCCAGGACACCTTCAGTACTCCCACAGTACAGCACTGAAGTGTCAGCCTTGATTTTGTGTTCAAGTCTCTGGATTGGGACTTGAATCCACAACCTTGTCATGTGCAGAGGATATTGACTAGAATGGTATCCGGGATGAGGGGCTTCAGTTATATGGAGAGAGTAGAGAAGCTGGGATTGTTCTCCTTAGAGCAGAGGTGTTCAAAATTATGAGGAGGTTTGATAAAGCAGATAGGGAGCAACTGTTTCAACTGGCAGGAGGATCGGTAACCAGAGGACACAGATTTAAAATAATTGGCAAAAGAACCAGAGAAGAAATGAGGAGAATTTTTTTTTTAATGTAGATATGTGATATGATCTGGAATTCACTGCCTGAAAGGGTGGTGGGAGTAGATTCAGTCGTAACTTTCAAAAGGGAATTGGAAATATACTTGAAACGGTAAATTTGCAGGACTATGGGGAAAGAGCAGAGAGTGGGACTAATTGGATAGCTCTTTCAAAGAGCCGGAATCGGCATGATGGCCAAACACCCTTCCTCTGTGCTGTATGATTCTACAATTCTACATCCTCTCTGCATTTTGTTTTAAAAGACTGTTGCAATTCAAATGATCCCAATTAAGATAATTTAAAAGGAAATGCCTCAGATTGAAAAGAAATTCTGAGAACAAAGACACATAATAAAGTAATCTTTGTATTAAGTTATAACAATGAGACAAAGCAATTTGCCTGTTCAGTAATTTTCTTCCTGTACTGAGAGTTTCCAGTATTGGAAGATTTTCTCAGCAGTAGCATGAACACCCAAACTTACAGACGCCTTTTTAAAGCATTATTGTACAATAAAAGCTCTACAATTCATCTACAATTCCAGGACCTGATTTCTCAAACTATCATTGTGATTCTGGTCCTTAGTTCCTTTGAACTCCATTGACTCCCAAGCCAGTGCAGACTTGTGCCATATTAATATGTAAGTGACAAGATAATGTCATAAATGAAGCAAGTAATGAAGTAAGTTTGCATATCTGTGAGCGACCATTTATTAAAACACCCTGCAAAGCAAGAAGGCTTTCCTCACTGTGATGGCGGGAAGGTCTATTTTGTTATGCTGCGTTTCTGTTGTTATGTTGCTGCATGACTTTGGTGGTGACTTTGTGATATGAAAGGATAATGCGAGAGACTCACTTCAGGAGGCGTGGAGGACGGGGGGGTTGGGGCGTCTGCCATTGGGTGGCGCTGCTGGATATTGTGGGCTGCCATTTTATTCTGAACACGGAGGATGCTGAGTTTCCAACTCATTGCCACAGGCCTAACAAAATGCAAGTTTTCAGTGACTGGGCTATACGGATTGGTACGGATTGACTCCTGCAATAGGGCGGGGAATTCATACTGAAAAGGGGGGAGGGGCAATAATACAGTGAGATGGAACCATTCAGGGAGGCACGCGGTAAACCTCTCAATTTCCCATAAGCCAGTTCACCTCTGTGTATGGCCCCAAAATACATTGTGAAATTTCTTCCAATGGAAGTAGTTCTGCAAACACAATATAACAGGGTAAATATTTCTCTGCGCTTTCCTGCAGCAGCAGCACAATGTGGCAAAACCTGGCAGTGCAGTCAACCGTCAATCCCTGTACCATTTCCCTACCCTTGCCCATGTCAGGCCGGCTGCCAGCTGCCCTATCCCATCCACCACATTTAAATGCCAACAAGAAGGGCCCCAGGCCCATTTCCCTCCCATCCACCCGCCTTGTTGCCATTTCCCAGGCCCACTTGGTGAAAGGTTGTGATTGGCACATGGCAGTGGCAGTAATGGTTCCAAATGGAGAGAGACGGCCTCGTAGATTTGGGGTGCATAAATTTACCTCTTCAGGCCTTGACCAAGACCAAGGCCTATAAAGCTGGGAGGTTTATTCCATTTTAGGATGTTTCAGCTCCTAACTGCCTCATTCTCCTGTCCAGCGCTGGCGGGAACCATCTTGGTGGCAGGTTACCTTCCAGGAGCCTACCCTGCAGACCAAACTGGGGCTGATGTGCTACTCTGCCAATAAACAAATAGCAACATTTCAACTCCATAATAATAACTTGCATTTATATAGCGCCTCTAATGTAGTCCAAAGTCGCTTCTCAGGAATGATAGCAAACAAAATTAAACACCAAGTCACATAAGGAGATATTAGGTCAGGGACCCAAAAGCTTGGTCAAAGAGATGGGTTTTAATGAGCGTTTTAAAGGTGGAGAGAGAGGATGAGGGGCAGAGAGGAATTATAGAGCTTAGTGTCTAGGCTGATAAACGCATGGCCACGAATGGTGTGGTGAAAGGAATAGTGGATGCAGTAGAGGCCAGAATTGGGGGGAAAATCCCTTAAATCAAGAATAACTTCACCATAATAATTTGTATAATCAGATACAGGACCACTATGTTTTTGTATTCAGTTTTAATTCTTTTTTTTCCTTCTCACAGTCAGTAGTCTGTTGAAAATAGCGCAAGATTCGGATCCATTTTGAAACAAATTAATGTGTTGGTTTTGACAGCAGCTTGAAGTGGGAAGCATATTTATACAGGCCCAGGTAAATAGTAATACCAGGATGACTTTTTTTTTCAACAGGAGACAATCCTGTTGCAAACATGACCTTAATCATCTCACCAATAAACTGCTACAAGCAACTTAAAAAGAAATCAGTCTCTTAAATTACTCATCCAACTGGAGAAATCAAACAGGACAGGACAGAAAAATACTATTAACCAAGATGTCGTTTTTAAGGCTCTGAGCAAGTTGATTTGATCTTGAATGCACTGCCTGAAAAGGTGGTGGAAGCAGATTCAATAGTTAACTTTCAGAAGGGAATTTGATATAAATTTGAAAAGGAAAAAATTTGGGGAAAGAACGGGTCTAATTGAATAGCTCTTTCGAAGAGCTGGTACAAACTCCATGGGCCAACTGGCCTCCTTCTGTGTTGTATAATTCTATGATTCTATGACAGGAGAACCAAATGCAGCAAGTTCTTATAACCATGATCCACCCTCTGTTGCAACTTCTCCGCCAGGAACTTCCAATCTGCCACGATTCAAATATAGGTCCATAAAAGGCCAATTTGTAAAGCGAGTTGTCCTGGCCAAGATTTATCTTTCAACGAACACCACTGAAACAGATTATCTGATCATTTATCCATTGCTGTTTCTGGGACTTTGTTGTCTGCAATTTTTTATTTTATTCATTCTCGGGATGTGGGTGTTGCTGGCAAAGCCAACATTTATTGCCTAGCCCTAATTGTCCTCGAGAAGGTGGTGGTGAGCCTTCTACTTGAACCGCTGCAGTCTGTGAGGTGAAGGAGTTCCGTGTTTCCCTACATTAAACAGCAACTTCAGTTCAAAAACACTGTGAGGCTGTGAAGTGCTTTAAGACACCTTGAGGCTTGTAAGATGCAACATAAATGCCAATCCTTTTATTCTTTATACACAAAAAATGTTCTCTTCCTGTTGATAAGCAAGCCTTCAAAGTGCATTAAAATCTGCTATTTATATATTTATGAAACTAAATGAATTATCTGATTTTAACATATTAGCGTATAACAAAGGCTGAAGCTGGGAGAGTAGGGATTCAGCGTTACTGGACTCACCACATTTTATGAGCACACACCCTGACCATAAGCATGGGGAAACTTAAAGAGCAAGGATTGAGGATGTCCCTATGGCCTGTTTATAGGCAAAATCAGCTGAATCTGTGCAGCACCAATCAGTCATTAAAAGTACAGAGCCAAACTCATGGGTAACAAAACAAAAAAGTAAAATTTTAGCATGTTTGCCGGTGTAAATGCTGAATGTCAATAAATCTAGTACCGAAGATTTGTATACTGTAGTAAGAAAGGAAGGACTTGCATTTATATAGCACCTTTCACAACCTCAGGATGTACTTTTGAAGTGTAGTCACTTTAGTAATGTCGGAAACGCGGAGGACAATTTGCAGACAGCAAGGTCCTGCAAACAGCAATCTGATAATGACCAGATAATCCTTTTTTTTAATGATATTGGTTGAAGGATAAATATTATCCAGGACACCAGGGGGAACTCCCTTGCTTTTCTTTGACCAGTGCCATGGGATCTTTTAAGTCCACCCAAGAGGTTTAACCATCTTATCCGAAAGGCGGCACCTCCCTCAGCACTACATTGAAGTATGAGCTTAGATTCTGTGCTCATGTCTCTGGAGTGGGACTTGAACCCACTACCTTCTGACGCACAGGCAAGAGTGCTCCCACTGAGCCATGGCTGACACTAATAGAATATATCCCAATGCTGTAATAAATCCACTGAGTATATGCATGTCAAATTACTTCAGTTTTTCATGAAAATGCATGGTGACACACATAACTGAAATGGCTCTATGAACTTACAGGGTAGGCAAAACAGAAATGAAATCTGACTGTGGAACCCAGGAATAGGCGGGTGTCCAGTTAGTGGCTGATAAAGAATTCTGAGCACCAAGAACATGCGCATCCCCCGCGTAACCTCTATCACAGCCACCCATTAAAACACAAATCATTATTAAAATGCATGAAGAAATAGGCACATAGAATGCTTACACACTGTGTTAATAATACAGCAAATCACATAGAATTACATAGTATTTACAGCACAGAAACAGACCATTTGGCCCAACAGGTCTATGCCGGCATTTATGCTCCACACGGGTCCCCTCCCATCTTACTTCATCTCACCCTATCAACATATTCTATTCCTTTCTACCTCATCTAACGTCCCCTTAAATGTATCAATGCTATTCGCTGCTATGTGGTAGCAAGTTCCACACTCTAACCATTCTCTCCTATTAAATACGTTTTTTTTCAATTCCCTATTGAATTTATTAGTGACTATCTTATACTTATGGTCCCTAGTTTTGTACTCCCTGACAAGTGGAAACATCTTCTCAATGTCTACCCTATCGAAGCCCTTCATAATCTAGAGAAAAGTGCCCCAGTCTGTTCAATATTCCTGATAGTTATAACTTTTCAGTTCTGGTATCATCCCTGTAAATCTTTTTAGCACCTTCTCCAGCGCCTCTATATATTTTTTGTAAATTGGAGACCAGAACTGAGCACAGTACTCTTAAGTGTGATCTAAACAAGGTTTTATATACGTTTAACATAACTTCTCTACTTTTGAATTGTATTCCGCCAGAAATGAACCCCAGTGCTGTTTGCTTTTTTATGCCTTTCTTAACCTGGCTTGTTACTTTTAATGATTTGTGAATCTGTACCCCTATAACCCTTTACTCCTCTACCCCACTTAGACCCTTACTTTCCAAGGAGTAGGTAGCCTCCTTATTCATCCTACCAAAATGCACCACCTATATTTCAACTATTGAAATAAATTTGCCATTTACACATCCATTCTGCCAGTTTATTAACGTCTTCTTGTATTTTGTTGCAGTCTTCCTCAGTATTAATGATACCGTAGAATTTGATGTCGTCCGCCAATTTTGATATTGTACTTCTGATCCCCGAATCCAAATCATTTAAGTAAATGGTGGACAACAATGGTCCAAGTACCGATCCCTGTGGAACACCATTTCCCAGCTTCCGCCAGTCGGAGTAACTACCTTTAACCTCTACTCTTTGCTTTCTGTTTTGCAGCCAGCTTATTAACCATTCTGCTACTTGTCCCTTGACTCTAAATGTTCTGACATTAGTCATGAGTCTACTATGTGATATCTTATCGAAGGCCTGTGGAAAATCCAAATATATTATATCTACTGCATTCCCATAGTCTATTCTTTCTGTTACTTCAAAGAATTCAATAAGGTTGGTCAAGCATGACTTCCTTTTTGAAATCTGTGCTGATTACGCTTTAAAAAATAACTTACATTTTTTTGCGCCTTTAACATAGTAAAATGACCCAAGGCGCTTCACAAGAGCGTTATCAAACAAAATTTGACACCAAGCCACATATTAGAACAGGTAACCAAAATCTTGGTCAAAGAGGTAGGTTGTAAGGAGCGTCTTAAAGGAGGAGAGAGAGAGACAGAGAGGTTTAGGGAAGGCACAGCCACCGATAGTGGAGCGATTAAAATCGGGGAAGCGTAAGAGGCCAGAATAGGAGTAGTGCAGAGATCTTGGAGGCTTGTAGCTGGAGGAGGTTAGAGAGACGGGGAGGGGCAAGGCCATGGAGGGATTTGAATACAAGGATGAGAATATTAAAATCGAGGTGTTGCGAGACTGGGAGCCAATGTAGGCTCAGGGGTGATGGGTGAATGTGACTTGGTGCAAGTTAAAATATGGGAAGCAGAGTTTTGGATAAGCTCAAGTTTATGTAGGGTGGAAGATGGGAGGCCGACCAGGAGCGCACTGGAATAGTCACGTTTAGAGGTAACAAAGGCATGGATGAGGGTTTCAGCAGCAGATGAGCTGAAGCAGGGACAGAATTGGGAGTGTTATGGAGGTGGAAGTAGGTGGACTTGGTGATGACATGAATATATGCTCTTCTCGGTGACAAATGAAACATAAAAAGTTAGTATGCAGGTACAGCAAGTAATCAGGAAGGCAAATGGAATGTTGGCCTTTATTGCAAGGGGGATGGAGTATAAAAGCAGAGAAGTCCTGCTACAACTGTACAGGGTATTGATGAGGCCACATCTAGAGTGCTGTGTACAGTTTTGGTCTCTGTATTTAAGGAAGGATATACTTGCATTGGAGGCTGTTCAGAGAAGGTTCACTAGGTTGATTCTGGAGATGAGGGGGTTGACTTATGAAGATAGGTTCTCTCAGAGGGTTGTAAATCTGTGGAATTCTCTGCCCCAGAGAGCTGTGGAGGCTGGGTCATTGAATATATTTCAGGCAGAGATAGACAGATTTTTGAGCGATAAGGGAATGAAGGGTTATGGAGAGCGGACAGGGAAGTGGACATAAAAACATAAGAAATAGGAGCAGGAGCATGCTCGAGGGGCCAAATGGCCTACTCCTGCTCCTATTTCTTATGTTCTTATGTTCTTAAATACAATACCAAGGTTGCAAACAGTGTGGTTCAGCCTCAGATAGTTGCCAGGGAGAGAGATGGAGTCGGTGACGAGGGAACAGAATTTGTGGCAGGGAGCAAAGACAATGATTCAGTCTTCCCAGTATTTAGTTGGATGAAATTTATGCTCATCCAGTATAGGACTCAGACAAGCTGTGTGACAAATCAGAGACAGTGGAGGGGTCGAGCGAGGTGGTGGTGAGGTAGAGCTGTACATATGGAACCTGACATTGTGTTTTTGGATGGTGTCACTGAGGTTTCTAGATTTTTTTCTATTACATCTTTTGAGTAAATATTCGATTATCTTGCTTACCACGTTAAGCTAAACTGGGCTATAGTTCTCTGGTGTTGTTCTATCTCCCTTTTTATATATAGGAGTAACATTATCTGTGCTCCAGTCCTCTAGCACTATTCCATTTTCTATTGAATTTATATATATTTATCTTTCCTAGCTTTTTTTTTATGTGCGCAGAGGCAATCCGCCTGGTCCAGGGTTTTATCCTCGCCATTTTCTATTGAATTTATATATATTTATCTTTCCTAGCTTTTTTTTTATGTGCGCAGAGGCAATCCGCCTGGTCCAGGGTTTTATCCTCGCGAGGTTTGACTAGGTTATCAATTATCTCCCCCCTTTCTCTCTTAAATGCCTTAATATCTTTTTGTTGATCTCATCCTCTAATGTCATGCCCACCATGTTAGTCTCCCTGGTAAATACTGAGACAAAGTAATTATTTCATATTTCTGCCATTTCATTGTCATTACCTGTGAGTTTATTTTGGTCATCTTTTATCCCTATCGCTATCTTAATTTTCTTTTTGTTATTTATGTGGCCGTAGAATATTTTATTCTTTATTTTTATATTCTTTGAGAATTTAATTTTGCAGTTCCTCTTTGCCTTCCAATTGTTTTTTTGACTTCTTTCCCAATCTCTTTGTATTCCTTTATTATCAATGTACTTAGGGCTAGAATTTCTAAAAAAAATCCGCCAGCGCCAGATTGCCGCCCAAAATATCACTAAGATTTTAAAATTACTGTGGGCGAAAAATTTCACAAAAAAAGGAAAAAATTCCGCCTGGCAGAAAAAATGGACCTTACACCCCGATTCTCAGCGGAAAACACGATCCTGGGCTGATTGGGTGGTTCTTAATCAAAATGGGCGGTAATGACTAAAATTTAGACCGAGGCTGCGGTCTCAGGGGGGAAAATACAAAAAAAATGTTTTCCAAAAAACATAAAATAAAAAAATCAGAAAACATTCTCAGGACCCTTTTCAACTTAATTGTTGTAAAAGAATTTCAAAATAATAATTAAAAACCTTTAACTTACCTTTTTTGCACGGCTACTTACCTACCGCCCAGCTCCAGCTGCTTCCGTGGGCGTTTTTTTCAATCTTACCTACGAATCACCGCTGAGCCCAAACTTGGGCAGTAGCGTTTTTTTTCAGTAGTGCACACTGACAGTCCACTCCCCAGCGATATTTCGAAACCGCTGGCGGAACTCTATGTGGAAATTTCTGGCAAGTGGTTTTCTGCCCAAACTGACCAATACTGCCGAGAAACCGGGCGGAGATGCTGTGGAAATTCTAGCCCTAAGTGTATTTATTTTGCTTTAGTTTCAATTTTACCCTTATCTTTTTATTTATATATGGTGTTTCATTATTGGTAGTTTGTTCTTGCTTTTTAGCGGAATATATTTCTTCAGAAGTCAAAAGATCAACTTTTTAAATATTTCCCACTGCTGTTCTATCCCTTTGTCAATTTTTTTCCAGCTTATCTTCCTTGCATCCATTCTTATCCCTGCAAAATTACCTTTTTTCCAATCTATTAGGTCTTATTCTCAATCATTGGCTGCGATTTTACAAACTTTGGGGGATCCATGGTGGGCGACATTGGTGGCAGGTCACGACCCCGCTCTGTGAAATGACTTTCTTTTAATAGGGCTTGTTAAGCCCGCCCACCGCATTTTCTGGTCAATTAGGGGAAATGGGTCTAATGATTTCATTTGATGGTGTTTCATCGGCCAGTTTCCTTAAAGGGACCCTGTCCATATTTATTTTGACATTTGTGCTGTCAGTGTTCTACAGCATTGAGGTGCTGCAAACAATGACTGCACAAAGGCACAAGGCAGCACCCAGGCTCTCCCATGACTCCCTCCATACAAGATCCTTTTCCCTTCCTATGGATAGAAGAGACCTCCCCAGGTGATCAAAATAGCCTGGTGCACATTGCAGAGGGCACAAGCAGGAATGTAGTCAGGGGGACTTGGATGCAGTGCCGCAAACTTTTCAATTATCTCAGTAGATCATGAAATGTTAGTAAAAAGCCACACTCAACCTCATCCTGCTGTGCCTCTCATCACATCACCATCACTCAGCCTTCCCTACCCTACTCCTGCACATCCTTACATTGCACCTCCACCCATCCCTCTCTATCTGAATTATCACATCCCCATCTCACTAGCCACCCCTCACAATTACCCTCATCCTAGTGCAATCATGGTGTTGGTGTGGGGTGGTGCTAACCCGGTACATCAGGTGGCAGCCAGGATGTACAGCGTCAAATGAAGTAAATCTGGCCATGGTGAGGCCATCCCTGGCCTCCCAAGCAGCAATGTGGTTGGGTGCTGATGCCCTATGTCCTGTGCAGCATCAGTTGATTGCAGAGAAGGTTGATGTTGTTGTTGGTGCTGCTGGTGGGCCTGGTGCTACTGGTGTTGGGTCTGATTGTGGTGGGATTCTGAGGACCAAGATGAATGAGTATAAAGGGAACCCATGGTGATAAAATAGATGGTAGGTGAAGTAGAGATGACAGAAACGATCTGTCAATGGTGAGAGAGATAATGAGGTCAGGCTGGATGGAGATTTGTGTAAAGACTTGCAGCATGGTGAATCTGTTGTGGAAATGCAGTGAGAAAGTGATTGTGGCTGAGGAACGATATCTCTGTCAGGTGGTAGCTTTTACTTGACATTTGAACATGTCAACTCATCAGCTGATTCAATGGCCACTGACCTCCTACCTCAGCTTCACAGATGTGGTCTAACAACAGTGTGAAACTCGTGCAGCTTGAAACCCTTGGGCGAGCTGTCAAATTCAAAAAGGTAAGTTTAAAACCATTATTAAGTGGCTGTAAACAAGCCACTAATCATTTAAATTGGCTCCACCGCCTCTGCCTGTCAGGTCTGCTCAGCGTTGGCAGACCCAACATCGGGAAAGGCAAGTGTGTGTGATTTGACGGTTCCCATCCCGCTGCCAATCAATTCACATTTAACTGCCAACCCACCACCGATCCCATCCACTGAGCACTGGTAAAATTCCAGCTAGAACTTTAAAACGTATTATGTTGAGATTGCTATTGCCTACATGTTTGCCAAAGCTTACTTCTCTTATCTATGTTCTGCTTCATTTCCCAGTGCTCGATCCGGCAGTGATTCCTTTCTTGTTCGGTTTCTTACATACTGGGTAAGAATGGAGTCCTGCATACACTATACAAACTCTATTCCCTTATCCCCTATCACTACTACCTCTTTTTGCCAGTTTATCTTCCCATGATCGTTATTCTATTTTACTCATTTCATAGATTTGCTTACATATTTTTTCCTCCGTTTTCCTTCACAACTGGTCTATAGTATACCCATATTAGCATGATCGAGCCCTTCTTATCCTTTATCTCAATCCATATGGATTCTGTTTCTATCTTAATGTTAGTTATGTCCCTTTTTTCCACATGTTATTATGTTGTCTCTAACTAGTACAGCTACCCCAACCCCCCTTCCTTCCCTATCCTTTCTAAATACGTTCTATCCTGCAATGTATAACTACTGTTATTTATGTAGTCATGTTTCAGTGATCCCTATTACATCTGGATCCTCTCGATGAATTATTGCCTCCAGCTCTCCCGTTTTATTGCATGCTGTACACATTGTTGTACAGGCAATTTAATTTGCTTCTATTAATTGTTCCTCTCCCGTTATTTTCAACAGTTATTTTATACTTATGTTTTATAATTTTATCTATTCCCTGACCATTTATGTTACCCTTAATCCTTACCTTGATCTGACCTTTGCTCTTATCTCCTATTTATTTTATCTTCAGACTTCTGTTATTTCCACCAGCTCCCTCCCCCGTCTTATTAATTTAATGTCTTATTCACAATTACATCACAAATGTATTATGCTTAAATGAAACTTAAATAGCATCACAATATACTGCGCTCAAAGAAAAATTAAATCATTTCACCATATGCTACACTTAAATCACACTATAGTGTAATAAGAACATAAGACCATAAGAAATAAGAGCAGGAGTAGGCCATACGGCCCTTGAGCCTGCGCCTGCATTTAATACTATAATGGCTGATCCGATCATGGACTCAGGTCCACTTCCCTGCCCGCTCCCCATAACCCCTTATTCTCTTATCGGTTAAGAAACTGTCTATCTCTGTCTTAAATTTATTCAATGTCCCGGCTTCCACAGCTCTCTGAGGCAGCGAATTCCACAGATTTACAACCCTCAGAGAAGAAATTCCTCCTCATCTCAGTTTTAAATGGGCAGCCCCTTATTCTAAGATTATGCCCCCTAGTTCTAGTCTCCCCTATCAGTGGAAACATTCTCTCTGCATCCACCTTGACAAGCCCCCTCATAATCTTATACGTTTCGATAAGATCACCTTTCATTCTTCTGAATTCCAATGAGTAGAGGTCCAACCTCCTCAAACTTTCCTCATAAGTCAACCCCCTCATCTCCGGAATCAACTTAGTGAACCTTCTCTGAACTGCCTCCAAAGCAAGTATATCCTTTCGTAAATATGGAAACCAAAACTGTACGCAGTATTCCAGGTTTGGCCTCACCAATACCCTGTATAACAGTAGCAAGACTTCCCTGCTTTTATACTCCATCCCCTTTGCAATAAAGGCCAAGATTCCATTGTCCTTCCTGATCACTTGCTGTACCTGCATACTCACCTGCGCTTAAGTTAAACTTACCTCAAATCACAATATACTGTGCTTAAAGGAAAATTAAATCATTTCATCATATAGGTACAACGTGTCAAATCCAGCAATCTCGGGACCGAGACCGTGCCAATTTTTGGATTTTTCCGGATTTCGGACAAGAAAATCAAGAGCATACGCATGCTACCGAGACAGACAAAGTACTAATGGTGGCGTGGGTCAGGTCGGGTCGGGTTGGATCGAGGGTTATTCGGCAAGGCTCGGACTGATCGCATGCCATTTAAAACATAACGGTGAAGTCAATAACTAGTTCGGCCCGCCGGTTTTTGGACAATAATTCCGGATTTTATTTTACTGAATATCAAATGGGATTTTCTCAAAAATGTCCGGCTTTCGGACAGCCAGATTTGAGACATTGTACCTGTACTACGCTTAAATGAAACTTAAATCACATCACAATTTATTATGCTTAAATAAAAGTTAAATGACAATATACTATGCTTAAATGAAACTTAAATAGCATCACAATTATGCTAGGTTCAAAGAAAAATTTAACTATTTCATCATATACTACACTTGTTAATCTTAAATCATATCACAATGTACTATGCTTAAATGAAACTTAAATCATATCACAATTTATTATGTTTAAATAAAAGTTTAATCACAATGTACTTACACTTAAATGAAACTTAAATTACATCACAATGTACTGCGCTTAAGTTAAATTTAAATCATATAATATACTACTCTTAAATGAAATATATTCGCATGGGGCCCCTGGCACTGACCCCGTAGGCCCCTGTATTTATCTGCCGCAATCACAAAGGTCAGCTCCTTTATATAAGAAGGTATCATCTACAGCCAGAGTCCCATATACTATGTCAATGGTACTTATCAGTAAAAAAAAATGCATTAAGCAATCCATCAGCACTACATTTAGAAGAACTTAATTAAGCAATTCACCAAAATTCATTCTTTCTTTAAAAATTCAGAGGGCAAAGATAACTCCTCTGCTCCGACAGCTAAAGTAAAGGGCAGATTCTGTGCACGACTGAACATTGTAATTGCTTCAGTGTTCCAGATAAATGAAACTATGAATATTCCTCTAGGTGAAATGCTGCTGCTCCTGGGGAACTGGGTGCACTGATTGTGCTGGCGTGGATCAAAGGTCACCTGTAGACAATATCACAAACATCACGTCAGTTATGGATGAATTTGCAAGTGGGTGCAGTTATCACACTATTCACCATTTTATATTTTCACATGCCGATATGTTTTCAAACATTTACATATCGTGTGGAAACGCGTTTCAAATTTCCAGAGTTGCCAGACTACATGGGTTGGCAGCCCGTTTTCCATCGCTCCCAATTTTTATTTCCAGTGAATGGAAATAAACATCGGGAGAGATGTAAAAAGTCTGCCGGCTCGCTATCACCTGCTTTACACTATCGCACAAAGTCAAGATATACCCCCATGTGTGGTGTAATATTTCTTTTAGTACTGAATTTCACGAATCAATAACAGCAAGCTACATATCTATAATTTAATTACAACTGTACTTGTGCATTTATTTCCTGTCTGACCTGTCACATTTGCTATGTCACTTTTCTCTCTCATATTTCCTTATTCTAGGTACATTTCTTGCAGCTAATTGGCTCCAATGCAGAATTCTTCCCAAAATCTTTATAGTCATTTGGAATGTAAACACAATAACCTTACTTCACAGGAGCCTGTGTTTAAAAAAAATAACCTTCAAAAATAAAAGAAAGCCAGTCATTTAATCCTGAGTTCTGACTTACAGGGGTTGATTTTAACCTTACCTGCTGGCAGAAACGGGGTGAGTGGGCAGTTAAAAATGAGCAGGTTACTTACATGCTCGAAACTCAACCCTTTTGCAGCATTCCCTATCTTAACTTTTGGGGTTCTGCAGGTGGATGAGGCACCCACCTAAAGCTGATGGTGGTCATCAATTTATGTAAATCAGTGTCTCATTACGTCAAAAGGACCCTGATGGCGATTTAACTGGGACCTGAGTGGGAATGTAGTGTGGCTTTCCCAGCAGGTTGAAGCTGGTCTGCAGACAGAAGAGGCCCTCTAAGGGCTTTCCCAATCATCATCTTAAAACATAATAACAGTGCTCTCCTACCCCGGATTTCCCCCCCTCCCCGACCCACCTACCTTCCCTCCTGCAACACCACCCCACTCCCTGCATGCCAATTCGTGCCTCTAGTCGCCTGAACCTCCTCTCCCACCCACCAGCCAGCTGCCACCTTCAGCCCACTTCAAGCGGGCAGTGGCAGCAGGTAGACGAGGCCTGGAAGTTAACATACCCTGGGCCTCAAACTTAGGCTAGTGAGTGCATTCCACACTTGCCCCACCCCCGCCTACCCAAAACCCGCTTGATGTTAAAATTGAACCCACAACCCAAAAAGCTATTAAGCTCTGATTACCTTCCCCTTTCATAGTTCGCTTTCTAGGCAAGTAAATTCTGATCTGAGACTCTGTTACTTAATAGCAATTAGACTTTGTGGCCTTAGCAGCAGAATAATACTTTATGCATACCAGCCCCATCCTTTTAAACATCACCATATCAGCAGACTCACTGAAAAACTTCACAAGAAATTTAGTTTTTTATTCGTTCCTGGGATGTGGGTGTCGCTGGCAAGGCTAGCATTTATTGCCCATCCCTTATTGCCCTTGAGAAGGTGGTGGTGAGCCGCCTTCTTGAAGCACTGCAGTCCTTGTGGTGAAGGTCTCCCACAGTGCTTTTAGGGAGGATTTTGACCCAGCGATGATGAAGGAACGGTGATATACTTCCAAGTCAGAATGCTGTGTGACTTGGAGGGGAACTTGGAGGTGGTGGTGTTCTCATGCACCTGCTGCCCTTATCCTTCTAGGTAGTAGAGATCGCGGGTTTGGGAGGTGCTGCCGAAGAAGCCTTGGTGAGTTGCTTCAGTGCATTTTGTAGATGGTACGCACTGCAGGCCTGCGTGCAATATAAAAATATCTCTCACATCATACTTCCGGTCTGGCACTTTTCTGTCACATTAAATTATAGGCAAATTTATTATTCACAATCAAAGATTTTGCACCTGACTGACATATATACAAAGATATCAAACTACCAAATTTATAGTTAAAATTGACATTGATAACAGAACAAACCTATAAAAATTGATCAGTTCTAAATTAATTACTTATTTTCCTCATTTAATTAATTACAGATTGTCCTAAATCCATGGATAATGTTTTCATCGTGATGTTGACTCCAAATTCTGGAGCCTCAATTTATATCCACCTCATCTTCATCATAGGCAGATCCTCGAAGCGAGGATTACTTGCTTCCACGCCAAAAAGGGATGAGTTCACAGGTGTTTCAATGAAGGACCTAATATTCCACGTCTTGAACTACATGGTGAAGGGTGGAAGATGCCTGTGCGTGGATTTTTTTAACGTGTGGTGGCCGTTGCACACCAGCCACCACACGGGCTTGTACCACAGTTCCGTACCATACCCCAAACTATTCCCACCCCAATATGCCCCAGCCTTCATTCCTGCTCTCCCAACAACACAATAGTGACTGCACTTCTAAAGTACTTCAATGGATGTAAAGCTCTTTGGGGAATCCAAAGGTCATGAAAGGTGCTAAATAAATGAAAGACCTTCCCGATCACAGTCCCATGCCAAATCCTGAACTCTCCCGACCCAATCCTCGTCTCTATTCCTCCATCTTACATTACAGGGTTCAGACATATACAGAATGTGGCCTATTTTTCCTGTTTGGATCAAATCTGAGCAAAAATATAATAAAAATATCTTTAACGAGTTAACACATTTAATTCAGAGTCAGTTAGAAAGCAATAACCCCAAATTGTGATATACATGACTGATAGGATAAAGAAGAGCATTGTCATGCCAAATCCAACATAACATCTGGTGCATATTCCTCAGCAACATGAATGCAGTTGTGCCAAAACTGAGAGATACTCCGAACATTGGCGGTCATGCTCAGTACATGCAGGGAGGCTATGAGATGAGGCTCTGATGCCTAAAGCTCTTTTCTTTTTCAAAACAGCTGAAGAAATTACAAAGTCAATCTGCATACTAAGCAAAACTCCTGAAAGTCACCTTTATAGCCTGCTTCAGATTCTGGATATTTTACATTAATAGCATGTCATTTTAAGTGTCTCATCAAATATCGGTTTTATTAATGGGAATCTGGAGTGAGATACCCTGGCCCATAGTCAGTTTACATTCAACTAAGATTGGCAGAGTGAGGAGAGGACATTGGAACATTAGAATTTTTAGGAACAGTAAAGGGCCACGAGAAGAACAAACCTGTCCCTTTTTGATAGAACAATCCCACAGATTCACTTCTCATGATGTTCCCCCAGACCTTCTCGCTCCAGAAATGCATCCACTGATCCCCTGATATAATTTATGCTTTCTCTGTTACATTAACCTGATAATCTTGGAATCATACAGCATAGAAGGAGGCCATCTGGCCCATCATGACTGTGCCAGCTCTTTAAAAGACCTATTCAATTAGTCACACTCCCTTCCTCTTTTTCCCATAGCCCTGCAATGTTTTCCTTTTCCATTGATGGGCCCATGAGGACAGACAGTCGCTCCTCGATGGCGGTGAGGTCCTGGAAGTCTGGCTCCCCTCCTCTCACCTGTTGTGGGCAAGCTTGACCTGCAATGAGCAAAACAAGATGTTGTCAGTGTGTCTGTAGCTACTGATGTGTAACATCTGTCTGTAGTAAGTAATTCGCTTCTGATGTTGCGAGGTGTGAATGTCTGCATCTCAGACTGCGTGGCAGCTCGCAGTGATTGTGTAAAAGGTGGGGTCTGGGCACAAGGAGCTACGAGTAAGTATGAGGCTGAAGGCCTGTGACTGCATATGGAGAGTTAAAAGGTGTTGTTGATGTTCTCGTGCTGAGTCAGGAGCTAGAAGATGAGAGACGCTTGGATGGGCTGGGCATTTCTGGAGAGGCTATAGAGAGCTTTGAGGGTGTGTACAGCAATGAGGAGCATGGCCTGGCACACATAGAGAAGGTGTGGGCAGTGTGACGCAGTGAGCTCACATCAAGGCATTGCAAGGATAATGTAACGGGTACTCAGCCTCATGATCCTAGTCAGGTCATTGAATTTCTTGCGACATTGAGTCATGCTCCTCAGCACCATCGCGGGCAGAAACGTGCTGTGCGACCTCCCTCCACAACCTCCTAAATGCTCTGGTGCATGGCCGCCTTCCCCCTCCAGGCAGCAGGGCATTTTGTTCCACGGCCTCCAGCAACACCAAAGGGCGGCGGTCAAGAAACAGTGCGCTCGTTGTCGACCTGCGCATCCATCCTCCCACTCTCAGGTAAGTGAGAATCCTGAACTGCGCATGCGCATACTTGATTTGCCGCACCTTTAAGAGTCAGCTTTTCCCAGGATCTGATTTGGAGTTCCGCACAGGCACAATGAGTCCGAAAATATATCCACCAAACTTTCATTATCGCCCCTCCAGCTCTGGTGTGCAATGGCTGGTTTAGCACCCCTGTCAGCTCTTCAACCGATTCTAGCGAATTACTGCGCTAGAGGCGCAAACTTTCTCAAGATGCTAAAAGCACTGCTCCGCCTGAATTAATGCCGCAACAGAGGCGTGACTGAATTTCTCCCCCATTGTCTTTTGATTTGTGGGTAGAGCCTCTGCCCTTTTATAAGATCCCACTCTACCCCTATCAGAAGACAAAGAACCGGTACAACCGCTGGAGTCACAATAGGAGTGCAACGAAAGGACGGCACACTTTCAGTCCAAGTTTCTTCGTGTATCTCATCATCATCATAGATGGTCCCTCGAACGAGGATGACTTGCTTTCACATGAGTTCACAGATGTTTCAATGAAGGACCCGATATTCCAGTACTGAACTTCAATTGAAGGGGTGCACACCAGCCACCACACAGGCTTGACAGAGCTAGGCCTGTATCCAGAGGCAAGAGTTAACCAGGACGACTGGAGACTTGCTCTGCTGCACGGACCTAGTGCATGCACACATATCGCAGTGTGGGCTGGCCCGTGCTACCCCTGGGCCCTCGGCTCTTCTGGGCCCCATATCCTCATTTGCCACACCTCTGTCGCAATTTCTCGCCACTCCTCTGCCGCAAATATTCACCGCACCTCTACCATGATCTCTCATTGTTCCTCCACCACAATCTCTCGCCGTTCCTCCGGCACAAAAACATTCGCCGCTTCACAGGAGCATTATCAAACAAACTTTGACACCAAGCCAAATAAGATGATATTAGGACAGATGACCAAAAGCTTGGTTAAAAAGGTAGATTTTAAGGAATGAGGAGGAAAGAGAGGTGGAGAGGTTGAGGGAGGGAAATCCAGAGCTTAGGGTCTTGGCAGCTCAGGGAAGGCACGGCCGCCAATGGTGGTGCGAGTAAAATCGGGGATGCTCAAGAGGCCAGAATTGGAGGAGGGCAAATATCTCGGAGGGTTGTAGGCAACATTCCCGCTAATTTTATGTGTGTGCGGCCCCTTTAAGGAGCTGCGGTTTTTGCCATTAGAATGCCGTTGAGTCTAACCAATAGCTATCACTTCTTACCTTTCATAGCTCCATCATTAATGTTTCCTCACAAATCAATATTGTTGGCTTCACCTTCTCCTGATTTCAAATGAAGCAGCCACATCTCCACTGCTAAAGCTGCCTCCCCCTTTAAACAAGTACTTATTTCCTCTAACCAACTTGTAATATCCAGTATTGGGAACACACTTTGAACACCTCTCACACTACTGACAGGCGACAAGAAGAGGTCTATTGTGATTCCTTTCTCAATTCTAGCTTCCAACCTCGCTCTGTTGCAATCTTTCTTATCCCTCTTTATATCATTGACATTATTATGGCTAGTTGTCTGCTCAACTTTCCTTTCTTGTTCCTCTATAGCTGCAAATATGGAATCTTACACACTCTTCCTCTTCCCTGCATCCTCATTATATTGAAATGAAGACTCATTGCATAGTCTTCTACTCCAATTCTCTCAATCATGAGGCTTTTAAAACCTGAGCTTGGCAGCCCCCCAATTCATTATGTTCTGATTTGACTCACCTTTGCTTATTCCTACATTACAACAGTGACTACATTTCAATAAGAACATAAGAACATAAGAATTAGGAACAGGAGTAGACCATCTAGCCCCTCGAGCCTGCTCCGCCATTCAATAAGATCATGGCTGATCTGGTCGTGGACTCAGCTCCACTTACCCGCCCTCTCCCCGTAACCCTTAATTTCCTTATTGGTTAAAAATCTATCTATCTTTTGAAAACATTCAATGAGCCAGACTCAACTGCTTCCTTGGGCAGAGAATTCCACAGATTCACAACCCTCTGGGAGAAGAAATTCTTTCTCAACTCGGTTTTAAATTGGCTCCTCCATATTTTGAGGCTGTGCTCCCGAGTTCTAGTCTCCCCTACCAGTGGGAACAACCTCTCTGCCTCTATCTTGTCTATCCCTTTCATTATTTTAAATGTTTCTATAAGATCACCCCTCATCCTTCTGAACTCCAAGGAGTAAAGACCCAGTCTACTCAATCTATCATCATAGGGTAACCCCCTCATCTCCGGAATCAGCCTAGTGAATCGTCTCTGTACCCCTCTAAAGCTAGTATATCCTTCCTGGAACAGCGCAGCCCCGACCTGGACGCCCATTTTTCACGCCACAAAGTGCGCCTAAAAAAAACTTACAGATTCTCCGGCTCCCTACTGGTCCTCTGGCCCTCGGCGCGGCGCAGCACGAGCTGTAGGGGGCGGAGCCAGGTCCCTGCGCTGAAAACAGTGCCGGGACCTCTGCACATGCGCGCTACAGTGGGCACACATGTGCAGTAGCTCCAGGCGCCCAAAACTGTGTGGGGGGGGGCCCGAAGCACGCAGCCACTAGCCCTGGCCGAATGGCCTCACTGGGGCTGCGTGCATAAGGCTGCCTCCCACGCCCAGCTCCTGCTTCCTCCCGACCCGACTCGACTCCCACTACCCCCCCGCCCCCGGACCGGACCCAACCCCGACACCGACCCAACTCCCGCTTCCCCCCCCCCCCCCCCGTCACCCCCGGATCGGACCCGACCTGACCCCCCGGACTGGACCCGACCCGCGCTCCCCCCCCCACCCGACCTGACCTCCCTCTCCCTCCCTCCCCTCCCTCCCCCCCCCCGACCCGAACCGAACCAAACCGAACCGACCTCCCTCCCACCACCCCCCCGACCCGACCCGTGCTCCCGACCCCCCCCCCCCCCCGCCTGGACCGGACCGGACCAAACCTGACCTCCCTACCCACGCCCCCGACACGAACCGACCCGACCCGACCTCCCTACCCCCGCCCCCGACCCAAACCGACCCGACCTGCGCTCTCTCCATTCCCCCCCCCCCCCACCCTACCCGAACCAACCCGACCTCCCTCCTCCCCCCACCCCCGACCCGACCCACGCTCCCGACCCCAACCCGCGCTCCCCCCGACCCGAACCCGCACTCCCGACCCCGGACCCGACCTGACCCAACGCCACCTACCTGTAAATCTGGTGCTGGGGACGGGCCCTGCCCGAAGTCTTGGGCCCGGCCAGGCCCGGCCCGTTCAGCCTCCCTCTCCCTCCTCCTTTCCCCCCCACCCCTTCTCCTTTCCCCCCCACCCCTTCTCCTTCTCCCCGCCCTTCTCCTTTCCCCCCCTCTCCCTTTCCCCCTTCTCCTTTCCTTTCCCCCCTCTCCTTCCCCTTCTCCCCCCTTCTCTTTCCCCTTCTCCTTTCCCCTTCTCCTCTCCCCTCCCCGCTTTCTCCTTCTCCTCTCCACCCCCCTTTCCCCTTCCCCTCCCCCTTCCCCTCCCCCCCTTCCCCTTCCCCTCCCCCCTTCCCCTTCTCCTCCCCCCCTTCCCCTCCCCCCTTCCCCTTCTCCTCCTCCCCCCCTTCCCCTTCTCCTCCCCCTTCTTTCTCCCTCTTCCCTCCCTCCCCCTCTGCCTTTCTCCCTCCCCTCCCCCTGCTCCCCCCTCTCTCCCTCTACCCCCATCCTCCCCCTCCCCTCGCTGTCAGAAACACAGACACCGACAGACAGAGAGTGAGAGACACACACAGACAGACAGACAGAGAGATAGAGACACAGACAGAGACACACTGGGGGGGGGGGGGGGGGGGGTGCATCCCAGCACGCTGTTGGAGGGCTCCCGGTGCTACAGTCGGTAAGTAGAAAATGTTTTATTTATTGATTTTTAAAAAAATTATTTCTTATTAATTGATTTTGATTGATTTATTGGTTGATTTATTGATGTTTTTATCATTTATTATTGATGATGGCTCTTTATTTGTAAAACTGAAGTGTTTAATGTTTGTAAACTTCCCTTTAAACCTCCCACCACCCCCCCATTCCCTACGCCTAATTTGTAACCAACCCCTGATTTTCTAAAGTGTAGACAAGGTTTTTTCGAGCGTACAAAAATCTTCACTTACTCCATTCTAAGTTAGTTTGGAGTAAGTTTTCACAGCCGAAACTTTGAAAACAGGCGTAAGTGGCCGGACACGCCCCCTTTTGAAAAGAAAATTCTGTTCCAAAGTGAAACTGTTCTAACTGACTTGAACTGGAGCAAACTAAATGCCGAGAATTTGAATTTCTAAGATACTCCGTTCTACACCAGTTGCTCCAAAAAATCAGGAGCAACTGAGGTCGAAACTTGGGCCCAACAAGTGGGGAAAGAGCATTAATATGGGATGGTATCAATGCTAATTTAAAAGAACACAGAGGCCGTAAAGAATATCCAGCATGGATTAGAAACAATAGACCATCTACTGGAATTATTTCACAGGTAGCTAAATTATTGAAGGCAGGCAAATCATAGTATATAATTTATTGTGATTTGATAAAGTTCCACATGTGAGACTTTTAAAAGATTGATGCCAGTGGAATCAATGACAAATTAGCTAGGTCCATTAAGAATTAGGTTGGCAATAGAAGATTAAAGATGGTAACAAATGGAAAAAGTCATCAATGGAGCAATTTCATAAGCGTCTGTCCTGAGTCCCCTGCTTATTTGGATGAGTGTATTTCTTGTAATATTACAAAATTATGATACCAAGCTACATGATCAGAAGCAGTGTGACTACTGAGCACTCAAAATATTCATTCAACAACTTTTGCTCAAACTTTAGTCACTTCTGTAGATTTGAACAAAAATATTGGCAGCATTATCCTATTTATACTTATTTCAAATTACTGACACCATGAATGAATGAATACGTTGTTGAAAACAGCTCAATGACATGTTAATAGAGTAATTATAATAATGCACTTAAAATATATCAATAACTCACATAATTACTGATTGTAACAATCTGATGGTAAGTAAGTGGAGCACTTGCTCATTATTAGATGCTGTTTTCCATTTCCAAGATAATAACGTCAGAGAGTATTACACGTAGTGCAGGAAGGAGCAAAGCTTCCGAACCCTATGCTGAATGTGACAGGAAGACATTTAAAAATATTTCTCAATCAGCATTTATTGTGCATTAATAAAGCAGGGTGCGTGATATTATAAATATTTATGAACTGGTTCTAGTTCTGTACTTGCAGTTACTGAAATATTACTAATTCATCAGCCTAGTTCTCCAGCAGCTGTTTTAATATTAAACACGTTAATTATTTACAGCATTGTTATTACCATGTTATGAAACAACTGTTCTCTTACTTTAGCTGGGATGTTATAGCTTTGTTCAATGGAAAATACCAGTTTGTAAAATGTACTGGATATAGAATTGCACAGTACATTTGAATAAAAATATTTGAAATCCCCTCCCCTCAAAAAAACTATCTGGTTGCACTTTTTTCGTATAACCGTTTATAATATGGTACACTGAGGTGAGATGACGGAATATGCTCTTGTTCACCTCTGGGACTCTGATCTAATTCCAGGCCAGACAAATACAATTAAAGTCTTCTCTCACTCTGTGATAAGCACTAAAGGTCCTCAGTAAAATGGGTTTTTGCTTTCCAAGTGAATCTTCCTGCACAGCAAAAAATCAGCCCTTGAATGTGCC
This sequence comes from Pristiophorus japonicus, assembly GCF_044704955.1. Lineage (NCBI taxonomy): Eukaryota > Metazoa > Chordata > Chondrichthyes > Pristiophoridae > Pristiophorus > Pristiophorus japonicus. The sequence goes on along the minus strand of NC_091981.1, from coordinate 53,406,866 downwards.
TGGTCAGTGCAAACTGAAAAACAGACTCTCATCATGGCTTAACTTACCCAAGATGCACTGTACAACAACAACTTGCATTTATTTAGCACCTTTAATGTAGTAAAATGTCTAAAGGGGCTTCACAGGAGTATAATCAAACATAAGCTGACAACGAGCCACATAAGAAGATATTAGGACAGGTGATCAAAAGCTTGACTAAGGAGGTAGGACTGGATTTTCCAGGGGGTCAGTGGGTGCGATCAGTGGCGGGTCAGGTAGGAAAGTGGTTTTGTTCACCAGTAGGTCAGGACCCCGCTGTAAACCTGCCGCCACGCGACTTTACCAAACGTCGGGCCTGCCAGCGCTGAGCAGACCCGACACGCAGCGATGGGGGAGACAATTAAAATCATTAGTGGCTTGTTGACAGCCACTTATCAATGTTTTTTTCCCAGCTTTTTGGATTTGACAGGTCACCCATCGGTTTTCTGGTGTCCTTACACCTTATTATAGAATCGCACGAGGCATGTACTGCAGACAAAGTCACTATGTGACCTGAACCTTTATTCCCAGGACCAAGAAGTGCTGACCCTGCGTGAGACCTCCCTTTATATACCTGGATGACAAGGTGAGGAGTGTCTCCCACAAGTTCACCCCCTGTGGTCAAGGTGTGCATTACTCAGGTGTATACAGTGTGCAGTGTTGTTACATAAGGGTTACAGTTATGTGAAGATTACAAACATGACATCACCTCCCCCCAACATCTTTGGGTCAAAGATTGAGTCTTTCAGGCGGTCGACACTCTCTCGTGGAGTGCCGCAGTTGGGGCTCTGGTGGTTGGGCTTTGGCATGCGTCTCTGTCGCCTGAGGTGATTCCTCAGGCTGGCCGCAGGGACTGTGCATGCAGGTGAATGTCCTTGTTGCTCGTTCACTGGCGGTGGTGTGGGTGACATCTCATGATCTTCCTCAGGTTCCTCAGTGTCCATGCTGAACCTTTTCTTTACTTGGTCCAGATGTTTGCAGCATATCTGCCCATTGTTAAGTCTGACCACTATGACCCTATTCCCCTCTTTGCCAATTACAGTACCCCCAAGCCACTTGGGTCCAAAAGCATGATTGAGAACGAATACAGGGTCATCGATTTCTATGCATCTCCCCACTGAGTTGTGATCATGGCACTCGATTTGGGACTGGCGCTTGCCCTCAACAATGTCTGACAGGGCTGGATGAATGAGGGACAGCTGTGTTTTAAGCGTGCATTTCATGAGTAGTTCCGCGGGCAGGACTTCCGTGAGCGAATGCAGCCGGGACCTATAGGCCAGCAGGAGGCGCGATAGGCGGTACTGAAGGGAGGGTCCTTGAATCCGGAGCATGCCCTGTTTTATGATTTGAACTGCACGTTCCGCCTGGCCATTGGAAGCTGGCTTGAACGGTGCTGTCCTGACGTGTTTGATACCATTACCCGACATAAACTCCTGGAATTCATAGCTAGTGAAACACGGGCCATTGTCGCTAACCAGGATGTCCGGCAAGCCGTGGGTCGCAAAGACCGTACACAGACTTTCCACTGTGGTGGATGTCGTGCACGAATTCAATATGATACACTCGATCCATTTCGAGTATGCATCGACAACAATCAGGAACATTTTTCCCATGAACAGACCCGCGTAGTCTACATGAATACGTGACCATGGCCTGGTGGGCCAGGGCCACGGGCTGAGTGGGGCCTCTCTGGGGGAATTTCCCAGCTGAGCACACGTAGTGCACCTGCGAACACAGTGTTCCAGGTCTGAGTCAATTCCCGGCCACATTACATGTGACCGGGCAATGGCCTTCATTAGCATGATGCCTGGGTGCTCGCTGTAGAGTTCCCTGATGAAAGCTTCCCTTCTTTTCTGGGACATGATTACCCGGCTGCCCCATAGCAGGCAGTCGGCTTGGATGGAGAGCTCGTCCATCCGTCTGTGAAACGGCCTGACCTCCTTGGGGCACGCTCCGTGTGCGGGCGCCCAATCCCCCGTCAGGACACATTTCTTTATCAGGGACAGGAGGGGATCTCTGTTGGTCCAGATTTTGATCTGGCGGGCTGTGATGGGGGAGCCTGCAGTGTCGAAAGCCTCAACGGCCATGACCATCTGCGCGCTTTGCTCCGATGCCCCCTCGGTGGTCGCCAGTGGGAGCCTGCTGAGCGCGTCAACGCAATTTTCGGTGCCTGGCCGGTGCCGTATGGTGTAGTCATACGCAGCCAGCATGAGGGCCCACCGCTGTATGCGAGCTGACATATTGGCATTGACAGCCTTGTTGTCGGACAACAGGGATATTAACGGTTTGTGGTCCGTTTCTAACTCGAACCTTCTGCCGAAAAGGTACTGGTGCATCTTTTTCACCCCGTAGACACATGCGAGTGTTTCCTTTTCAACCATCCCATATCCCTGTTCTGCCTGGAAGAGCGACCTGGAGGCATAAGCCACAGGTTGGAGTTGGCACTCATCATTACTCTGCTGCAACACGCACCCAACCCTATAGGATGCTGCATCACACGTTAAAACCAGTTTCTTACAGGGATTGTACAAGGTCAATAGCTTGTTAGAACAAAGCAGATTCCGTGCCCGATTGAAAGCCCGTTCTTAACAGTCCCCCCAAAACCATTCACAACCCTTACGCAGGAGCATGTGCAGTGGCTCCAACAATGTGCTTAAGTTTGGCAGAAAGTTCCCGAAGTAGTTCAATAGTCCCAGAAATGACCGCAACTCTGATGTGTTGCCGGGCCTGGGCACATGGCGGATTGTCTCCATTTTGGATTCGGTAGGCCAGATCCTGTCTGCGGCAACCCTCCTGCCCAGAAACTCGACCTCTGGGGCCAAAAACACATACTTGGACTTCTTTAGTCGCAAGCCTACCCGGTCCAGTCGGCGTAGCACCTCCTCCAGGTTGTGGAGGTGTTCCTCGGTGTCTCGACCCATGATTAAGATGTCATCTTGAAATACAATTGTTCCAGGGATGGATTTAAGCAAGCTTTCCATGTTCTGCTGAACGAATGCCAAACGGACACCTGTTGTAAACAAATAGCCCCTTGTGCGTGGTGATGGTGGTCAGAAACTTGGATTCTTCAGCCAGTTCCTGGGTCATGAAGGCTGAAGTGAGGTCCAACTTGGTGAACAACTTGTCACCTGCCAGTGTGGCAAAAAGATCCTCCGCTCTCGGAAGCGGGTATTGGTCCTGTAGTGACACTCAGTTAATGGTGGCCTTGTAGTCGCCACAAATCCTGACCGAGCCATCCGCTTTGAGGACAGGAACGATGGGGCTTGCCCAGTCACTGAATTCAACAGGCGAAATTATGCCCTCTCTTAGCAACCTGTCCAACTCATTCTCAATTCTCTCATGCATCACATACGGCACGGCTCTGTCTTTGTGGTGCACTGGTCTGGCGTCCGGGGTGATGCGTATCACTACTTTGGTGCCCTTAAAAGTCCCGACACCTGGTTGAAAAAGTGGCTCAAATTTCTGTAGCACCTGTGAGCATGAACTTCGCTCCACAGATGAAATGGCGTGCATATCCCCCCATTTCAGTTCATCTCGGCTAAGCAGCTCCTCCCCAAGAGCGCAGGACCATTCCCCGGGACAATCCAGAGTGGCAGGCGTTTCTCCGATCCATTGTGTGTGACCACCAAGTTTGCACTGCCTAGTACTGGGATGATCTCTGGTGTATGTCCGTAACTGCGTGTCAATGCGTTCCAGTTTGGGCCTGTTAGCTTTGAGTGGCCATAGTTTTTCAATTTGTTGTGCACTCCTAAGTGACTGGCTGGCTCCTGTGTCCAGCTCCATGTGTACCGGGATGTCATTTAATAGAACTTTCATCATCATAGGTGGCGTTTTGGTATACGAGCTGTGGACGTCTGCCACATGAACCTGCTGGACTTCAGCGTCCATAGCTTTGCCCCAAGCATCACCCTGCCTTGCAGACCCCTCGTTTGGTTCCTCTGCCTCATAAACTAGCCTCGCTACGGGCTTTCTGCACATTCTGGCCAGATGTCCACTGAAGTTACAATTTCTGCAGATCAATTGCTGAAACCTACAGGTTCTCGCAGCATGTTTGCCACCGCACCTCCAGCATGAGCTGAGATTGTTGTGAACAAAGGAACTGTTAACAGACATTCCTCTCTGATTGTCTCTTTGAGTACTCCTGAGCACTCTGTTGCTGAGTGTCAATGGTCCCATCCCAGGACGCATTGTCCCTTATGATGGCGTGAATTGCCGATCCCCCTGCCATTGTCTCTGTTGCTGGCCCACCTAGAACCTGTTGCTGCCTGGGCGGTGTCGAATTGCCCTTGCCTACCTGCGGGGTTCTGAATCTCGTTTACAATGTTAACTCCCTGCTCCATCACCACGTTGGAGCCAGGGCTATGCGGGTAAATTATCTTGGTCTCCTCTTCCCTTGCCACGAAGGTCTGAGCTATCAACGTTGCCCTTTCCAAAGTCAAGTCCTTGGTCTCAATAAGCTTTCTGAAAATCCCGGCATGACCAATGCCCTCAATGAAGAAATCCCTTACCATCTCCCCCCTGCAGGCTTCTGTGAATATACAGAGGCTGGCCAAACGCCAAAGGTCAGCAACGAAGTCCGATATGCTTTGTCCCTCCCGACGCCGGTGTGTGTAGAACCGGTGCCGGGCCATGTGTATACTGCTCGCCAGTTTGAGGTGCTCACCGATCAGAGTGCTGAGCTCTTCAAAAGACTTTTCCGCCGGCTTCTCGGGTGCGAGCAGGTCTTTCATCAGCGCATACGTCTTGGATCCACAACTGGTCAGTAGATGCGCCCTCCGTTTGCCAGCCGCTTCCTCTCCCAGCCAGTCCTTCGTGACAAAACTCTGCTGGAGCCTCTCAACGAAATCATCCCAGTCTTCACTAACACAGTACCGTTCCTCTGTGCTATTGGTGGCCATCCTCGTGGGTCGTTGATTCCTGTTTCTCGTCGCCAAATGTGGTGTCCTTACACCTTATTAGAGAATCACACGAGGCATGTACTGCAGACAAAGTCACTACGTGACTTGGACCTTTATTCCCAGGACCAAGAAGTGCTGACCCTGCGTGGGACCTCCCTTTACATACCTGGATGACCAGGTGAGGAGTGTCTCCCACAAGTTCGCCCCCTGTGGTCAAGGTGTGCATTACTCAGGTGTATACAATGTACAGTGTTGTTACATAAGGGTTACAGTTATGTGAAGGTTACAAACATGACAGGTTTCCCGCTGTGCCTAGACCTTGTCTGTGAAGCTGAGACAGGGGGTCAGTGGCCAGTGAATCAGCTGATGAGTTGACAGCTTCAAATGTCAAGTCAAAGCTCCGAGCAGATTGGGAAATGTTACCTTAACCACTAGCTTCTTTAAACTGCATTTCCACTACAGATTCAGGATGCTGCATTCCTTTACACAAGTTTCCATCCAGTTTGACCTCATTACCTCTCCCACCATTGACAGATCATTTCTGTCATCTCGACTTCACCTGCCATCTATTCCATCAGCATGGGTGCCCTTGAAACTTTCTCACCTTGGTCCTCAGAATGCCATCATGATCAGCTCCAACCCCAGCAGCACCAGGCACACCAGCAGCACCAACCTTTTCTGCAATCACCTGATGCTGCACAGGACACAGGGCATCAGCATCCAACGACTTTGCTGCTCGGGAGGCCAGCAATGGCCTCACCATGGCCAGATTTACTTCACTTGATGCTGTACATCCTGGCTGCCACATGATGTGCCAGGTTGGCAGCACCCTACACCAACTCCATAAAGCATCCCTACAATGCCCAAACGATTCCTTTCACACTCATGATCTTTGCAGGGGGTACAGTTATGTCTCACCATTCACTGCAACTCACTAAGCCACTTCCAAAGGTGCACACAAATCTGTCCAAGAATGCAAAGTGTTGAAAAAAAAGGTTTCAATATTTGACAACCCATTAACAGAAACTTTACATGGAAATTGCATAAAAAACCCAAGTGCCTACCCTTATGTGTTGTTAGCTGATATGATTGCACTAGCATGAGGGTGAATGTGAGCGGGACGTGATAATGTAGATAGAGAGGGATGGGTGGAGGTGCAAGATAAGTTAGTGTGAGTAAGGATGTGCAGGAGTAGGGTAGGGAAGGCAGAGTGATGGGGATGTGATGAGAGGCACAGCAGCATGAAGTTGAGTGTGGCTTTGTACTAATGTTTCATGATCTGCTGAGACCATTGAAACATTTGCGGCACTGCACCCAGATCCTTCTGACCACATCCCGGCTTGTGCCCTCTGCAATGTGCAACCAGGCTGTGTTGATCTCCTGGGAAGGTCTTTTCCACCCCTTGGAAGATAAGAGGACCTCCCTTCGTGCTGTGACTCCCCCATTAGCATATGGAGCAAGTCATGGGAGAGCCTGGTGCAGCTCTACACCTCTGTGCAGTGCTCGTCAGTCAGTGTTTGCAGCACCTCAATGCTGTATGACAGCACAAATGTCAAAAGAAAGATAGCCATGGTCCCTTTAAGGAAACCAAATCAAGCGGGTCTGATGACGTCATCAAATGATGTCAACAGACCCGCATCCTCTAATTGGCTTGAGATTGTTAAGCCCGCCCGCTTAACAAGCTCAACGGAAGTTAATTTCACAGAGCGGGATGGAGCCAGCAGTGGGGTCAGGACCTGCCACTGACATCGCCTGCCACGGACCCACAGAAGTGAGCAAAATCCCAGCCAAAGTGTAAGAGAGTGTGTGTGGAGAGAGAAATAGAAGAGCGCCATCTACTGAAGAAAAGGGAACTTTCTGTTTAACTGGAACATCAAAGACGAGCATTACCAAGAAGGGAAGCTGCTGGCATCTATACAAGTGACAGGTGCAGCAAGACATTTCAAGACTGTATAATGGAAAGTGCAATCTGAACTCGTTTAATCCAGGACTGGCCGTAGGGGGTTACTACAGTAACTTTATGTCATTACATTATGTGCTCTTTGGAGAGAGCCTCTGCTCTGCTTTCACATGTAAGAACAAATGGTTCTGCAGGCACAAGCTATTATAGACCACAAGTCGACAAGAGCTTTCAGTGAGACTCAGGAAATGATGTTTCCCAATTACGATCCACAGCTGCTGTGGCTCCTGTGTGTGGTACACAGGTGCAGGCAATGTGACAATGAACAGTGTGTATTAGAGGTGCCATCAGCCCAGCCAATACATGTGTTTTTTATAATAAGCGTTCTCTAAGAAACAGAAAATAAAATAAACTCTTTTTATGTTATATTATTTTCTTCATGATAGCATCTCGACCACGAGATCTATAATTAGGAGAAATATTCGACCTAACAAAAAGATGAGCTGAGTCATTGACTGTATTTTGCTCAAGTGGCAGTGTTTTTAAAAAAGTGTGTGTGTGGTGTGTGTGCGTATCAGCGTGTGTGTTTGTACGCAGGTGTGTGTTGGTGTTTGTGTCTGTGTGTTTGGTGTGTGCATTGGTGTGTGTGTGTGTATACACACGTGTGGGTGTTTTAGTGTGTGTGTATTGGTGTGTATGTGTGTTGGTGTGTGCGTGTCGGTGAGCGTTTGTCTGTGTGTATGTTGGTGTGTGTGTTGACGATCATGTGCGTGTGTCTGTGACCATGTGGGACTGTTCGTGTGTGTGTGTTAGGGAGCATGTGTACATGTGTTGGGGAGCGTGTGTTGGTGGGTGAGTGTGTCGGTGAGCGGGTGAATGTGCCCGTGTTCATTGGTGTTCATGTGTGCGCGTGTGGGAGTGTTGGTGTGTGTGTTGGTGAGCATGTGTCTGTGTATGTCAGTGTGAGTGTGTGTTTGTAGGTGTGTGTGTGTTGGTGTGTGCGTGTATGTATTGGTGTGTGCGTGCTCGAGTGTGCGCGTGTGTGTGTGCGCACGTGCGGACTGGTGAGTGTGTGTATGTATGTTGGTGTGTGTGTGTGTCGGTGAGTGTGTGTGTCGGTGAGCAGGTGAGTGTGTCCGTGTGTATTGGTGTTTATGTGTGCACCTGTGGTGTGTATGACCTGCAGTTATCCTGACATCGGTAGTGGGGAAAATGCTGGAATCAATTATTAAAGATGTAATAGCAGCGCATTTGGAAAGCAGTGACAGGATCGGTCCAAGTCAGCATGGATTTATGAAAGGGAAATCATGCTTGACAAATCTTCTAGAATTTTTTGAAGATGTAACTAGTGGAGTGGATAATGGAGAACCAGTGGATGTGGTGTATTTGGACTTTCAAAAGGCTTTTGACAAGGTCCCAGACAAGAGATTAGTGTGTAAAATTAAGGCACATGGGATTGGGAGTAATGTATTTACGTGGATAGAGAACTGGTTGGCAGACTGGAAGCAAAGAGTGGGAATAAACGGGTCCTTTTCAGAATGGCAGGCAGTGACTAGTGGGGTACCGTAATATATATTAATGATTTAGATGAAGGAATTGAATGTAATATCTCCAAGTTTACAGATGACACAAAACTGGGTGGCGGTGTGAGCTGTGAGGAGGACGCTAAGAGGCTGCAGGGTGACTTGAACAGGTTAGGTGAGTGGGCAAATGCATGGCAGATGCAGTATAATGTGGATAAATGTGAGGTTATCAACTTTGGTGGCAAAAACAGGAAGGCAGATTATTATCTGAATGGTGACAGATTGGTAAAAGGGGAGGTGCAACGAGACCTGGGTGTCATGGTACATCAGTCATTGAAAGTAGGCATGCAGGTACAGCAGACCTTCATAGCGAGAGGATTTGAGTATAGGAGCAGGGAAGTCTTGCTGCAGTTGTACAGGGCTTTGGTGAGACCACACCTTGAGTATTGTGTGCAGTTTTGGTCTCCTAATCTGAGGAAGGACATTCTTGCTATTGAGGGAGTGCAGCGAAGGTTCACCAGACTGATTCCCGGGATGGCAGGACTAACATTTGAAGAAAGACTGGATCGAATAGGCTTATATTCACTGGAATTTAGAAGAATCAGAGGGGATCTCATAGAAGCAAATACAATTCTGACGGGATTGGACAGGTTAGATGCAGGAAGAAGTCCAGAACCAGGGGTCACAGTCTAAGGATAAGGGGTAAGCCATATAGGACTGAGATGAGGAGAAAGTTTTTCACCCAGAGAATTGTGAACCTATGGAATTCTCTACCACAGAAAGTTGTTGAGTCCAGTTCATTGGATATATTCAAAAGGGAGTTAGATGTGGCCCTTACGGTTAAAGGGATCAGGGGGTATGGAGAGAAGGCAGGAGTAGGGTACTGAAGTTGCATGATCAGCCATGATCATGTTGAATGGTGGTGCAGACTCGAAGGGCTGAATGGCCTGCTCCTGCACCTATTTTCTATGTTTCTATGTATGTGTGTTGGTGTGTGAGTATGTCGGTGAGCAGGTGAGTGTGTTGGTGTTCGTGTGCGTGCGTGTGGGAGTGTTGGTGTGTGTGTTTGTGTTGGTGTGTGTGCATGTGGGAGTGTGTGCACATGCGCATGTGTGTTGGTGTATGTGTGTTGGTGAGTGTGTGTGTATGTGCTGGTGTGTGTGTGTTGGTGAGCATGTGTGTATGTGTTGGTGTCTGTGTGTTGGATTGTGTGCGTTGGGGAGAGTATGTTGGTGAGTGTGTGTGTTGGTGTGTGTATGTTTGTGTGTTTATGAGCATATGTCATAAGTTAACGCAGGGTCCCAGTTTTGTGTTAGCTGTTTTCTGATAAACACACACAGGTGCTCTGTGAAGCACAGACTGGTAGTGATAATTGGTATGAAAGGAAAAAAAAGAAAAATATAATCATGATCGAACTCAAAAGGATCACTTACAATCTTGTTCATTGGCCCATTACTGGTTCTTAACATGCTGTGAATTATATCCAACTCTAAAGTTTATTGTTTAGACTGGAATACTGTGCTCACCAGAATTATTGATATAGTGCTCCCAATCTGATCTCTAACTTGCTATGTGTTTATTTCTTTTAGGAGAAATCAGGGAATTGAAGCCAAAGGCAGAACGTGTTGATCGACACTCAACACCCTTGCCCCTCATGGTGCCAGTAATGGTTGGATCAGTGTATGAAGGCCTGGTAGTTCCATGAAGGAGTAAGGGAGAGTCATCCTTGGGGTTGCCAACTCTAGTTGGAGGTATTGCTAGAGGTTTGATCACGTGACATCTAGTCACATAGCATTTGATCACCTGACATCTGCAAATGTTATTGCATAAAAGGTAGGGTTCCCTGTCGTCGAATATCTTACCTCGTGGTTTCACATCAGCAGCTGTTGTGTGAGAAGTTCCAAGAACCTGCGAGCAGGTGAAGAAAGAAGACCGAGGGCGTGGGAAGGATTTGCAGGAGGGAAGCTAGAGATGGGAGGATTCCACCAGTCCCTAATAATAACACAGAAATTGCACCACTAACTAACAGTAATACTGGTAACACTCAGATTCCCCTCATAATCAACAGTAATACAACACTGCTCACCGATGCTCAGTTTGGGTTCCGTCAAAACCACTTGGCTCCAAACCAGATTACAGCCTTGGTCCAATCATGACATCAATACAGCATTCGACCGAATGTGGCACCAAGGAGCCTGAGTAAAACTGAAGTCAATGGGGACACAATGGGGATATCGGGAGATACTCTCCAGTGGCTGGATCCATACCTGGCACAAAGGATAATGGTTGTGGTTGTTGGTGACCAATCATCTCAACCCCAGGACATTGCTGCAGGAGTTTCTTGTGACAGTGTGCCTGCCCCAACTATCTTCAGCTGCTTCATCAATGACCTCCCCTCCATCATTAAATCAGAATTGGGGCTGTTCGCTGATGTTTGCATAGTGATCATCTCCATTCACCATTCTTGAGATAATGAAACAGTTCGTGCCCGCATGCAGCAAGACCTGGACAACACCAGGCTTCAGCTCATAGATGGTAAGTAATTTATGACACACAAGTGCCAGGCAGTGACCATTTCCAACAAAAGAGAGACTAACCACCTCCCCTTGCCATTCAATGATATTACCAACACCGAATCTCCCAATATCAACATCCCGGGGGTCGCCATTGACCAGAAACTTAACTGGACCAGAAACATAAATGCCGTGGCTACTAGAGCAGGTCAGAGGCTGGGTATCCTGGACATGTGATTCACCTCCTGACTCCCCAAAGCCTCTCTACCATCTACAAGGCACCGGTTAGGAGTTTGATGGAATACCCTCTACTTGCCTCGATGAGTGCAGCTGCGACAACACTCTAGAAGCTTGGCACCATCCAGGACAAAGCAGCTCGCTTGATCAGCACCCCATCCACCACCTTAAACATTAATTGGAACTTGGTACCTAACAGCATTGTGGGAATACCATAACCACACGGACTGCAGTGGTTCAAGAAGAAAGCTCACGACCACTTTCTCAAGGGCTTGATTGGCACCCCACCTGAAACATTCACTCCCTCCACCACTGGCACAACGAAGGTTGTAAATACATCTGAGAATCAGGCTATCAGAGGAGAAGTGATGAAGGAAATAAGAGGGCCAAGAGAGGATATGAGAATAGAATGGCAGCCAACATAAAAGGTAATCCAAAAGTCTTCTACAGGCACATAAATAGTAAACGGGTAGTAAGAGGAGGGGTGGGGCCGATTGGGGACCAAAAAGGAGAGCTACGCATAGAGGCAGAGGGTATGGCTGAGGTTCTAAATAAGTACTTTGCATCTGTCTTCACCAAGGAAGAAGATGCTGTCATAGACATAGTGAAGGAGGAGGTAGTGGAGACACTTGATAGGATAAAAATTGATAAAGAAGAGGTATTAGAAAGGCTGGCTGTACTTAAAATAGATAAATCACCAGGAGCGGATGGGATGCATCCTAGGATGCTGAGGGAATTGAGGATGGAAATCAAGGCCATAATATTCCAATGCTTCATAGACAGGCGGTGGTGCCGGGGAATAAAGATAAACCCAGCAACTATCGGCCAGTCAGTTTAACCTCGGTAGTGGGGAAACTTTTAGAAACAGAAATCAGGAACAAAATTAATAGTCATTTGGATAGGTGTGGATTAATTAAGGAAAGCCAGCATGGATTTGTGAAAGGCAAATCGTGTTTAATTAACTTGATCGAGTTTTTTGATGAGGTAACAGAGAAGGTTGATGAGGGTAATATGGTTGACGTAGTGTACATGGACTTCTAAAAGGTGTTTGACAAAGTGCCACATAATAGGCTTTCCAGCAAAGTTGAAGCCCATGGAATAAAAGGGACAGTGGCAGCCTGGATACGAAATTGGCTAAGTAACAGGAAACAGAGAGTAGTGGTGAATGGTTGTTTTTCAGACTGGAGGAAGGTATACAGTGGTGTTCCCCAAGGATCAGTTCTAGGACCACTGCTTTTCGTGATATATATTAATGACTTGGACGTGGGTGCACAGGGCACAATTTCAAAATTTGCAGATGACACGAAACTTGGAATTATAGTAAACAGTGAGGAGGATAGTGATAGACTTCAGGAAGACATAGACAGGCTGGTGAAATGGGCGAACACGTGGCAGATGAAATTTAACGCAGAAAAATGTGAAGTGATGCATTTTGGGAGAAAGAATGAGGAGAGGACATATAAACTAAATGGTACAATCCTGAAGGAGATGCACAAACAGAGACCTGGGGGTATGTGTGCATAAATTGTTGAAGGTGGCAGGGAAGGTTGAGCAGTTAAAAAGGCTTATGAGATCCTGGGCTTCATAAATAGAGATATAGAGCTAAACTTTCCTTAAAGCCCTCCACTGCCAGATTATCGCCTAAAAAGACCGCTAAGATTCTTCAAATAATGCTGGAGAAAAATTGCCATAAAAAAGGGAAAAAATATCGCCCGGCGAGAAAATGGATATTAGACGTAGATTCTCGGTGGTTAAACACGATCCTGGGCAAATTGGGCGGTTATTAACCAGAATGGGCGGTAATTACTCAAATTTAGACCAAGGCTGATGTTGGGCCAAGGGAGGGGGAAAACTCAAAAAATAAATTTTCAATGAAACAAAAAATAAAAATTCAGAAAACATTCTCAGGACCCTTTTCAACTTAATTGTTGCAAAAGAATTTTAAAAGAATTATTAAAAAAACCTTTAACTTACCTTTCTTTGCAGGGATACTTACCTACAGCCCAGCTCCGACTGCTTTTCATGGCCGTTTTTTTCGATCTTACCTACGGGTCACCGCTGAGCCAAAACTTGGGCGGTGGCGTTTTTTTCAGGGGTGCACGTGGGCGGTCCGCTCCCCAGCAATGTTTTGAAAATGTCGGCGGAACTCTTTAAAAAAATGAAGTGCAAACATTCGCTGGGTGGTTTTCTGCCGAAAACAAGCAGTACCGCCGCGAAAACCACCGAAAATGAAGAGGAAAGTCTAGCCCTACAGAGTACAAAAGTGTGGAAATTATGACGAACCTGTATAAAACACGGTTTCGGCCCCAACTGGAGTATTGTGTCCAATTCTGGGCACCACACTTTAGGAAGGATTTGAAGGCCTTAGAGAAGGTGCAGAAAAGATTTACGAGAATGATTCCAGGAATGAGGGACTTTAGTTGGGTTGATAGACTGGAGAAGATGCAGTTGTTCTCCTTGGAGCAGAGAAGATTGAGAGGAGAATTCATAGAGGTGTTCAAAATCATGAGGGGTCTGGACAGAGTTGAGAGAGAGAAACTGTTCCCATTGGCAGAAGAGAACCAGAGAACACAGATTTAAGGTGATTGACAAAAGAAGCAAAGTTAATGCAAGAAAAAACTTTTTTAAGCAGCGAGTGGTTAGGATCTGGAATGCACTGCTTGAAAGGGTGGTGGAGGCAGACTCAATTTTATATTTCAAAAAGGTGTTGGATAAGTGTCTGAAGGAAAAAACTTTTGCAGGGCTACGGGGAAAGGGCAGGGGAATGGGACAAGCTGACAGTCAGCACAGGCTCAACGGACCAAATGGCCTTCTTCTGTACTGTAACCAGTTTATGATTCTATGATTCACTGAAACAACTCACCAAGGGTTCTTTGACGGAACCTCCCAAGCCCATGACCTAGAAGGACAAAGGCTGCAGGCGCATGGGAACATCACCACCTCCAAGTTCCCCTCCAAGTCTCACGCCATTCTGACTTGGAAATATATCGCCATTTCTTCATCATCGCTGGCTCAAAACCCTGGAACTCTCTACCTAACAGCACTGTGGGAGTACCTTCACCACATGGACTGCAGGGTTCAAGAAGGCAGCTCATTGTCACTTTCTCAAGGACAACTAGGGATTAGCAATAAATTCTGGCCTTGCTAGCAACACCCATATCCTGACTCACTGGTGCAACACCCTAATCATTCATAGGCGGTCCTTCGTATCGAGGATGACTTGCTTCCACGCCAAAAAGGAATTTCACTTCAATGAAGGACCTAATATTCCAAGTCCCAAACTACATGTTGAAGGGTGGAAGATGCCTGTGTGTGGATTTTTTTTTAACGTGTGGTGGCCGTTGCACGCCAGCCACCACACGGGCTTGACAGAGCTAGGTCTTGATCCAGTGGGAAGGATTATCCAAGATGACTGGAGACCAGCTCTGCTGCACGGACCTACTGCGCACACATATCGCAGTGTGGGCTGGCCCGTGCTACCCCAGGGCCCTCACCTCTGCTGGGCCCTGAACTCACACCTCTCCTGGGCCCCGATCATGTCGCTTCACGATCACTCGCCTTTGCCCCGAACTCGCCACTCCTGCTATACCTGCCCATGCTCCAATCAGCGACCTGGACCTTGGTGACACCCTCCAGTCGCCCTCTTCACAGCCGTCGCTGACCGCCACCAGCTCGCGCTGCACCTTGAAGTGGTGTGCACCACGCTGCTCCTTTGACCCCGACCTGCTGATGGTCCTTGCAGGTCAGGTGAAAGGAGCAGCGTTAATAACCCAACTAATTCTTAACATCAATGTATTGCTATGAATGCTTAAGCAAAGAACCCATGAAGCAAATACATTACACACTATGCTACTGTATCCCTGCAAATTTGCATTTCCCTACACAACACTTCACAAATAGAAATACATTGGATATGAAGAATTTTGAGGCATCCTGAGCATGAGCACGTGCAAGTGCTGCACGAATTTACTGGTTTGGAGCTGAGTCCACGATCAAGCCAGTGCTGTACTAATTTACCCAAGGACAAAACAACTCTGCTTTGTCCCTCTTGTACCTTTGAAAGTCATACACTAGCTGTATTGTGTCTGAATCTGTAGTGTTCCAAACATTGTCAATTCAGATTAGTGCTTCAAGTTCAGCACTCCTCCCAAAGCAGAACTCCTTCCGTAATAATGTAGCCAAGGCTACACTCTTGTTCCTATTAAACATCATTAAAGAAAACACCAATATTCTACCTGTAACTAGCAGTAATCCTAATAGTAACACCCAAATATTCTACCTGTAACTAGCAGTAATCCTGTAACCCATTGATATTCACCCTGTAACTAAAGGCAGAATACCCCTGCACTGCACAAGGTGCGATCAGGTACCCCAGTTGATGACACATAACAGACCCCATCTCTCTTTATTCTACTTCCTTGGAATCTGATTTGGACACAGGTTCTATGTGAAGGTAACAATTCTGAATGTAGGCAGAGCTGATCTGTACACGTCAAAACTGGCTGGCACAGACTGACTTGAACCAAACCAATAGCTGGTACTTAGGGCAGCAGGTTCAGTGTTTGGGGCACTTCTCACAGGGCACATCCTCCTAAACTCAGCTCAACACCAACATTTCTAAACCACACCCTGGGGTTGGGCTCAATAATGGAGAGTTTTCATAGAATTGTAGAAATTATAGGAGAAGGCCATTTGGCTCCCGGTGCCTGTGCCGATGCTAGTGCTCCCTCCTGTAACTCATTCCCCCAGATCCTTTTATATTCCTCCTTTTCAAATATTTATCCCATTCCCTTGGAAATGATGCTCTAGTCTCTGTCTCAATAGCTACTTGTGGTGGAGCATCCCATGGGTCGCATAGCCTTCAGTGCAAAAACCTGCATTCTCTCTTCCCCTTTGGTTCTTCCAGTGAGAATCCTCAGTCTCCATCTCCTTGTTCCCCATTCGCCCACCAGTGAAAACAATCTTTCACTATTTACCCACAGTAAAGTCCCCAGGTCATTCATCCATTCACTGGCTGCTCCTCTCTCAGTGCTGCTCTTCCCACATTGCTGCTGGTCCTGGGCAGAAAATGCTGGGCCCCACACCGACGCAACCCATTACCCAGTCTCACCCAAGTCTCCATGCCTCGATCCCCCTTCCCCAGCCTCCCTCATCCTCATACTCCAACTCCCATTCCTCATTCTCACTCTCTTCTCCCAGAACCCATTCCTCTCTGACCCCCATTACCCAGTCTCCCTCTCATCCTTCTCACCCAAGTCTCCATGCCTCGACCACTATTCCCCAGCCTCTTCATGAGCCCCCATCTCCTGACCACCGACCATCCCCCCACCCCAGACCCCTGGCTCCCTCTCCTCTGACTACTGTCCACTCACTCCCCCTTGTCCTGAGCCAAAATCCCTGAGGCTCTGGTCACCCGTTCTTCATTGCCCACCCACCTAAAATCAACGCCCGGGAGATCCATGCCTTATTCTGGGAGACTCCCAGTCAATCCAGTCGGGGTTATGCCCCAAGCACTAATATGGAAAATCTCCCCTCATCCATCTTGGGAACATTTTAGCCTCATGACACTTTCCCGTTTAACCGTTTCTTGTGGATTGTGGACCTTTACCACTTGTGTATGAACACTTACATTCAAGGTGGAGCACTCAAGGGGTGACTGCAGCTCCTCCTCCCACTCCCCATTTCCCCCCTCACAATGTCAAGCCATGGCCATGTTGTACCTTTTCTGGTCTTTGCGCCTATTGTGCCTGAAACAGATGGCAATGCTGTCGTGGGGGCTAAATATGGCGGCAAAATCCATCAGTTCGCAAAACAGCGAAACACCAGGAGTTCTCGAAGGTTTGAAAATAAATAAAACTGTCTGTCTCCAAAGAGAAGCATAATAGATTAATTGGATTAATTTGCAATTGCTGTTGAAGAGGGCAATAAAAAAATTGACATCACAGATGTGTTAATTATCGGATAATTTGGTATATATCTGGAAACACAGGGCCAGAGTTATAAATCTTCCATAAAAAAAATATGACTACAACATATTGCTTGTGTGTGTGTGACAGTCGCTCTCCCTGTAAATTGCCTGGCTCGGTTAAACAATAAAAGGCTGGGTTTGTTTCACCATCTGCTGGTTGTATAGGTTTGGTTTATGCAGCAGCTGGTTCTATAGGATGAGGGAAATTATGGCTAATTAATCAGCAGACAGTTTTTATAAGGCTGTGTGCGGAGGATTATTTGAGCTGTGTTGCAAACAGAATCGCGGAATTAATTGCCCAGTTAAATAACCCCTGTGTAAACTGTGTTATTAAATGAGCTATCAGCTCGATAGCCCGACTGCACTCACAATATAGCCGGGAAGCAACAGTGCATTCTAGTGG
This sequence comes from Pristiophorus japonicus, assembly GCF_044704955.1. NCBI lineage: Eukaryota > Metazoa > Chordata > Chondrichthyes > Pristiophoridae > Pristiophorus > Pristiophorus japonicus. The sequence continues at coordinate 53,389,406 of NC_091981.1, read as the reverse complement.
TTGCTACTTTTGTAATGGGACAAGGATGCAGGACCCTTTTACAATATGGCCGAAGCCAAAATGTGCTAAAAAAAACTGCTGTAAATTACCCTAGTTATAAAAGCCATAATAGTTAATCGATGATGCATCATAGGAATGTATAAAGCATAGAGAAGACATTCAGCCCATCCAGAGGAAACAACAAGTCCATGCCAGTGTTTATGCTCCACACGAGCCTCCTCCCATCCTTCTTCATCTAACCCCATCAAGAGGTCCTCCTATTCCTTTCACCCTCATTTGTTTATCTAGCATCCCCTTAAATGCATCTATGCTAATCACCTCAACTATTCCTGTGGTAGCGAGTTCCTCATACTCGCTGAGTAAAAAAATTTCACCTGAAATCTCTACTGGATTTATTAGTGACAGTCTTATATTTATTGCCTCTAGTTTTAGTCGCAAGTGGAAACATCTTCTTTACGTCTACCCTAGCAAACCCTTTCATAATCTTAAAAACCTCTATCAGGTCACCCTTCTGTCTTTTTTCTGGAGAAAAGAGCCCCAGTCTGTTCAATCTTTTCTGATGGGTACAATATTTCAGTTCTGCTATCATTCTCGTAAATCTTCTTTGCACCTTCTCCATTGCCTCCTTTTTATAATATGGTGCCCAGAAGTATTCACAGTACTCCAAGTGTGGTCTGACCAAGGAGCTATACAAGTTTAACATAATGGTCTGGATTTTCAGTTCATTTGCGCCCCATTTAGTGCCTTGGCGGGGCATAAAAATGATTTTTTTTGGGGGGGGGCGTGTGAAACGAGCCGCACAAGATTTTGCGCCTGGGCGGAATTTTCGACAATGGTTTTGTGGCGGCACTAAAACTTAGCGACCCGCGGCTATTTTGACCGTTTGGATAACGTAAATCGTTGTGCATTGCTGCACTAGCGCCCCGGGCGGTACTTTCAAGCATTTCACCCAATTTAGCGTCCGCCGAAAAACCACCAAGAAAAAACAATCGGATCCAGGGCGCTAACGGCGCCATCTTGAAAATGGAGGAGAAAGTGGCAGTTGTGAGGGATTAAAAGGATTGGGAGAAGAACACTGTGTTACTGCATACTTTTCATTGTGAAGTTTATGTGAGTTTCTAGTTTCTTTTAAAGGACATTTCAAAAGCTGGGGGCTATGCTATGTCGGGAGCCAGTAATCCTGGCTGCTATATTCATATGGCTTCGAGCTGGAAGGCGGCTTATTGATGATCATTTTCAACGTGATTTAAGAGGTCGCAGATGTATGGAGAGGAGGCCTGACCCCCACAACTTTGCAAGGAACATAGCTCATACCGGCAGCTTTCTGAGGTACAGTGCGTTAGAAGGCTGCGCTTCCGAAACAAGGTGGTCACAGAGATATGCCAGCTCATACACCCAGACCTACAGCCTACCAGTGGCAACAGGACTGCACTGCCTATCGAGGTGAAGGTGACTGTGGCCCCTGCCTTCTATGCCTCCGGCTCCTTTCAGACATCAGACATATGCTCCATCTTGCAGCTCGCTACACATTGCTGCATTCGCCAGATGACTACTGCACTGCACGCACGCAGAATGGACTTCAAAAACTTCCCAATGACCAAGGAGACCGAAAATGAGAGGGCTGTAGATTTTGGACGATTTGCTGCCTTCCCCAAGGTTCAGGGTGCCCTTGACAGTATGCACATCGACCTGCGAGCACCTTTAGAGAATCCAGAGGTTTTCCAAAAGCCAAAGGAATTCCATTCCATGAATGTACAGATCATCTTCGACCACACTCAGCGCATCATGGCAGTCAACGTCCAATATCTAGGGAGCATCCATGATGCTTTCATCTTGTGTGAAAGCAGTGTCTCACGCATGTTCCAGCGTCAACCACAAGGCCAGAGCTGGATGCTCGGGGACAAAGGTTACGGTCTTGCCACCTGGCTCATGACCCCCTTCCGGAACCCTCAGACAGAAGCCGAGCATCGCTATAATGAGAGCCATGCAGCTACACTCAACATCATCGAAGAGACAATTTGAGTGCTCAAGCAGTACTTCCGATGCATGGACCACTCTGGAGGCTGCCTACATTACTCCCCTCAACAGGTCTCTGAGTTCATTGTGGTGTGCTGCATGCTACACAATTTATCATGAGGGGACAGGAATTGCCAATGGGGATTGCAGGACCACCTCATGAGAGAGGTGGGGGGGGGGGGAAGAGGAGGAGGAGGAAGACGAGGAAGGCGAGGAACACATGCCACTACCACAATCACAGGAGAGGCATCGTGGAGATTTTGCCGCTGCAAAATCTTTACGTTGGCAGCTCATAAATGAACACTTTGCTTGAAGAATGAATGGCACGTTTGACCATTGCCTGGCCATTCTATCCCACCATGTTGACTATTCCACTATTTATTCTGCAAATGAGACACTACACAGGAATGGCTAAGGTGAACAAAAGAATTTATTAAACACTGTAACATTGTAAACTTTTAATGTAACCTTCATTGTGAAACTTTAATAAAATAACAAAAAATAATTAGCTGCATCCAGCACTGTGATCATTCAACAACATTATCAACAACATAATCCAGAACATAATAACAGTATGACATTAAACATGCGATACATCCAGCATCAACAATATAATGCAGCAACCCCTGCCCCACTATTTTTTACCACCAGCTTTTGCACCCCTTCCCCTTATCACCCTCCCTTGCTTGCTGCTGCTAACCAAAGTGGTACCAAGATGGCGTGCAGCAAAGTTGACAAAACGCTGCTGTGTTGCGGGGAGAGACAATGGAGATGCCACCTGGGGGCGCATTGGAACAGTTTGTGGCGTTGAAGGCCCAGCTTCTGACTGACTAGCCTCTTCATCGGCGTCACCAGTCACAGGTGGTTTTGGTTTGGGTGTCACAGTGGGGAACACGGAGAGTATGGCAGGAGGGTTTATGGATTGCATCACCTGCCCAAGCTGAAGCAGAGCTTGTGCCTGTGATGCACCATATTCTGCAAGGGTTCGCGTCACAATCTCCGGGACTCCACTGTCACTGCTGGAGGCCACAAGCCTCATGTGGGCACTGATGGCCTCGCAGGTTTCATGGCTTGCACCGACAATCTGCCTACCTCCATTATGGTCGGAGTGAGACTGTCGATGCTCGTGGGAATCCTACCCAAGACATCAAGGAGCTGACAGCTGACCTGGATGTTCTGCCTGGACATTCCCACCATGTCCCATTCCACGTCTGCCTGTTGCCTGTCTGTCAACAGACCGACTTACCCTCCGGAGAGATGGCATACACCACTGGTCCCAGGAGCCACAGAGTTGTCAAACCCCGAGAACTTCACGTTGTCGTTCTCAGACGAGCTGAGTGCTGATGGTAGAACTGGGGTGGATTGATGCTGCGCCGGAATTGACTCATCGGGATCCTCCTCCTCCAAACGATGGTCTGATGTGGAGTGTTCTCTTGAGGGGTGCTGTGCCTGTGACTGGTCATCTGGAAGTAGAAAGCAACAGACAAGCGGCTAACAGCAGAGGAGAAGGCAGGGTGACATGAGGAAGGTCGCATAGCACAGGCTCATTTGAAGGACCACCGCTATTCCATTATATCTAGTCCAGAGACTCTGCATGACATTGCCCCAACCTTGTCCAGAGACATTGCAGGACATTGCCCCAACTCAGCCCAGGGAGTGTGCAGGACTTACCCTCAGTTTCCGAGCGGGGGTCAGCGCCCCCAGTGCCAGTTGCCCGACCTGAGACGCCGATGAGGTCCGCCACTCTGTCCTCGATGTCGGTTGTCATGTATTCAATTATCATTGTAACCCATGTATAAGCTGACCTAAGTTGTACACATTGAGAACATTGACCACAAGGGGGTGAACTTGTGGGAGACACTCCTAACCTGGACTCTCAGGTATAAAAGGGGAAGCTCCACCCATCTTCATCACTTGAGGTCTTGGTAATAAAGGTAACTGGTCACAGAGTGACCTTCTCTCAAGTATGGGCTTCGTGTGCATTTATACTGTATAGTAAGGACATATCATTGGCGACGAGAAACTGAGATTTAAACCATGTGAGCATGGCCACTAGCAGCACAGAAGAGAGGGACTGTGTTGGTGATGATTGGGACGACTTTATTGAGAGACTACAGCAAAGTTTTATCATTAAGGAATGGTTGGGACAGGATTCGGCCGACAAACGCAGGGCTCATCTCCTGACGGTTTGTGGATCCAGAACGTACTCCCTGATGAAGGACCTTCTAGTGCCAGAGAAGCCGGCGTAACAGGCGTTCGAAGAGCTCAGTAAGTTGATCGGGGAACACCTTAAACCGGCGAGCAGCATGCACATGGCGAGACACCGGTTTTACACACACCGGTGGCGAGAAGGGCAAAGCGTTCCTGACTTTGTGGCAGATCTCCAGCGACTGGCGAGCCTATGTAAGTTCACAGATACATGCAGAGCAGAGATGCTGCGAGACTTTTTTTTATTGAGGGCATCGGGCACGCTGGGGTTTTCAGGAAACTGATTGAGACCAAAGACTTGACCTTGGAAGCGGCGGCTCTGATAGCCCAGACATTTATCTTAGGGGAGGAAGAGACCAGAATGATGTATGACAAAAATCTTGGCTCAAATGCGGCAAATGATCAGGGAGTCAACATTGTTAACGCGGCACACAGTTCTCTAGGCAATCGGACATGCCCCAACATGTAGTCGAACCCAAAGGGGAATTCAACAGAGACAATGGTTAACTGACCGTTGATTCATGCCATCGTAATCGACAATGCGGCCAGTAATGGGGCCATCAACACCTGTTAATGGTGCGCTTAAGGACAGTTTCAGAGACAGTCAGAGACGATCGACTGGTAATGGACCCTTTGTTTCCAACAACCTAGCCTCCAGCTCATGCTGGAGGTGTGAAGGCAAACACACAGCCAGAGCTTGCAGGTATCAGCAATATACCTGCAGAAACTGCAAAGTCAGCGGTCACTTGGCACGTATGTGCAGGAAGCCTGCAGCCAGGTTGATGTACGAGGAGGACAGGCCCGATGTAAGCCCTACGAGGCCATATGAATACTGGGGGAAATCACTGGAAGCTGAAGTTCAGCGAGTTCATGTGGAGCACATATACAGTTCATATACCAGGACGCCACCGATAATGATGAAAGTGCACCTCAATGGCATCCCAGTATTAATGGAGCTAGACACGGGGGCCAGCCAGTCCCTGATGAGTACCAAACAGTTTGAAAGGTTATGGGTGTCCAAGGCCAGGAGGCCAAAATTATTGCCGATTGACGCACAGCTACGGACATATACAAAGGAGATCATTCCGGTGCTAGGCAGCGCCACAGTAGTCGTGACCCACAAAGATTCGGAGAACAAGTTGCCACTCTGGATTGTCCCGGGAGACGGTCCCGCACTACTGGGGAGGAGTTGGCTTGCTGTCATGAACTGGAAATGGGGCGATGTCAATGCAATTTCTTCTGTGAAGCGTGTATCATGCTCACAGGTCCTGGACAAATTTGACTCATTATTTCAACCCGGCATCGGCACTTTCATGGGGGCCAAGGTAGTGATTCACATAAACCCTGACATCAGGCCAGTACACCACAAGGCCAGAGCGGTGCCGTACGTGATACGGGAAAAGATAGAATGCGAATTGGACTGCCTGCTGAGGGAAGGCATCATCTCGCCAGTCGAATTCAGTGACTGGGCGAGCCCAATCGTGCCAGTGCTTAAGGCGGATGGGTCGGTCAGGATATGTGTCGATTACAAGGCCACCATCAATCGGGTGTCACTCCAAGACCAGTACCTGCTACCGAGAGCGGAGGACCGAGAGTGGATGAATTAACTGTGCAAATAGATGTTAACGGAAATGATGTGATTGGGATTACGGAGACGTGGCTCCAGGATGATCAGGGCTGGGAACTCAACATCCATGGGTATTCAACATTCAGGAAGGATAGAATAAAAGGAAAAGGAGGTGGGGGAGCATTGCTGGTTAAAGAGGAGATTAATGCAGTAGTTAGGAAGGACAATAGCGTGGATGATGTGGAATCTATATGGGTAGAGCTGCAGAACACCAAAGGACAAAAAACGTTAGTGGGAGTTGTGTACAGACCTCCAATAAGTAGTAGTGATGTTGGGGAGAGCATCAAACAGGAAATTATGGATGCATGCAATAAAGGTGCAGCAGTTATCATGGGTGACTTTAATATGCAAATAGATTGGGCTAACCAAACTGGAAGCAATACAGTGGAGGAGGATTTCCTGGCGTGCATAGGGATGGTTTTCTAGACCAATATGTCGAGGAACCAACTAGGGAGGAGGCCATCTTAGACTGGGTGTTGTGTAATGAGGATTAATTAGCAATCTCGTTGTGCGAGGCCCCTTGGGGAAGAGTGGCCATAATATGGTGGAATTCTACATTAGGATGGAGAATGAAACAGTTAATTCAGAGACCATGGTCCAGAACTTAAAGGGTAACTTTGAAGGCATGAGGCGTGAATTTGCTAGGATAGATTGGCGAATGATACTTAAGGGGTTGACTGTGGATGGGCAATGGCAGACATTTAGCGACCGCATGGATGAACTACAACAATTGTACATCCCTGTCTGGCGTAAAAATAAAAAAATGAAGGTGGCTCAACTGTGGCTATCAAGGGAAATCAGGGATAGTGTTAAAGCCAAGGAAGTGGCATACAAATTGGTCAGAAATAGCAGTGAACCTGGGGACTGGGAGAATTTTAGAGCGCAGCAGAGGAGGACAAAGGGTTTGATTAGTGTTGTGGAAAAATATTTCCGAGACTGTATAATATATAAAGAGGTTTATTAAATCGGAGACAAAGCTTTGGTAGAAGTGTTAAAGACCCCTGTCTTTGAACCACTTCTCAAATTGGTATCTGCAGTGAAGTTCTTTTATCTTACAAATTATGTCACTTTACAACACATGCTTTAGCACTACAAAGCTGTTACTATCGAAGGCTAAGCTTTTGATATTAACCATCCTGCATTGTGACAGGGCAGTATAAACAAGTGCAGGTCTTTTGGCACCGGTATAAACAAACATACCCAGCACTAAACTCTCCAGTGTTCATTATCTCACTTTCCTATCTCCATAACTCAAGGCCAGCATACCTTGAAGTCTAACTGTTTTCTTATATAAACATAATGCATCAGTATTGTCCCTTACAAAATTCATTAAAGGGGAAAATAAAACAAATGTTTGGTCCCATATACTAGTCCAGTATATGTCCAAAAATCCGCTCCAACAATATGCCCCCTTTTGGTCCTGGATGATGTTCACGAAATCCAGATGACCACAATGATAGTAGCATGATGTCATATATTCGTCCTTTGGGGTATGTTACTTCCCTGATGTTCCGTATGTTCACCTTGCCTGTAGCTCTAGGCTACCCTTCAAAGATAGTGGTCGGTGTCATTGTCGTCTGTTTCTTCATCCATGGTGTCTTCAGGTATTTCCATCAGGTGTGCTTCTTCTTCGGCGATTACACTGGCTACTGGCATCAGTCGAGCCATCATAACTTTACAGCAGATATCAAAACACCCGATAATCAGACAGCAAGTAATTATTATTACAACCAGAATAATTACTCCATGCATAAGATAGGACCCCCAGGATCCCCCTAACAGCCAGTCAAACCAGCCAGATCCTCCTGCTGTTGTGGATAACTTCTTTACCTCCCTTATGTGATCAGCGAGGTTGGTTATTTTTTCTGAATTATCGGGAATGTAAGTGCAACATTCAGCTCCAATTAAGGCACATTGTGTGTATGGCTACCATTTCAGCCATTATGCCCTCCATTGCTTCAGCAGTGTCGTTAACTATCTGTTCCAGTACCCTCTCTCGGTTACGTAATTCATCCATGGTGCGTCCTATCCCGAATGAGAGCATCATGACCCCAAATAGCCTCTCTACCAGGGTAAGATCTCGTCTTAATCGACCTGGTGTCTGTACTTCTGCTAAAGTACGTACCCGTCTGACAAAAGGGACCACATATCCCAAATAACAGGACCCCCTCCAATTCTGAGGCAACCAGGGGTAGGCCTTATGCCTGCACACAAAATAAGTGCCTTTGTATGCTGTTAGATTCGATCCCAATCTCTCTCTCAGCCCCAGTCGGCACCTAATCTTAGGGTCCCAGTCCTGGCTACTTGTCTGATTCTTCAAACCTTCTATTTCAAAGAACCTCTGGTTTGTTGTTTTGCTGGCTATTATGTTCCACCTGGTGAGGTTAAAGTATATCCTGCTACAAAACCTGTTTCCTCACCGGTCAGGTCTCTAGTGAAACAAATGTCAGCGGTGGGCCTTCCAACTCCTGAGGTGTTGGTCAAAACCAGGAACGGGGGTCGTACCGACCTATTGTATTTCGGCTGGTAACATCCGTCAAATGCATCCAAAAGGTAACACCCCGATCTCCACATTTCTTTATCCCCACTCTGGTTCCAAGTATCATTTACTTCCCCTGTACCGTTTTGTCGCATTACCCACTCCGCTACTTCCGAAATGTTAAGGGAGATTGAGCTCAAAGGGATGCCGCCTTTGCTATGTATGGGGATGTGCAAACATACCCAGCAACTAGAAAAGTTCTCATTTTGCGCATAAACATAAGACATGTACAAAAAGGTATTCACATGTAACTCTCGTTTCGGTCTAGCTAGCAGGCCGGACCTAACACGAACTATGATAATCGCACCGATCGCAATATTTCGTTTCATCTTATTACTCTATAATTAACAAATAGTCAAAGGCAAAATGGCCGTATGGCTTGCTTGAAGAATCTCTCGCTGTCAATCTGTAAAATAGACAAACAACAACAACTAATACGTGTGCTAAACGGCTGGTTCAAAAACCTTAAGCTGGGTCCGATGCTTCCATTGTCCGTTCCCTTTAACATCGATGCAGGCACAAGTGTCCCTGCTGATTATAACCTCATATGCTCCTATCCATTTTGGGGCAAACCCCGGTTTTCCCAGGAGGACCCTTACCATAACGCGACTTCCCGCCAACGGGACTTCAGGGAGCTTTGTAAGCTCTGCTTCCGCGTCTCTTTCTTCCTGATTGTCCCTAACTAATTTACGCATCCCTTTTAATTGAGTACTTAGTTCCAAAACATACCGTTTTATTTTGTCTTTTAATGGGCCTACATCGGCCCCCCGCTGTTATGATGTTCTCCGGTAATTGCATCGCCCTTCCTGTCATTAGTTCATAAGGAGTTAATACGGTTGTCGGTTTGTCGTGGCTCTTAACTTCATCAATATAATGGGTAATGCTTCTGTCCATGTTTTTCCTGACGTTTTCATGGCCTTTGCCAGAGCGTTCTTAAGAGTATGGTTCATGCGCTCTACCATCCCAGAACTCTGCGGGTGGTAGGGGATGTGGAATTTTTGTTTTATGCCCATCAGCTGGAATATTGTTTTTACAATTTTCCCGGTGAAGTGGGTGCCTTGGTCGGAATCTATCTGAAGAGGCACTCCCCATCGGGGAATCACCTGCTTGGTCAATATCCTTGCCACTGTTGAGGCACTCCCCATTGGGGAATCACCTGCTTGGTCAATATCCTTGCCACTGTTGAGGCAGTGCAATCACGTGTGGGGAAAGCTTCCACCCACCGGGTAAATTGATCTATAATCACTCGGCAATATCTTTTTCCATGGGATGGGGGCAAAGGACCTGTGAAATCAATTTGTAAATGTTCCCATGGCCCCCGTGGATGGGGCTGGTGTCCCATTTTAATTTTAATGGGCCTGCCTGGATTATATTGTGCGCACGTAACGCATCGATGGCAATATTTGGCCAATATCTCTCCCCATCCCTTTCCACCACCAATCTCTCCCAAGACTCCCGGTCATGGCCTCTCATCCTGAATGAGACAGGCCATGGTGCAACTCCAATAAGGTATTCTGTATGCATTCAGGCACCATTACCTTGTCGTTTCGTCTCCAAGCGTTATCCTTCCCTTGCGTTGCGCCCTGCTTTGTCCACATACCTATTTCCTCCTCAGAAGTGTCCTGGTGTAGTTTCTCAATACTGATCTGTTCGTCTCGGGCCCCAGCGGCACTGACTTAATTTTAATAATTTAAAATCATTATCAATGAAGAGTGTTTTTTTTCACCTCTTCAAATTCTTTATTTTTTCAATTAAACCAATATCTTTTTCACAGCTGATATCAACTGGTATTTAGTAAGTTATGTCTTTATCCATCGCAAATACCCCTTCTCCCCCATGCTGTCATATAATCGTGTACTACCCCGAATGCATATCTACTGTCCGTAGAGATATTAACAATCATATTTTCTGATAATTCCAGTGCCCGGGTGAGGGCTACCAGTTCTGCCACTTGAGCTGACGACCCCCCATTAATTCGCCCTGATTCAACTGTCTCTAGATCCTGGTTAACTACGGCCCATCCGGTACGAGGTAGTCCCTCTACGTATTTTTGTGAGCCGTCCACAAACAAGGTTTGTTCTGCGGTTTGAAGGGGGGCATCTTTTATTCTATCCTCTTCTATATCCTCACATACCTCTTCGCAAAAGTGGGGTTCCCCCTCACCCATCATACCTTCTGCGGGGTTGTTTCCTCCATCCCTAATTATGGTTACCGCTTTGTTGGGTGTTAAGAGGACTGCTTCCCACTTTGCCCGTCTCATATTAGATACGGTTCTCAGTTTTCCTGTGTTTAACATTTCTACCGATGTGTGTTTAGTGTGGAGAATGATGTTTCTTTTAAGATACCCTTTTCCACAAGCCCTTTTACTATTTCTACAACCGCTGTTCTAGCTTCAGGTCTTATAGGGTATTGTCGGTGTGGTTTATGAGGTGGTCCAGGGACTTTAATAGGATCCATCTTCGCCTTTTCAGTATTTTGTCTGTGCCCAGACCCCGGGCACAGAGGCACATATGCCTCCATACCCTCCAGTCCCGATAAGCCAGTCAGTTTTTGTGGCTGTAGCTACACCTATACTTTCCACATGGTGGGCTATCCTAAATCTCCCTTACTGCCATCCGCCTTTGGCCATGTCAGTTTCCCCTTGCCGCAATCAATCAGGGCCTTAAATTCCCTCATTACATCATTCCCCAATATTGTTCCCTCATGATTCTTGCATACGTAAAATCTCATGGGTATATATAAGTTATCAATTTCCACCAATTGGGTGGTGCTCAGGTAGGCCAGTGTGGGCCGTCCATCTATTCCGTTTATCAGAGCCTTCTTGTCGGTGACGGGAAGGGGCATATTGGTAATGGATATTGAGGCTCCCGTGTCCACTAGCATCTCACACTGTCGGCCCCCTACTAGTGCAGACACATATATCCTTCCCTCCTTTTTACTTTGTACAGGGGCCGCCGGACATCACAGGGTGGCTTTGTACGCCTGCCACTTCTGGTATTCCTGTTCTGACAGGGTCCTTGCCTTATTAGGATAGCCATTTTTACCATAGCATGTCGCTTCCAGGTGCCCTTTCTTACCACAATACGTACATTGCTTTTCACTGCCTTTCCCTTTGCATTCCCTAGCAAAATGGCCCGGTTTTCCACAATTATGGCAAGTCCCCCTTTTCTGCCCTCCTCCTGTTCCCGTGGCAGAGACCTTTTCCTGCTTTATCTTTTTCTTTTCTAAACTGCTAAAGCTTACTGTTTTAGCCTTTTTCAAAAGTCCCTTTTACACCTTCACAGATAGCTCACCACTCGCCCAGGAGTTTGACCTGATCCCTGAAGGTATTTCTAAATTTAAAACTCTTTTTTTTTTTTACTGAGCTAGAAGCTTTCGTGTCAAGGTTTTACACAAAGGAAAATGGGAGCGTTTTAAAAGGCATTCTTTATCTCATTCCTGGACTAAATTTATGTCTTTCAACCCAATTGCATGTTTTCTTTCGACAAGTAAGTGAGCGTGTCAAATAAATTCTTCTTTTCTTTTTTTTTACTACCGGGACCATGTATTTTTTTTATCTTTTACTCAACAAACCTATCCTTTGTGCATTTCCTAGTTCCGTAACTTATCATCCGAATATATCCACACCTTCGTTTCTAACTTAAAATGTAATACCATAAGGTTCATAGTTTCTTAAGCTTCCCACATACAGGACAACACTACAAAGGGTTAAAAAAAAATTTACTCTGTTTGGAAAGAGTGGGTGGAGCTAAAACAGGCAGGCAACTCCACACCTTCCCAAGCAGGCTTTCATTCATTCCACAGTCAAACTCACTCGAGTACTCTCTTCATTCAAAATAGACACTCACAAAAGTCTCTCTTCATTCAACAAAGCTTATGTCTGGATCCATATGTCACTTAAGATAGTCACTATCAGCTTTTTTTATGGCATTACGTAATTACGCAAGTTACAATTAATGATAGGAATTAATTAATGGCCCGAGCAGCCCGCGTTTTACATTCCCTTCCTTACCTTCCATGTTCGCCAGTCTCGGACATTTCCCTTTGTTTCTGTAATACTCACGGCCACGACTACTCTGTGGAGACCCTTTGTCTTCGCAACAAAGCTAGCATGTTTCCTTACCACCGGAGTTTTCGGCTCTAGGTTGGATCGATCAGTTCCCTTCCGCACCGACCTTATTTACTAAAGGGACAACTCAAACTGGTTAGTCAGCCTCTTCCAGCTATCTGTTTACTCGTATCTTATACACTATCCCGTCGTGCCCGTAGACCTCTCTTTTCAGTCTCTAACACCAGATTGCAGATACTGTCTTAAGTGATCACGTCTGATCAGACAGTATCCTGCCGACTACGCCATTTTGTTGTGGAAAAATATTTCCGAGACTGTATAATATATAGAGGTTTATTAAATCGGAGACAAAGCTTTGGGAGAAGTGTTAAAGACCCCTGTCTTTGAACCACTTCTCAAATTGGTATCTGCAGTGAAGTTCTTTTATCTTACAAATTACGTCACTTTACAACACATGCTTTAGCACTACAAAGCTGTTACTATCGAAGGCTAAGCTTTTGATGTTAACCATCCTGCATTGTGACAGGGCAGTATAAACAAGTGCAGGTCTTTTGGCACCGGTATAAACAAACATACCCAGCACTTAACTCTCCAGTGTTCATTATCTCACTTTCCTATCTCCATAACTCAAGGCCAGCATATCTTGAAGTCTAACTGTTTTTTTATATAAACATAATGCATCAGTATTGTCCCTTACAAAATTCATTAAAGGGGAAAATAAAACAAATGTTTGGTCCCGTATACTAGTCCAGTATATGTCCAAAAATCCGCATCAACAATTAGGGCAGGGAAAATAGAGTACGAGAGGAAGCTTGCAGGGAACATTAAGACGGACTGCAAAAGTTTCTATAGATATGTAAAGAGAAAAAGGTTAGTAAAGACAAATGTAGGTCCCCTGCAGTCAGAATCAGGGGAAGTCATAATGGGGAACAAAGAAATGGCAGACCAATTGAACAAGTACTTTGGTTCGGTATTCACTAAGGAGGACACAAACAACCTTCCGGATATAAAAGGGGTCAGTGGGTCTAGTAAGAAGGAGGAACTGAGGGAAATCCTTATTAGTCGGGAAATTATGTTGGGGAAATTGATGGGATTGAAGGCCGATAAATCCCCAGGGCCTGATGGACTGCATCCCAGAGTACTTAAGGAGGTGGCCTTGGAAATAGCAGATGCATTGACAGTCATTTTCCAACATTCCATAGACTCTGGATCAGTTCCTATCGAGTGGAGGGTAGCCAATGTAACCCCACTTTTTAAAAAAGGAGGGAGAGAGAAAACAGGGAATTATAGACCGGTCAACCTGACATCAGTAGTGGGTAAAATGATGGAATCAATTATTAAGGATGTCATAGCAGCGCATTTGGAACGAGGTGACATGATAGGTCCAAGTCAGCATGGATTTGTGAAAGGGAAATCATGCTTGACAAATCTTCTGGAATTTTTTGAGGATGTTTCCAGTAGAGTGGACAAGGGAGAACCAGTTGATATGGTATATTTGGACTTTCAGAAGGCTTTCGACAAGGTCCCACACAAGAGATTAATGTGCAAAGTTAAAGCACATGGGATTGGGGGTAGTGTGCTGACATGGATTGAGAACTGGTTGTCAGACAGGAAGCAAAGAGTAGGAGTAAATGGGTACTTTTCAGAATGGCAGGCAGTGACTAGTGGGGTACCGCAAGGTTCTGTGCTGGGGCCCCAGCTGTTTACATTGTGCATTAATGATTTGGACGAGGGGATTAAATGTAGTATCTCCAAATTTGCGGATGACACTAAGTTGGGTGGCAGTGTGAGCTGCGCGGAGAATGCTATGAGGCTACAGAGTGACTTGGATAGGTTAGGTAAGTGGGCAAATGCATGGCAGATGAAGTATAATGTGGATAAATGTGAGGTTATCCACTTTGGTGGTAAAAACAGAGAGACAGACTATTATCTAAATGGTGACAGATTAGGAAAAGGGGGGTGCAACGAGACCTGGGTGTCATGGTACACCAGTCATTGAAGGTTGGCATGCAGGTACAGCAGGCGGTTAAGAAAGCAAATGGCATGTTGGCCTTCATAGCGAGGGGATTTGAGTACAGGGGCAGGGAGGTGTTGCTACAGTTGTACAAGGCATTGGTGAGGCCACACCTGGAGTATTGTGTACAGTTTTGGTCTCCTAACTTGAGGAAGGACATTCTTGCTATTGAGGGAGTGCAGCGAAGGTTCACCAGACTGATTCCCGGGATGGCGGGACTGACATATCAAGAAAGACTGGATCAACTGGGCTTGTATTCACCGGAGTTCAGAAGAATGAGAGGGGATCTCATAGAAACGTTTAAAATTCTGACGGGTTTAGACAGGTTAGATGCAGGAAGAATGTTCCCAATGTTGGGGGAGTCCAGAACCAGGGGTCACAGTCTAAGGATAAGGGGTAAGACATTTAGGACCGAGATGAGGAGAAACTTCTTCACCCAGAGAGTGGTGAACCTGTGGAATTCTCTACCACAGAAAGTTGTTGAGGCCAATTCACTAAATACATTCAAAAAGGAGTTAGATGTAGTCCTTACTACTAGGGGGATCAAGGGGTATGGCGAGAAAGCAGGAATGGGGTACTGAAGTTGCATGTTCAGCCATGAACTCATTGAATGGCGGTGCAGGCTCGAAAGGCCGAATGGCCTACTCCTGCACCTATTTTCTATGTTTCTCTGCTTCAATGTTTGCGACGCTATCCGGTGGCAAACTTTTTTCAAAATTGGAGCTGACCTCAGCTTACATGACCCAGGAGCTGGCGAGTGAGTCGAAGAAGCTGACCACCATCACGACACACAAGGGGTTGTTTGAGTATAACAGATGTCCGTTCGGGATTCGTTCGGCCGCCGCGATCTTTCAGCGAAATATGGAAAGCCTCCTCAAGTCGATTCCAAGGACGGTGGTTTTTCAAGACGACATCCTCATCACGGGTCACGATACTGAAGAACACCTCCACATCCTGGAGGAGGTGCTACGCAGACTGGACCGGGTAGGGCTGCGACTGAAAAAGGCGAAGTGCGTCTTCTTAGCTTCAGAGGTAGAATTCCTGGGGAGGAGAGTAGCAGCAGACGGGATCAGACCCACAGCGTCCAAAACGGAAGCGATCCAGAGGGCACCCAGACCCCGTAACACGATGGAACTGTGTTCGTTTCTGGGGCTCCTGAACTATTTTGGTAACTTTCTTCCCAAATTGAGCACGCTGTTAGAGCCGCTACACGTGCTCCGATGCAAAGGTCGCGATTGGGTCTGGGGGGACAGCCAGGAAAGGGCTTTTGATAGAACACGCAACTTGTTATGCTCCAACAAACTGTTAACGTTATATGACCCGTGTAAGAAACTTGTGTTAACGTGCGATGCGTCGTCCTATGGGGTCAGGTGTGTGTTGCAGCATGTGAATGCCAATGGTCAGTTACAGCCGGTAGCTTATGCCTCCAGAAGTCTGTACCAGGCAGAAAGGGGCTACGGGATGGTAGAAAAAGAAGCACTAGCATGTGTATATGCAGTATAAAAAATGCACCAGTATCTGTTTGGCAGGAAATTTGAGCTGGAGACAGATCACAAACCCCTAGCGTCCCTTTTTGGCCGACAAGGCCATAAATGCGAATGCATCGGCCTGCATACAGAGGTGGGCACTTACGTTAGCCGCCTATGACTACACAATTCGGCACAGACCAGGCACTGAAAACTGCGCCGATGCACTCAGCAGGCTCCCACTAGCCACCACTGAGGGGGCAACTGAGCATGATGCTGAGATGGTCATGGCTGTTGTTGCTTTCGAAAGCGAAGGCTCACCTGTGACAGCCCATCAGATTAAAGTCTGGACAAATAAAGACCCGCTACTGTCTTTAGTTAAGAAATGTGTCCTGAATGGGGACTGGGCAGCCACGTACGGGGCATGCCCTGAAGAGTTTAAACCGTTTCATAGGCGTAAGGATGAACTCTTGATTCAGGCCGATTGCCTACTGTGGGGAAACCGAGTAGTCATGCCCCAGAGGGGCAGAAATGTGTTTATGAGAGAACTTCACAATGAGCACCCGGGCATTGTCATGATGAAGGCAATTGCCAGGTCACATGTTTGGTGGCCAGGGATAGATGCAGACCTGGAACTTTGTGTTCGCAGGTGCAGCAAGTGTGCTCAGCTGGGCAACGCACCCAGGGAAGCCCCCCTTAGCCCCTGGTCCTGGCCTGCCAAGCCATGGTCACGCATCCATGTGGACTACGCAGGTCCTTTCATGGGAAAAATGTTTTTGGTTGTAGTAGACGCCTACTCCAAATGGATTGAGTGAGCCATTTTAAATTCAAGCACCTCCTCTGCCACGGTAGAAAGTCTACGGGCAATGTTCGCCGCCCATGGTCTACCGGATGTCTTGGTCAGCGACAATGGCCCGTGCTTCACAAGCACTGAATTCCAGGACTTCATGGCAGGCAATGGAATCAACCATGTCAGAACGGCACCGTTCAAGCCGGCCTCAAACGGCCAGGCGGAACGAGCAGTGCAGATAATCAAACAGGGGATGCTCAGAATCCAAGGGGGTTCTCTACAAAACCGCTTATCACGTCTCCTGTTGGCCAATAGATCCCGACCACACTCGCTCACAGGGGTTCCACCCGCAGAGCTGCTAATGAAAAGGACGCTCAAAACCAGGTTATCCCTTATACACCCTACTATGAAAGAAATTCTTGAGAGCAGGCGTCAGTCACAATGTGACTGCCATGACAGGAATGCGAGGGTGCAATGTATTGATGTCAATGACCCTGTTTTTGTCCTTAATTACACTGTAGGGCCCAAATGACTTGCAGGCACTGTGATTGCCAAAGAGGGGAATAGGGTTTTGGTAGTTAAACTTACCAATGGACAAATCTGCCGCAAACACGTGGATCAAACTAAAAGGAGGTTCAGCAACCCCATAGAAGAAGCAGAGGAAGAACACGACGTAGAGTTCACTCCTCCACAGGTGACCGAACACCGGAACCAAGTGGAGGAGAGCCCAGTCATTGTGGGCAGTCCGGACAGGCCTGAGGCACCGCAAACAGCAGACACTCAGGCCAGCGCCCAACAACCAGAGCTCCAGCTCAGGCGCTCTACAAGGGAGCGTAAACCACCAGAGAGACTTAACCTGTGATCCCAATAAGAATTTGGGGGGGGGGGGGGGGGGGAGGTGATGTCATGTATTCAACTATCATTGTAACCCATGTATAAGCTGTCCCAAGTTGTACACCTTGAGAACATTGACCACAAGGCGGTGAACTTGTGGGAGACACTCCTAACCTGGGCTCTCAGGTATAAAAGGGGAAGCTCCACCCACCTTCATCACTTGAGGTCTTGGTAATAAAGGTAACTGGTCACAGAGTGACCTTTTCTCAAGTATGGGCCTCGTGTGCATTTATACTGTATAGTAAGGACATATCATCGGTGAGTGGCAGGATCTGAGGCAGAGCGCCGCCTGTCCACACCTGCTCACAGAGATTGAGAGACTTTTTTGCTTGAAAAGATGAAAATGGGAATGGTTACAAGACAGTCCATCTGCTCTTGTGGCGCAGATAGCCACCAAAGCACTTATACCATACTGTCTGAATGTAATACAGTCCTCTGTTTAATGGCCTTGGAAGTTGCATGTGGTTCATCAGGAGAACATCAAAGTGCGGAGCAATCTTATGAGATCTCAGAAAGCAATCAAACGGTGCCAAACTAAGCCTACCTATGTGTCATGGTGTCTTGCATTTTAGGAGGCACTCCACAGAGTGCTGAGAGGCACCAACAGCATGAGAACACCCACAGAGTGCTGAGGGGCACTAACAGCCCAACAGCATGAGAACAAATAGCATGTCAGATTTATAATTGAAGTAATGAAGGAGTGAATGAATTAAAATTGTACTCACTAACGACCCTTGAAAGATCATTAAACTTATTTCGGCACTGTGTGCCAGTCCTCATCACAGTGCCTGAGGCAGAGACCTCCTCAGCAATTTCCCTCCAAATCCTTTTAAATATGGATGGCGGTGGTCTAGATCCACCCCACAACTCCTGCCATCTTCTCTCCGCAGCCCCCACTAGAGCTTCATTAGCCTCGTGGCTGAATCGCCTGGCACGCTGTCTTGAATCGTCATCCTCCATCATCAAAATCACAATGTAAAATGGTTAATTCAGCCCCGGGTGTACTGCAGATGCACGCAGCCGCGCTCTGCATTAGTGTTTATGATTGGACAGCAGACCAGACATGCGGGAAGAAAAAAATACATTTGTGCATGCGCGGAATGGGCGATTTCTTTTTTAGCGCCAGAACTTTTGGCTCCGGCGAACAAATTGTGAGGTGCAACGCCGGAGTTAGCGTTAACGCTCCTCGTAAACTTTCATTTGGTGAAAGTTGCACGCTCTGGTGCTACCGTTAACTCGGCGCTAAATTTTTGATTCCGCCGCGAATTGCGCCGGGAAACAGGCGAAAATACAAAAAGCCGCAAATCCAGCCCATATGGTGTTTGCTTTTCAATTCTATCCCTCTGGAAATGAACCCCAGTGTTTTGTTTGCTTTTTTTAATGGCATTAATCTGTGTCGCTACTTTTAGTGATTTGTGTATCTGTACCCCCAAATCCCTCTGTTCTACTCCATTTAGACACTTATTTTCCAAGGAGTCTTTTAAGAGATGGTTGGATGGGCACTTAAAGTGCATTAACCTGCAGGATTACGGACCTAGAGCTGGTAATTGGGATTAGATTAGATGACCTTTTGTTGGACGGTGCAGATATAATGGTAAGTACTGCAGGGAATAGAATACGACCAGGGTGATCCGCTGGACTAGTTTGGATCGCCAGGATGAGTCGGAGAGGAATTTTCCCAGATTTTTTCTCCCTAAATTTGCCTGGGTTTTTAATCTGGTTCTTGCCTCTCCCAGGAGATCACATGGTGCCGGTTGTGGTTGAGTGTAAAATGTTTCAGTATAAGGGGTGTCGCAGTTTTGTGAGGCGGACTGGTTGGGCTGGGTGCTCTTTGCCTTTCCGTCATTGTTCATAGGTTTATATGTAACCTTACGGGCTGCTGACCAAGGGCCGTGCGGCTCTTTGTCAGCTGGCGCGGACATGATGGGCCGAAATGGCCTCCTTCTGCGCTGTAAATTTCTATGTTTCTAAGAGTATATGGCCTCTTTATTCTTCCCATCAAAATGTACCACCTCATACTTATCGATAAGTATAAATGGGTGACTCTGCTGCACAGGAGGGCAGGAAAAAGAGTGGGAGAGCTATAGTGATAGGGGATTCGATTATAAGGGGAATAGATAGGCGTTTCTGCGGATGCAACCGAGACTCCAGGATGGTATGTTGCCTCCCTGGTGCAAGGATCAAGGATGTCTCGGAGCGGGTGCAGGACATTCTGAAAAGGGAGGGTGAACAGCCAGTTGTCGTGGTGCACATAGGTACCAACGATGTAGGTAACAAAACAGGATGAGGTCCTATGAGACGAATTTAGGGAGCTCGGAGCTAAATTAAAAAGTAGGACCTCAAAAGTAGTAATCTCAGGATTGCTACCAGTGCCACGTGCTAGTCAGAGTAGGAATCGCAGGATAGCTCAGATGAATACGTGGCTTGAGGAGTGGTGGAAAAGGGAAGGATTCAAATTCCTGGGACATTGGAAACAGTTCTGAGGGAGGTGGGACCAGTACAAACCAGACGGTCTGCACCTGGGCAGGACTGGAACCAATGTCCTCTGGGGAGTGTTTGCTAGTACTGTTAGGGAGGAGTTAAACTAACATGACAGGGGGATGGGAACCTATGCAGGGAGACAGAAGCAAAAGATAGAAAGGAGAATAGTAAAAGTGGAGGGCAGAGAAACCCAAGGCAAAAAACAAAAAGGGCCACATTGCAGCAAAATTCTAAAGGGGCAAAGTGTGTTAAAAAGACAAGCCGGAAGGCTCTGAGCCTCAATGCGAGGAGTATTCAGAATAAGGTGGATGAATTAACTGCGCAGACAGCAGTTAACGGATATGATGTAATTGGCATCATGGAGACATGGCTCCAGGGTGACCAAGGCTGGGAACTCAACATCCAGGGGTTTTCAACATTTAGAAAGGAAAGGCAGAGAGGAAAAGGAGGCGAGGTGGCGTTGCTGGTTAAAGAGGAAATTAATGCAATAGTAAGGAGGGACATTAGCCTGGATGATGTGGAATCATTATTGGTGGAGCTGCGGAATACCAAAGGGCAGAAAACGCTAGTGGGAGTTGTGTGCAGACCACCAAACAGTAGTAGTGAGGTTGGGGACAGCATCAAACAAGAAATTTGGGATGCGTGCAATAAAGGTACAGCAGTTATCATGGGTGATTTTAATCCACATATTGATTGGGCTAACCTAATTGGTAGTAATGCGGTGGAGGAGGATTTCCTGGAGTATATTACGGATGGTTTTCTAGACCAATATGTCGAGGAACCAACTAGAGAGCTGGCCATCCTAGACTGGGTGATGTGTAATGAGAAGGGACTAATTAGCAATCTTGTTGTGCGAGGCCCCTTGGGGAAGAGTGACCATAATGTGGTAGAATTCTTTATTAAGATGGAGAGTGACACAGTTAATTCGGAAACTAGGGTCCTGAACTTAAGCAAAGGTAACTTCGACAGTATGAGGCGTGAATTGGCTAGAATAGACTGGCCAAGGATACTTAAAGGGTTGACAGTGGATTAACAATGGCAAACATTTAAAGATCACATGGATGAACTTCAGCAATTGTACATCTCTGTCTGGAGTAAAAATAAAACAGGGAAGGTGGCTCAACCATGGCTAACAAGAGAAATTAAGGATAATGTTAAAACCAAGGAAGAGGCATATAAATTGGCTAGAAAAAGTAACAAACCTGAAGACTGGGAGAAATTTAGAATTCAACAGAGGACTAAGGGTTTAATTAAGAGGGAGAAAATAGAGTATGAGAGGAAGCTTGCAGGGAACATAAAAACTGACTGCAAAAGCTTCTATAAATATGTGAAGAGAAAAAGATTAGTGAAGACAAATGTAGGTCCCTTGCAGTCGGATTCAGGTGAATTTATAATGGGGAACAAAGAAATGGCAGACCAAGTGAACAAATACTTTGGTTCTGTCTTCACGAAGGAAGACACGAATAACCTTCCAAATGTACTAGGGGACAGTGGGTCTAGTGAGGAGGAACTGAGGGATATTCTTATTAGGTGGGATATTGTGTTAGGGAAATTGATGGGATTGAAGGCTGATAAATCCCCGGGGCCTGATAGTCTGCATCCCAGAGTACTTAAGGAACTGGCCCTAGAAATAGTGGATGCATTGGTGATCATTTTCCAACAGTCTATCGACTCTGGATCAGTTCCGATGGACTGGAGGGTAGCTAATGTAACACCACTTTTTTAAAAAAGGAGGGAGAGAGAAAACAGGTAATTATAGACCGATTAGCCTGACATCAGTAGTGGGGAAAATGTTGGAATCAATCATTAAGGATGAAATAGCAGTGCATTTGGAAAGCAGTGACAGGATCGGTCCAAGTCAGCATGGATTTATGAAAGAGAAATCATGCTTGACGAATCTTCTGGAATTTTTTGAGGATGTAACTAGTAGAGTGGACAAGGGAGAACCAGTGGATGTGGTGTATTTGGACTTTCAAAAGGCTTTTGACAAGGTCCCGCACAAGAGATTGGTGTTCAAAGTCAAAGCGCATGGTATTGGGGGTAATGTACTGACGTGGAGAGAGAACTGATTGGCAGACAGGAAGCAGAGAGTCGGGATAAACGGGTCCTTTTCAGAATGGCAGGCAGTGACTAGTGCAGTGTCGCAGGACTCAGTGCTGGGACCCCAGATATTTACAAGATACATTAACGATTTGAATGAAGGAATTGAGTGTAATATCTCCAAGTTTGCAGATGACACTAAACTGGGTGGCGGTGTGAGGGGGACACTAAGCGGCTGCAGGGTGACTTGGACAGGTTAGGAGAGTGGGCAAAAGCATGGCAGATGCAGTATAATGTGGATAAATGTGAGGTTATCCATTTCGGGGGCAAAAACACGAAGGCAGAATATTATCTGAATGGCAGCAGATTAGGAAAAGGGGAGGTGCAACGAGACCTGGGTGTAATGGTACATCAGTCATTGAAGGTTGGCATGCAGGTACAACAGGCGGTGAAGAAGGCAAATGGTATGTTGGCCTTCATAGCTAGGGGATTTGAGTATAGGAGCAGGGAGGTCTTACTGCAGTTGTGCAGGGCCTTGGTGAGGCCTCATCTAGAATATTGTGTTCAGTTTTGGTCTCCTAATCTGAGGAAGGACGTTCTTGCTATTGAGGGAGTGCAGCGATGGTTCACCAGACTAATTCCAGGGATGGCTGGACTGTCATATGAGGAGAGACTGGATCAACTGGGCCTTTATTCACTGGAGTTTAGAAGGAGGGGATCTCATAGAAACGTATAAGATTCTGACGGGACTGGACAGGTTAGATGCAGGAAGAATGTTCCCGATGTTGGGGAGGTCCAGAACCAGGGGACACAGTCTTAGGATACGGGGTAGGCCATTTAGGACTGAGATGAGGAGAAACATCTTCACTCAGAGAGTTGTTAACCTGTGGAATTACCTGCTGCAGAGAGTTGTTGATGCAAGTTCATTGTATATATTCAAGAGGGAGTTAGATATGGCCCTTACCGCTAAGGGGATCAAGGGGTATGGAGAGAAAGCAGGAAAGGGGTACTGGGGGAATGATCAGCCATGATTTTATTGAATGGCAGTGCAGGCTCTAAGGGCCGAATGGCCTACTCCTGCACCTATTTTCTGTGTTTCTATATTGGAGTTCATTTGTCAAATACACGCACATTCTGCAAGTTTATTAATGTCTTCCTGTATTTTCTCGCAGTCCTCCTCTGTATTAATTACACCCCCCAAAATGGTGTCGTCTGCAATTTGTGAAATTGTACTTCTGATTCCCAAGTCCAAATTGCTTATGTAAATGGTGAACAATAATGGTCCCAGCACCAATCCTTGTGAAACACTACTTCCTACATTTTGCCAGTCTACGTAGGTACCTTTAACCCCGACTCTCTGTTTTCTGTTTTGGAGTCAGCTTGCTATCCATTCTGCTATTGTCCCCTGACTCCACATGTTCTAACCTTAGTCATGAGTCTGCTATGCCGTACCTTATGGAAAGCCTTTTGAAAATCCAAATATTTTACGTCTGCTACATTGCAGTTTCTGTTACTTCTTCAAAGAGTTCAATAAGGTTGATGAAGCATGACCTTCCCTTTTGAAATCCGTGCTGACTTTTCTATTATATCTTTGAGTAAGGATTCTATTGGGGCAGAAATTCCTCCGACAGCCTTCCTGCGGGCAATCGGGTAACATAAAAAAAAATGCACATCTACCATTCTGTCCTGCGCCCTCCTGAGTTTCCGATCCACGAGGCCTGTGGCTTTCTTCGGAGTCTGTCCCCGTCTCCAGGAGCTGTCAAAGGAGCTCATTTACATAGGCCACGCCCACAATGTTTTTTACATTTCAGTGCTGCAGCTGCTTTACAGATCACTACAAGGCTTTTGTCTACTGTAAGCCCTTTATTTTAGTACAAAACCTCAGGGTTAGTGACAGACTCCAGGTAAGGCGGGAGAAGGAGAACTCAATTGGGACTTAAAGTTGAAAGCCGTGTTATCTATTTTCAGGGAGCGCCGATTGTTCCAAATGCATTTTAAATGGCAGAAATGCTTACAGAATCGTAACAAAAGTGGAAATAATTATCTGGATGTTTGCAACAAAAACGCCCATTGCAGCATGATAAATTACATGTAGCCTGACACACAGTCACTTTCTGACCCATTCTGTTGTGGATGCGCAGCGAGTTTGAGTGAAAAGGTGTGAGCTCCGACCGGAGAATGGTTGTACACACAAGAACATCGTGGTCACATCAGAACAGTTTAAGTCTATTTATTGAAAGTATCTGTCAGTCAGTCACTCATATCGTGGTTAGAAATGTAATTGGCACCCGGTGCGTTGCTGGTAAAAAAAAATCTTCAATGGCAGAAAAGAAAATGACCTGTTTCATTGAAAAGGTATCGCGGTAATAACTTTTTATAGATTCAAAGCAGTTATAAAGGACAATCTCAAACAATCCTTCCAATAAATTTTAACATCTACAGTGCTGATGTCAGGCTTTAAAAAGTAAACTTCCCGCAGTGTACCCTAATTACCTGATTCCTCCAGCAGCTCTGCACAGGATGCAGACTGTACGTCTGCTTCATCTGTCGCGGAAGTTTCCTCCCTACATCCTGGGCAAAGGATCTCTAAAATGCCGAATTTTGCGTGAGAACTCATAGTTCTCTAGCGCATGCGGAGGACCACCAGCTTGACAGCTCCAGCTTGACAGATCAGAAAAGCTGGTTTTCAGTGCATACGCATTGTTCGCTGAAAACTATCTTTTCCGATGCCTTCCCGGGTCCGTAGAAACTTCGTACGGGCCCGGGACGTCGGAATGACATTAAGCTAATTGGTCTATAGTTTCCTGCACTTGTTCTACCTTCCCTTTTTAACATAGAAATACAGGAATATATGATTTTCAGGAGAGAATTAATGGCGGTCACTAATGGATTCAAAAACTAAATTGTCAATTGTTCATAAAATACTGCAAGACGCTTTAAAAAAAATTCTCTAAGATGTGGGCAAGCTGCCATGGTGACATTTATTGTCCATATCTATTTGGCCTTGAACTGAGTGGCTTGCTAACCTAGTGCAGAGGGTACCTAGTCAACCATAGTGAGTGGATTAGAAAGTTTGAGGCCAGAGTGGGTAAGTGTGACAAGTTATCTTCCCTGAAGGACCCATTAGTGTTTTGCAACTCTCCCAACAGCTTTTAATTCAGGTGAGAAAAAAAGAACTTACATTTATATAGCACCTTTCAAGACCTCAGGCCATCCCAAAGAGCTCAACAGGCATGAAGTACCTTTGAAGTGTTGTCACTGTTGTAGTGTAGGAAATGCAGCAGCCAATTTGCACACAGCAAGCTCCCACAAACAGCAATGAGATAATAACAGATAATCTGTTTTAGTGATGTTGGTTGAGGGATAAATATTGGCCAGTAAACCGGGGAAAACTCCCCTTTTTTTTTCAAACAATGCCATGGGATCTTTTACCCGAAAATCCAGACAGAGTCTTGATTTAATGTCTCATTCGAAAGATGGCATCTTCAGCAATGCAGCGTTCCCTCAGAACTGCACTCGAGTTGGATGATGTGCTCAGGTCTCTGGAATACCAAAGGCCATAATGGAGCTTGAATTACGCCGCATTTGGAAAGCAGTGACAGGATCTGTCCAAGTCAGCATGAAAGGGAAATCATGCTTGACAAATCTTCTGGAATTTTTTGAGGATGTAACTAGTAGAGTGGCCAAGGGAGAACCAGTGAATGTAGTGTATTTGGACTTTCAAAAGGCTTTTGACAAGGTCCCACACAAGAGATTAGTGTGCAAAATTAAAGCACATGGTATTGGGAGTAGTGTTTTGACGTGGGTAGAGAATTGGTTGGCAGACAGGAAGCAAAGAGTAGGAATAAACGGGTCCTTTTCAGAATGGCAGGCAGTAATGAGTGGGGTACTGCTGGGACCCCAGCTATTTACTGTCATGTATACTGTATATAACTGTATCTGACCATGCTATACATGACTGTAACTGGATATGACCTGTAACAATAAGCATACCTTACCACCAGGGGTGCACTTGCAGGAGACACTCCATACCTGTCCCACTGAGGTATGTAAAGGGAGGTCTCAGGCAAGTGCAGCACTGCAGAGCTAGGAATTAAAGGTGCAGGTCCTGAGTGACCTTGACTTCAGCATGTGTCTCGTGTAAGTCAGTACAGTAGAGTCAGGACTTAACTGTGCCAACGCGCTTAGCAGGCTACCCCTGGCGACCACAGAAGGGTCCGACGAACAGGACTGTGAGATGGTCATGGCAATCAATGCCTTTGAATCCACAGGTTCGCCCATGATGGCTCGCCAAATCAGAGCTTGGATGACCAGCGACCCAACATTATCTCTAGTTAAAAGATGTGTTTTAACCGGTGACTGGGCAGAGGCTCGCGCTGCCTGCCCCGAGGAGGTCAAACCCTTCCATAGGCGCATGCATGAACTCTCACTACAGGCAAACTGCCTGCTATGGGACAGTTGAGTAGTTATGCCCTTACGAGGCAGGGAGGCATTTGTCCGGGAGCTCCATCGCAAGTACCCGGGGATCATCCTTACGAAGGCCACAGCCAGATCTCATGTCTGGTGGCCTAGCATTGACGCGGACTTGGAGCTCTGCGTCCATCGGTGCACCATTTGTGCCCAACTCAGTAATGCCCCCAGGGAGGCCCCCCTAAGTCCCTGACCCTGGCCCGCCAAACCGTGGTCGCGGGTGCATGTAGACTATGCGGGCCCATTCATGGGCAAAATGTTCCTCGTAGTCATTGATGCATTTTCAAAATGGATCGAGTGCACCATTTTAAACTCGAGCACCACCTCCACCACTGTGGAGAGCCTTAGAACCATGTTTGCAACGCACGGCATTCCTGACATATTGGTCAGTGATAATGGTCCGTGCTTCTCCAGCACAGAATTTCACGATTTTATAGTTGACCACGGTATAAATCACGTTAAGACGGCACCTTTCAAGCCGCCCTCCAATGGCCAGGTGGAGCGAGCAGTGCAGATCATTAAACAAGGCATGCTCAGAATCCAAGGTCCCACGCTGCAGAGCTGCCTGTCGCGACTGCTACTGGCATACAGATCTCGTCCGCATTCGTTGACTGGGGTTCCCCCGCGCAACTATTGATGAAACGAACCTTAAAGATCAGGCTCTCATTAATCCTCCCAGACATGCATGAAATTGTTGAGGCTAAGCGTCAAAAGCTAACTGAGTACCATGACCAAAATTCGAGGGGGAGGTGGAATGAAATAGGGGATAAAGTGTTTGTACTAAACTATGGCCGAGGTCCCAAATGGCTTGCAGGGACAGTAACAAAGAGAGAAACAGGCTACTGGTTTTACAAATGGACAATGGCCAAAGCTGCCGGAGGCATGTAGACCAAGTAAAAAGTAGATTCACCAACAACCCTGAAGAACCAGAGGCAGACTACAATGTGGAACTCACACCACACCTGGTGGACAGACAGGTGGAACAACCTGAGGAAAGGGCAGTCGCAACAGACAGCCCAGGCGAGATACCAGCAATCACACCGAACGAAACAGACAGCCCAGGCAAGATACCAGCAATCACACCGAACGAAAAACAGGCACCAAGGCAAACAACTGAATCACAATTAAGACACTCCGCGCAAGAGCGCAGACCACCTGAGAGATTGAATCTATAAAGGCAATAAGACCTTGGGGGAGGGTGATGTAATATATCTCACATTACTGTATATAACTGTATCTTACCATGCTATACATGACTAACTAGATATGACCTGTAACAATAAGCATACCTTACCACCAGGGGTGCACTTGCAGGAGACACTCCATACCTGTCCCACTGAGGTATATAAAGGGAGGTCTCAGGCAAGTGCGGCACTGGACAGCTGGGAATTAAAGGTGCAGGTCCTGAGTGACCTTGACTTCAGCATGTGTATCGTGTAAGTCAGTACATTAGAGTCAGGACTTAACATTTACAATATACATTAATGATTTAGACGAAGGAATTGAATGTAATATCTCCAAGTTTGCAGATGACACTAAGCTGGCTGGCAATGTGAGCTGTGAGGAGGCTGCAGGGTGACTTGGACAGGTTAGGTGAGTGGGCAAATGCATGGCAGATGCAGTATAATGTAGATAAATGTGAGGGTATGCACTTTGGTGGCAAAAACACAAAGGCAGAATATTATCTGAATGGTGACAGATTAAGAAAAGGGGAGGTGCAGCGAGACCTGGGTGTCATGGTACATCAGTCATTGAAAGATGGCATGCAGGTATAGCAGGCGATGAAGAAGGCAATTGGCATGTTGGCCTTCATAGCGAGAGGATTTGAGTATAGGAGCAGGGAGGTCTTACTGCAGTTGTACAGGGCCTTGGTGAGGTCACACCTTGAATATGGTGTACAGTTTTGGTCTCCTAATCGGAGGAAGGACATTCTGCTATTGAGGGAATGCAGCGAAGGTTCACCAGACTGATTCCCGGGATGGCAGGACTGACATATGAAGAAAGATTGGATCGACTAGGCTTATAGTCAGTGGAATTTAGAAGAATGAGAGGGGATCTCATAGAAACATATAAAATTCTGACGATATTGGACAGGTTAGATGCAGGAAGAATGTTCCCGATGCTAGGGAAGTCCAGAACCGGGGGTCACAGTCTAAGGATAAGGGGTAAGCCATTTAGAACCGAGATGAGGTGAAACTTCTTCACTCAGAGAATTGTGAACCTGTGGAATTCTCTACCACAGAAAGCTGTTGAGGCCAGTTCGTTAGATATATTCAAAAGGGAGTTAGATGTGGCCCTTACGGCTAAAGGGATCAAGGGCATGGAGAGAAAGCAGGAATGGGGTACTGAAGTTGTATGATCAGCCATGATCATATTGAATGGTGGTGCAGGCTCGAAGGACCGAATGGCCGACTCCTGCATCTATTTTCTATGTTTCTATCTGTTAAACTGTAATATTTTGTTCTGGTGCCAGCCCACTAATTACCAGATTTATTGAATTCAAATTCACAACTTGCCATGGTGAGATTTGCACTCTCAACCTCTAGGTGGCTAGTGCAATACATTATATCACTATCAATCCCTTCCTTTTAAAAGAGGCTAATTTTGCCAGTTCACATTTTGTTGCACTTTTCTAGCACTCTGTTTTTTGCCAGAGTATTGTTTATCGTACAATAGTGACAGAAAACTAAATTTTCCATCATTAAAAGGGCTACACTTATAATAAATGGTTTCCCGCTTTCCAGTTTTGCATTAAAACCTTAAACTCGTTAATGAAAAGGTCATTGAAGGCACAGTGACTATATTTTATCAAGATGAGTGATAACAGGCACTGTGCAGCGAACCAATCTCATCTTGTTAAATGGGGCTTGAGAGGTTTCATTAAAATAACCTCACCATATCCTCACTCGCCTGTCTGACAGACTGCGGAGTAACTGCACTGACATCTAACCCAGTTGGTAATCAGCAGCTCGCCAACCTGCTTCTCACATTGACTGATCATCGAGCTCCACCTGCTGCAAATTTTCTGGAATGCATCGAGAAATTTCCAGAATGGGCAAAATGTGAGAACATAAAAAACAGAGACAAGAATAAGCTATTTGGCCCTTTGAAGCTCTACTACTTTAACTCTCCAACTCCCGTATTGTATTTTGAAAGTCCTCAATGATTTTGCCTCCATTACTCTGCTTGGTAGATTATTCCAAACATTTACTACGCTCGAGATAAACAGGTTTTCTCCGATATTTGTGCTAAATTTACTGTTCACTCATTTCCATTTATGTTTTCTGGACCCGATTACGTGGCATATTTTTGAAATAATCATGTGAGTTTAAGGTATTATGTTGTCAGATTAAAAGGGAGGAAAATAAATAAGGAAAGGTTATAAGATCTGGATGATATTTTGAAAGAATGATACACTTTGCTTCTCACTTACTTCAAAATTAACATTTCCAGAAACTTGTTTTCATTAAAAAAGGTTGTAATTCTCTCTGCAGTTTTGCGTGATATATATATATGTGCATTTTAATGTTTCTTTTTTCTCTCGTCCTGTTTGTTTTCCCCTCTCCTGACAGAGGTTGGATGTGTCCTGCTCTCAGGCAACTCTCAATGTCATTCCTGATACAGCCACTCAGAGCTTTGTGGCAGCACACTGACTCAGCAGCTGATTTTTCCCACACTCTCAGTCGGCAAACAGCCAGCACTAGGAAATCCCTATGTGGCATCGTAGCCAAGTGCAACAGGCTGCCCCACAACTCTCCTTGGATTGGATCGTCACCGTAACACAACAGATTAAAGCATCATCTTCACACAACAATGGATTGGAACATCACCATGACAACAAATTGTAGCGTCACCTCCACAAGCGACTGGAGCATCACCCTGACAACAGATCAGAACATCACGACAGCACACACTTTGGAGCACCACTGTGATGCAATGCATTGGAGAACCACTGTTGCACAATGCATTGGAGCACCACTGTTTCCGGCAATTGGGGAGGGACGTGACCTTGACACGGAAGACCTCAGCTTTCCTTGTTGGGCCTGAAGGAGCACAGCTGCCCAACATGTATACACTAAAAAGGACCCCCGTCGGCTTTGGATAGTTGAGAGGTTAAAATCACGACAGGTCAACGAGTGAGTGACCATGTCAATTTTAAATGTCTAATGGCACGTTTTCCACCAGGTGAGTAGGGTTAAAATCATCCTCATTGAACCAGTAGATAATTCAACAGACACAGGAAAATGGAGGGAGACATGATCCAAGAGAAAAGATAAGTTAACAAAATAATTTTATTTATATAGCTCCTTTCATGTCATCAGGACATCCTCAAATGCTTTAAGGCCATTTAACTACTTCTGAAGTGCAATCACTGTTGTTATGTAGCAGCCAATTTGTACACACCAGTGGTTCCACAAACAGCAATAAGATAAAGGACCAGTTAAAATAAGAACATAAGAACATAAGAATTAGGAACAGGAGTAGGCCATCTAGCCCCTCGAGCCTGCTCCGCCATTCAACAAGATCATGGCTAATCTGGCCGTGGAACTCAGCTCCACTTACCCGCCCGCTCCCCGTAACCCTTAATTCCCTCATTGGTTAAAAATCTATCTATCTGTGACTTGAATACATTCAATGAGCTAGCCTCAACTGCTTCCTTGGGCAGAGAATTCCACAGATTCACAACCCTCTGGGAGAAGAAATTACTTCTCAACTCGGTTTTAAATTGGCTCCCCCATATTTTGAGGCTGTGCCCCCTAGTTCTAGTCTCCCCAACCAGTGGAAACAACGTCTCTGCCTCTATCTTGTATATCCCTTTCATGATTTTAAATGTTTCTATAAGATCACCCCTCATCCTTCTGAACTCCAACGAGTAAAGACCCAGTCTACTCAATCTATCATCATAAGGTAACCCTCTCATCTCCGGAATCAGCCTAGTGAATCGTCTCCACCCCCTCCAAAGTATATCCTTCCTTAAGTAAGGTGACCAAAACTGCACGCAGTACTCGAGGTGCGGCCTCACCAATACCCTGTACAGTTACAGCAGGACCTCCCTGCTTTTGTACTCCATCCCTCACGCAATCAAGGCCAACATTCCATTCGCCTTCCTGATTACCTGCTGCACCTGCAAACTAACTTTTTGGGATTCATGCACAAGGACCCCCAGGTCCCTCTGCACAGCAGCATGTTGTAATTTCTCCCCATTCAAATAATATTCCCTTTTACTGTTTTTTTTTCCCAAGGTGGATGACCTCACATTTTCCGACATTGTATTCCATCTGCCAAACCTTAGCCCATTCGCTTAACCTATCTAAATCCCTTTGTAGCCTCTCTGTGTCCTCTACACAACCCGCTTTCCCACTAATCTTTGTGTCATCTGCAAATTTTGTTACACTACACTCTGTCCCCTCTTCCAGGTCATCTATGTATTTTGTAAACAGTTGTGGTCCCAACACCGATCCCTGTGGCACACCACTAACCATCGATTTCCAACCCGAAAAGGACCCATTTATCCCGACTCTCTGCTTTCTGTTAGCCAGCCAATTCTCAATCCATGCTAATACATTTCCTCTAACTCCACGCACCTTTATCTTCTGCAGTAACCTTTTGTGTGGCACCTTATCTAATGCCTTTTGGAAATCTAAATACACCACATCCATCGGTACACCTCTATCCATCATGCTCGTTATATCCTCAAAGAATCCCAGTAAATTAGTTAAACATGATTTCCCCTTCATGAATCCATGTTGCGTCTGCTTGATTGCACTATTCCTATCTAGATGTCCCGCTATTTCTTCCTTAATGATAACTTCAAGCATTTTCCCCACTACAGATGTTAAACTAACCGGCCTATAGTTACCTGCCTTTTGTCTGCCCCCTTTTTTTAAACAGAGGCGTTACATTAGCTGCTTTCCAATCCGCTGGTACCTCCCCAGAGTCCAGAGAATTTTGGTAGATTATAACGAATGCATCTGCTATAACTTCCGCCATCTCTTTTAATACCCTGGGATGCATTTCATCAGGACCAGGGGACTTGTCTACCTTGAGTCCCATTAGCCTGTCCAGCACTACCTCCCTAGTGATAGTGATTGTCTCAAGGTCCTACCTTCACACATTCCCATGACCAGCAATTATTGGCATGGTTTTTGTGCCTTCCACTGTGAAGACCGAAGCAAAATAATTGTTTAAGGTCTCAGCCATTTCTACATTTCCCATTATTAAATCCCCCTTCTCATCTTCTAAGGGATCAACATTTACTTTAGTCACTCTCTTCCGTTTTATATATCGGTAAAAGCTTTTACTATCTGTTTTTATGTTTTGCACAAGTTTACTTTCGTAATTTATCTTTTCTTTCTTTATTGCTTTCTTAGTCATTCTTTGATGTCGTATAAAATTTTTCCAATCTTCTAGTTTCCCACTAACCTTGGCCACCTTATACACATTGGTTTTTAATTTGATACTCTCCTTTATTTCCTTGGTTATCCACGGCTGGTTATCCCTTCTCTTACCACCCTTCTTTTTCACTGGAATATATTTTTGTTGAGCACTATGAAAGAGCTCCTTAAAAGTCCTCCACTGTTCCTCAATTGTGCCACCGTTTAGTCTGTGTTCCCAGTCTACTTCAGCCAACTCTGCCCTCATCCCACTGTAGTCCCTTTTGTTTAAGCATAGTACGCTCGTTTGAGACACTACTTCCTCACCCTCAATCTGTATTACAAATTCAACCGTACTGTGATCACTCATTCCGAGAGGATCTTTTACTAGGAGATCGTTTATTATTCCTGTCTCATTACACAGGACCAGATCTAAGATGGCTTACTTCCTTGTAGGTTCTGTAATAAACTGTTCTAAGAAACAATCCCGTATGCATTCTATGAAGTCCTCCTCCAGGCTACCCCGTGCGATTTGATTTGACCAATCGATATGTAGGTTAAAATCCCCCATGTTTACTGCCGTTCCTTTTTCACATGCTTCCATTATTCCCTTGATTATTGTCCGCCCCACCATGAAGTTATTATTTGGGGGCCTATAAACTACGCCCACCAATGACTTTTCCCCCTTACTATCTCGAATCTCCACCCACAATGATTCAACATTTTGTTCATTAGAGCCAATATCATCTCTCACAACTGCCTTGATATCATCCTTTATTAACAGAGCTACCCCACCTCCTTTCCCTTCTTGTCTATCCTTCCGAATTGTCAGATACCCCTGTATGTTTAATTCCCAATCTTGGCCCCCCTGCAGCCACATTTCTGTAATGGCCACCAAATCACACCCATTTGTAATGATTTGTGCCATCAACTCATTTACTTTATTTTGCATGCTGCATTTATTTTGGTAGAGTGTTTTAATACTAGTTTTTAAACCATGATTTTTAGTTTTGACCCCTCCTGCAGCCCCTTTATATTCATACATATTGTCCCTTCCTTTCACCTTGTGGTTTACACTTACCCCAGTGCTACTCTGCTCTATAGCCTCCTGCCTTCTGCATTCTTTCTTGAGGTCCTGTTCATCTGCGCTCTCACCCACTCTAACTAGTTGAGAGCCGTCTCCTGGGTTTCGAATGCTCCTCGCCTTGAGGCACCGAGCTTTCAGGTTTGCCTTTTTATTACACTTTGACCCTTTAGAAGTTTGCTGTACAGTGGCCCTTTTTGTTTTTTGCCTTGGGTTTCTCTGCCCTCCACTTTTACTCATCTCCTTTCTGTCTTTTGCTTCTGTCTCCATTTTGTTTCCTTCTGTCTCCCTGCATTGGTTTTGATGCAGTTGGTTGGGGGATGAATTTTAGCCAAGACACCATGGAGAACTTCCTGCTCTTCTTTGAATAGTACCAAAAGATATTTTACATCCACCTAAACAGACAGGTGCAGATGTCGGGTAGCCAATTCTGGTTGCCTGTGTTGCTGGCTGTTTGATCACATGACACCCAGTCAAGTGATACTCGATCATGTGACGTTTTTAAAAATCCACATGCACTACTGCAGTTTCTGAATTTTGTTCACTTTGTCTGACGAAAATACTCTCAATGGGAAAAGAGTGGAACTCGAATCCATAGTTTCCATCATGTACCAGTTGCAGGCTGGTTAGACATTAGATATATATAAAAAATGACGGACAGGTAAAGACTTACTTAGAATTACATACAGCACAGAAACAGGCCATTCTGGTCTATGCCAGTGCTTATGCTCCATACGAGCCTCCTACCACCCTACTTCATCTAACCCAATCAGCATATCTTTCTATTCCTTTCTCCCTCATGTATTTATCGAGATTTCCCTTAAATGCATCTATGCTGTTTGCCTCAACTAGTGAGAGTGAATGGAGTGATTATTTGCCAGGTCGAAAGGGCAGAGACAGTCCCACCCCCACCGGAACTGCGCAGGCCAACTAGATGTTGTTGCTGCGCAACTGGAGGTTCCAAACGCACATGCGCCTAACCGCAAGGCTGCGACCTGAACCATGCTTTCCTCCCTGTGGAGGTCAGAGGTTCGGACGGGGGTGTTAGAAGAGAGGGAATTGGAGGGGGAGAGGAGAGTGGATCAGAGGGCGGGGGAGGGGGGGGGGGAGGAGAGAGAATTGGAGGGGGGAGAGGAGAAGGGAATGGAATGGGAGAGGAGAAGAAAGGAGCTCGGAGGGGGAAGGGGGGAGGGGTTTGGAGAGGGAGAAAGAGGAGAAGGAATCGGAGGGGGAGAGGAGAGGGGATCAGAAGGGAAGAGAAAAGATGGGGAATTGGAGGAAGAAGAGGAGAGTGGATCTGGGGGGGGTGGTGGTGGAAGAGTGTATTGGAGGGGGCGACGAGAGGAGGAGAGGGAACAGAGGGAGGAGAAGAGAGGAGCCAGAGGGGAAGAGGAGAGCAGATCGGAGAGAGAGGAGAGGAAATCGGAGGAGGGAGAGAGGACCTCAGAGGGAGAGAGGAGGGGGGATCGGACAGGGAGAGAGGAAAAGGAATTGGAGGGGGGAGAGGAGAGGTGATTGGGGGGGGGGGGGAGAAGAGGAGGGAATTGGAAGGGGAGAGGAGATAGAATTGGAAGTGGGAGAGGAGAGGGGGAGAGGGGATCCAATCGGAGGGGGAAAAGGGAGAGGAGATGGAATCAGGGGGAGAAATGAGGCAATCGGTAGGGGGAAAGAGACGTCAGGAGCTTTGCAGGGGTAAGTTAGAGCACAGTGAGAATAGTGGGGATGGGAGAAGAACGTGGTCCAGGTCTAAAAGGGGGAGATGAGAGCGAGAACGTGATCCAGATGGGAATAAGCATCGCGTTCTCCTCCCTCTGTTAGACGTGGATCACGTTCTTCAAACCAGATGAATTAGTGAATCACTTTCCACACACGGAGCAGGTGAACGGCCTCTTCCTCAGTGTGAACTCGCTGATGTATCCTCAGATCCTGGAGGTTTTTAATGCTTTTCTAAGTCAGAACATTTGAAAGGTCTCTCATCAGTATAAGCAGGTTGGATGTCTGAGTGAATCCCTTTCCACATATGGAGCAGGTCAACAGACTGTCCCTTGTGTGACTGCGCCGACAAACTTTCAACACAAACGGGGAATTCAATCCCTTTCCATCCCACACACCCCCCCCCCCCCCCCCCCACACACACGTACTCCACACACATCATCATCATAGGCAGTCCCTTGAAGACTTGCTCCCACTCTAAAAGTGAGTTCTCAGATGGCTGTACAGTCCAATATGGGAATAACAGGTGGGACAGACAGTGGTTGTGGAAAAGGGTGGGTGGGGAGCCTGGTTTGCCGCACGCTCCTTCCTTCCACTGTCTGCGCTTGGTTTCTGCATGCTCTCGGCGATGTCAGTGTTCTCGCTCAGGCCAACATCCCCAGCATCGAAGCACTGACCACACTCGACCAGCTCCGTTGGGCAGGCCACATTGTCCGCATGCCCGGCACGAGACTCCCTAAGCTAGTGCTCTACTCGGAACTCCTACACGGCAAGCGAGCCCAGGTGGGCAGAGGAAACGCTTCAAGGACACCCTCAAAGCCTCCTTGTTGAAGTGCAACATCCCCACCCGCACCTGGGAGTCCCTGGCCCAAGGCCGTCCAAAGTGGAGGAAGAGCATCCGGGAGGGCGCTGAGCACCTTGAGTCTCGTCTCCACACACATACTCACACACGCACCCAAACACAAACACACCCCATACATAGGGTCCCTTCATTCTGAATTGAAGAATTTTTGTCACTTCCAGAAAGAACAAAAACCATAAAACTCCAAAGAAGTAACTAACCCACTGATTAGAGTATAGAGGCCTAGAAATTCAATTAAGCCCGAAAATGGGCCATGGTTAATGGTCGCCCGCAAAAAGAGCCCAGGTATTTTGATGCCGTTTGCTGATTTAAATGAACTCTTTCCGGCGACCAAAGGTCACGTCTAAAGGATGGGCGTAGTGTTCTCAGGCAGTCACCTATTAACAATGGAAGACTGTGGCAAAGATGTCACTAAACCATTGCATGAGAAATCAATTGAAATACATTTTTAAAACGGAAAAAGAACCTCTTGGTCACGAGTCTACTGTGGAGTGTAAATCGTGCAGAAGAGTTCAATTAAACTTTTAACAACAGTCTTTTGAAGAACTCTTGGTGAGAATACTGTGTTAAATTTTCCTTAATACTTGGTCTTTTAAAAACAAACAGACTTCAAAACTTATTTTATCAGTTCCTAAATGAGAAAACCCAATTCATAAAATTTAAGGAAATGCAGCTGTGATTTTTTTTTCCTGAAATTCTTACAACTGTAGTACAGTATAATTTATTTTAAAAGTATTTACCTCCTGCAACGTTTGACTGACCAGGGGAGAGATTTGATGCATCTCATTGGAAACAGTTTTCACTCGTTACATAGTCTGAGCTCTCCATAGTTACCAGTTATCTCTGCAGCTTTTTACTGAACGGTTTATAGCTCACCAGCCCTTTCTCCTGGTTCTACGTGCTGTCAAAGGCTGCACACGGGCGTGCTTTAGAGAGGGCAGTAAGAGCAGCGCAACATCCAAAATTGATACACGTATGTCAGCCTATCCTGCACTGGCGTGATATCCTGAGCATCACAATACAGCCAAAAGCCATGGAATCTCCTGGAGAGATGAAAAACCAGATTAAATACCCATCTGGATAATTCATCTCCAACCACCTTAGGCAATCAAAACTAGCCCAGGAGATCACATTGGCTCTGATTAATGTTATACTGTACCTACCTCTTATCTGAGAGGATCTTTGCTCCAGCCAGAAACAGGTCCCGCTCTTGCATGAGATGAGGAGGGTTTCTCTGTTGGAATTCGCAAAATAAGAACATAAGAAATAGGAGGAGTAGGCCATACGGCCCCTTGAGCCTGCTCCGCCATTTCATATGATCATGGCTGATCTGATCATGGACTCAAGTCCACTTCCCTGTCCGCTCCCCATAACTCCTTATTCCCTTATCGGTTGATTGCAGGCAAAGGGAATTTCCTCGTGGCTAATCCCGCAGGCCCATTTTTAGATAGTTTCTCTTGTTCGTGAATCATTCTGTGTACTGCTGAGGCTAAAATGAGGTGAACACTTCCAGCAGGTGCTTTTCTCCCCCTCCTTCACTTTCTTTAAGCTTTTTTTTGTTCTAATCAGCACGCAATAGGGGACATTAGTTTACATTATTCCATCAAGAAAGAAAGATAAAAACATTTTCTATCCATTAATTCCTTTAATAATATGTACATAGTTTTCAATATAAAAAAAAACCTAGATGTTCCTCCCCAAGTCAAAAGGCAAAGGACAGGTAGGTATTGACTCTCTGGCTATGTGCAATCCATGCCAATGTTTTTTCCCTGCCTTCCAGGAAGTCCTGCAGGTTATATTCCGGAATTAGTTGCCAGCTTTCTTTTTAACTGTTCTTTCGTTCCACAGAGTCCCATGGCAGATGCGTTGGATTGAATGGCATGCTCGGCTGTAAAATGCTATTATTCTAACATCAGTGAGTGAAGTTACTGATTAAATTGAATGAGACTTATTGCAAACTTGTGTCAGCCGTGGCTCAGTTGGTAGCACCCTCGCCTCTGAGTCAGAAGGTTATGGCTTCAAGCCCCACTCCAGGAAATTGAGCTCAAAATTCTAGACTGATACTCCAGTGCAGTGCTGAAGGAGTGCTGCACTGACGGAGGTGCCATCTTTCGGATGAGACATTAAACCGTGGCCCCGTTTGCTCTCTCAGGTGGAGATAAAAGATTCCATGGCACTATTTCGAAGAAAAGTAGGGCGTTATCCCCGGTGTCCTGGCCAATATTTATCCCTCAATCAACATCACTAAAACAGATTATATGATCATTATCACATTGCTCTTTGTGGGAGCTTGCTGTATGCAAATTGGCTGCAGCATTCCTACATTCAACAGTAACTACACTTCAAAAAGTACTTCATTGGCTGTGAAGTGCTTTGGGGACATCCAGTGGTCATGAAAGGCATTATATAAATGCAAGTCTGTCTTCCACACCCATTTAAACCCATATAAACGTCTCATCCAAAAGACAGCACCTCCGACTGTATAGCATTCCCTCAGTACTGCACTCCAAGTGTCAGCCTAGATTTTTGTGCTCAAGTCTGTGGAGTGGGGCTTGAGCTCATGGCCTTCTGACTCAGATGCAAAAGGCCAAAGCTGACTTGGTGATTCAAGTGACGCCTACGTGGTTTATGCTCGGTTCTAACTGTTTAAAATGTCACCTAAGCCTTGATTAAATTACAATTCTGTAACTCTCCATCATATGTTATTCCACAGATTATCCTATATGTTTTCACACCAAGGTTGAAGCAGATCGATTCCATGGCACCTTCTTTGTGATTTAAGACTCTTGGATCCCACATTACAACAGTGACTACACTCAAAAGGTACTTCATTGGCTGTAAAGCGATTTGCGATGTCTGCCAGTCATGAAAGGCACTATATAAATGCAAGTCTTTTTTTTGCTCAGCAAAGTCACTGTTTTATCATTTACATCTCAGAGGGATCTGTTGCCTCTCCTGCTATGTCTCTCTGCAAACTAATCATTTATTTATTTTAAAGAAGTGTTTTTTTTCCCCCCAAAAATATATATTCATGGTATATAGAAGTTTTGTGCCTCCTCCCTGCTGAGCTCAGTTCTGAATATGATCTACCAAACACTGTAAATGCACCAAGCAATTGAGGAGCACGGTTTAAAAGATCTTATCCAGAACATAGCTTCATGGGGAGAATGCAAATAACTCCTTTGTTCCTCTCGGAAATAAATACAGAAACAGAGTGACTGTTGACAACGCGGCTGATCTGCATCATCAAAGATGTCGCAATAACTACCAATTCCGCAGATGTCCCTGCATCGCGCTATTTACACCAGTGTAATTTAGGTAAGGGTTAGTGGTTAGGGATTAGGGTTAGAGTTTAGAGTTATGCAAAACCGTTGACACCAGATGCGTTGAAAAATAAAAGTGCTATGTTGCAGAGCAGCAGAATAACCTTGGTTACAGCATTTATACATATCCGCTTGCACCACAGATTGGGCAATGTGGAGATTCTTTTGCATGTGGTTATTCACTGGTGCATTCTTTTTAATCTCTGGATTAACTCCAAATCGCAAACACACAATGTGGATCACTAAGTGATAATTTATGCCGATACTGACCTTTGTGTTACTTGCCTTGTTGCTAGGCCGTGGAATTGTCATAGACACCCATGGTCTAAGAAGTAACCACAGGAATGTTTGTCTGGACTTGGAAAATTAAAATTAAAAATATAGGAGACAGAAGAAATAAGCACAAAAAAGATACTTACAGCAACAAATCTAAAAGACTTAAAAAATAAGGTTGAAACTGAACAGCCTGTGCACATACA
The DNA here is from genome assembly GCF_044704955.1 of Pristiophorus japonicus. NCBI lineage: Eukaryota > Metazoa > Chordata > Chondrichthyes > Pristiophoridae > Pristiophorus > Pristiophorus japonicus. The sequence goes on along the minus strand of NC_091981.1, from coordinate 53,348,957 downwards.
GAGGCTGAACTCCAGGACATAGTCGACGTATTTACTGAGGCGTATGAAAGCCTGGGCCTTACGCTAAACGTTTGTAAGACAAAGGTCCTCCACCAGCTTGTCCTCACCGCACAGCACTGCCCCCAAGTCATCAAGGTCCATAGCACGGCCCTGGACAACGTGGACCATTTCCCATACCTCGGGAGCCTCTTATCAACAAAAGCAGACATTGACGACGAGATTCAACACTGCCTCCAGTGCGCCAGTGCAGCCTTCGGCCGCCAGAGGAAGAGTGAAGACCAGGCCCTCAAAACTGCCACCAAGGTTTTGGTCTACAGGGCTGTAGTAACAGCCGCCCTCCTGTATGGCTCAGAGACATGGACCATGTACAGTAGAACCTCAAGTCGCTGGAGAAATACCAGCACCGATGCCTCCGCAAGATCCTACAAATCCTCAGGAGGACAGATGCACCAACATTAGCGTCCTCGGACAGGCCAACATCCCCAGCATTGAAGCACTGACCACACTTGATCAGCTCCGCTGGGCAGGCCACATCAATTCGCATGCCAGACACGAGACTCCCAAAGCTAGCGCTCTACTCGGAACTTCTTCACGGCAAACGAGCCAAGGGTGGACTGGGGAAACGTTACAGGGACACCCTGAAAAAGTGCAACATCCCCATTGACACCTGGGAGTCCCTGGCCAAAGACCGCCCTAAGTGAAGGAAGTGCATCCAGGAGGGCGCCGAGCTCCTTGAGTCATCGCCGAGAGCAGGCAGAAATCAAGCGCAGACAACAGAAAGAGCATGCGGCAAACCTGTCCCACCACACCCTTTCCCTCAACGACTATCTGTCCCACCTGTGACAGGGACTGTGGTTCTCGTATTGAACTGTTCAGCCACCTAAGGACTCATTTTTAAGAGTGGAAGCAAGTCTTCCTCGATTCCGAGGGACTGCCTACGATGATGATGATGGTGTAAAATAAATGATAGCCTAACTCTGCCTTTCACTGGGTTTAGAATCTGAGTGAATTTCTCTAAAATACATCAGGTTCTACAGAAATCCAGAAACTGAAGAAAGTGAAATAATAAAATATTTTGTTGAACATGGAGTACTCGAAAAATGTAATAACTTAAATTAATTTCTAATTGTAATAAGTTTAAAAAATATATATAACTTAAAATATTGGGCCAAATCTTGCTGGAGCAGAACATCTCACAGCATATACCACTGGTTAGACCTTTTCCTGCGCCCTTCAACTCAAATATACTTTGCATCATAACTTGCTGGAAGTGCAAGCTGATAACGGTGTGGCAAGGGCAACGGGCATCTGGGACGTTAGTGAACGACGGGACCAACTGTGTATCTCCGTCACCAAGTAGATTTAAGAATTGAGAAAGAGTGAATTAGAGTGGGTAAATTAGAGTCAAATTAAACAAGAGAAACAGAGAGAGAGAGAAAGAAAGATTGGATTAAGAGAGACAGAGAATAGCGACAGAAAGGAAAAGTAACAAAAAAATTAAATTTAACATGATTTTTAAAAAAAATCTCTAAGAAGAATTCACAACTTGCAGAAATGAGACTCAACAGTTTTAAATTATTCTCTTTCTGGGTCAGAGAGGTTGATTGGCATTGGATTAACAATGATCACGTTGTTAAAAAGGTACTTACGCCGTTGAGCATGAGCCCTAACTTTCTGCAGCGAGTTTATTGGGCAATTAATATGGAAAACCAGTAACTTCATGAAAACAACGGGGAGGTTGAGGGTGACCTGCCGTTTGTGCAAGGCAAATGGCGGTACGGCGTAAATCGACCAGCAAGTTACGGAGATTCGCAACTCACAGCATAACTCTTATTCCCTGAACTTGCTGGTCGATTTGCACATTAATAATAGTATGCGTTGTGAACTCGGCGTTATTTTTCAGGAAGATTTGGCCTATTAAATAGCACAATAGCATAGGAGGCGGCTATTCGGCACACCGTGCCTGTGCTGGCTCTTTGAAAGAGCTATCCAATTAGTCCCGCTCCCTGCCCTTTCCCCATAGTGCTGCAATTTTCCCCCTTTCAAGTATTTTCCCCTATCCAATTCCCTTTTTGAAGGCTACTATTGAATCTGTATCCACCACCAAGGTTTCCTTTAAGCTGCACCGTCTCTAAGGGGCCACACGGGCCCAAATGAATTAGAGGGAAGACTGTCCACCACCCTTTCAGGCAATGCATTCCAGATCACAACAACTCGCTGAGTTAAAAATTTGCTCCTCATCGTGCCTCTGGTTTTTGTACCAATTACCTTAACTCTGTGCCCTCTGGTTACTGATCCTTCTGCCACTGGAAACAGTTTCTCCTTATTTACTCTATCAAAACCCCTTATGATTTTAAACACCTTTATTAAATCTCTCCTTAACCTCCTCTGCTCTAATCTCTCCATGTAACTGAAGTCCCACATCCCTGGTACATAAGAACATAATATAAGAATTAGGAACAGGAGTAGGCCATCTAGCCCCTCGAGCCTGCTCCGCCATTCAACAAGATCATGGCTGATCTGGCCGTGGACTCAGCTCCACATACCCGCCCGCTCCCCGTAACCCTTAATTCCCTTATTGGTTAAAAATCTATCTATCTGTGATTTGAATACATTCAATGAGCTTGCCTCAACTGCTTCCTTGGGCAGAGAATTCCACAGATTCGCAACCCTCTGGGAGAAGAAATTCCTTCTCAACTCGGTTTTAAATTGGCTACCCCGTATTTTGAGGCTGTGCCCCCTAGTTCTAGTCTCCCCGACCAGTGGAAACAACCTCTCTGCCTCTCTCTTGTCTATCCCTTTCATTATTTTAAATGTTTCTATAAGATCACCCCTCATCCTTCTGAACTCCAACGAGTAAAGACCCAGTCTACTCAATCTATCATCATAAGGTAACCCTCTCATCTCCGGAATCAGCCTAGTGAATCGTCTCCACCCCCTCCAAAGCTAGTATATCCTTCCTTAAGTAAGGTGACCAAAACTGCATGCAGTACTCCAGGTGCGGCCTCACCAATACCCTGTACAGTTGCAGCAGGACCTCCCTGCTTTTGTACTCCATCCCTCTTGCAATGAAGGCCAACATTCCATTCGCCTTCCTGATTACCTGCTGCACCTGCAAACTAACTTTTTGGGATTCATGCACAAGGACCCCCAGGTCCCTCTGCACCGCAGCATGTTGTAATTTCTCCCCATTCAAATAATATTCCCTTTTACTGTTTTTTTTTCTAAGGTGGATGACCTCACATTTTCCGACATTTTATTCCATCTGCCAAACCTTAGCCCATTCGCTTAACCTATCTAAATCTCTTTGCAGCCTCTCTATGTCCTCTACACAACTCGCTTTCCCACTAATCTTTGTGCCATCTGCAAATTTTGTTACACTACACTCTGTCCCCTCTTCCAGGTCATCTATGTATATTGTAAACAGTTGTGGTCCCAGCACCGATCCCTGTGGCACACCACTAACCACCGATTTCCAACCCGAAAAGGACCCATTTATCCCGACTCTCTGCTTTCTGTTAGCCAGCCAATTCTCGATCCATGCTAATACATTTCTCTGACTCCGCATAGCTTTAGCTTCAGTAAGCTTTTGGGTGGCACCTTATCGACTGCCTTTTGGAAATCTAAATACACCACATCCATCGGTACACCTCTATCCACCATGCTCATTATATCCTCAAAGAATTCCCGTAAATTAGTTAAACACGATTTCCCCTTCATGAATCCATGTTGCGTCTGCTTGATTGCACTATTCCTATCTAGATGTCCCGCTATTTCTTCCTTAATGATAACTTCAAGCATTTTCCCCACTACAGATGTTAAACTAACCGGCCTATAGTTACTGCCTTTTGTCTGCCCCCTTTTTTAAACAGAGGCATTACATTAGCTGCTTTCCAATCCGCTGATACCTCCCCAGAGTCCAGAGAATTTTGGTAGATTATAACAAATGCATCTGCTATAACTTCCGCCATCTCTTTTAATACCCTAGGATGCATTTCATCCGGACCAGGGGACGTGTCTACTTTGAGTCCCATTAGCCTGTCCAGCACTCTCCCCCTAGTGATAGTGATTGTCTCAAGGTCCTCCCTTCCCACATTCCCGTGACCAGCAATTTGTGGGATGGTTTTTGTGTCTTCCACTGAAGACCGAAGCATAATAATTGTTTAAGGTCTCAGCCATTTCCACATCTCCCATTATTAAATCCCCCTTCTCATCTTCTAAGGGACCAACATTTACTTTAGTCACTCTTTTCCGTTTTATATATTGGTAAAAGCTTTTACTATCTGTTTTTATGTTTTGCGCAAGTTTACTTTCGTAATCTATCTTTCCTTTCTTTATTGCTTTCTTGGTCATTCTTTGCTGTCGTTTAAAAATTTCCCAATCTTCTAGTTTCCCACTAACCTTGGCCACCTTATACGCATTTGTTTTTAATTTGATACTCTCCTTTATTTCCTTGGTTATCCACGACTGGTTATGACTTCACTTACCGCCCTTCTTTTTCACTGGAATACATTTTTGTTGAGCACTATGAAAGAGCTCCTTAAAAGTCCTACACTGTTCCTCAATTGTGCCACCGTTTAGTCTGTCTTTCCAGTCTACTTTAGCCAACTCTGCCCTCATTCCACTGTAGTCCCCTTTGTTTAAGCATAATACGCTCATTTGAGACACTACTTCCTCACCCTCAATCTGTATTACAAATTCAACCATACTGTGATCACTCATTCCGAGAGGATCTTTTACTAGGAGATCGTTTATTATTCCTGTCTCATTGCACAGGACCAGATCTAAGATAGCTTGCTCCCTTGTAGGCTCTGTAACATACTGTTCTAAGAAACAATCCTGTATGCATTCTATGAATTCCTCCTCCAGGCTACCCCGTGCGATTTGATTTGACCAATCGATATGTAGGTTAAAATCCCCCATGATTACTGCCGTTCCTTTTTCACATGCCTCCATTATTCCCTTGATTATTGTCCGCCCCACCGTGAAGTTATTATTTGGGGGCCTATAAACTACGCCCACCAGTGACTTTTTCCCCTTACCATCTCTAATCTCCACCCACAATGATTCAACATTTTGTTCATTAGAGCCAATATCGTCTCTCACAACTGCCCTGATATCATCCTTTATTAACAGAGCTACCCCACCTCCTTTCCCTTCTTGTCTATCTTTCCGAATTGTCAGATACCCCTGTATGTTTAATTCCCAGTCTTGGCCCCCCTGCAACCACGTTTTACCAATGGCCATCAAATCATACCCATTTGTAATGATTTGTGCCGTCAACTCATTTACTTTATTTTGAATGTTGCGTGCGTTTAGGTAGAGTGTTTTAATACTAGTTTTTAAACCATGATTTTTAGTTTTGACCCCTCCTGCAGCCCCTTTATATTCATACATATTATCCCTTCCTATCACCTTGTGTTTTATTCTTACCCCAGTGCTACTCTGCTCTGTTGCCTCCTGCCTTTTGCATTCTTTCTTGGGGTCCTGTTCATCTGAGCTCTCACCCACTCTAACTAGCTCAGAGCCCTCTCCTGGGTTCCGAATACTCCATGCATTAAGGCACTGAGCTTTCAGGCTTGCCTTTTTATTAAACTTTGACCATTTAGAATTTTGCTGTGCAGTGGCCCTTTTTGTTTTTTGCCTTGGGTTTCTCTGCCTCCACTTTTACTCATCTCCTTTCTGTCTTTTGCTTTTGTCTCCATTTTGTTTCCCTCTGTCTCCCTGCATTAGTTCCCATCCCCCTGCCATATTAGTTTAACTCCTCCCCAACAGCACTAGCAAACACCCCCCCTAGGATATTGGTTCCGGTCCTGCCCAGGTGCAACCGTCCGGTTTGTACTGGTCCCACCTCCCCCAGAACCGGTTCCAATGCCCCAGGAATTTGAATCCCTCCCTGCTGCACCACTGCTCAAGCCACGTATTCATCTGAGCTATCCTGCGATTCCTGCTCTGACTAGCACGTGGCACTGGTAGCAATCCTGAGATTACTACTTTTGAGGCCCTACGTTTTAATTTAGCTCCTAGCTCCTTAAATTCGTCTCGTAGGACCTCATCCCTTTTTTTTTTACCTATATCGTTGGTACCAATGTGCACTACGACAACTGGCTGTTCCCTCTCCCTTTTCAGAATGTCCTGCACCCGCTCCGAGACATCCTTGACCCTTGCATCAGGGAGGTACTATTCTAGTAAATCCCCTCTGCGCTCTCTCCAAGGCCTTGACATCCTTCCTAAAGTGTGGTGCCCAGCATTTGTCACAATACTACACAGCTGGGGTCTTATAAAGCTTTAGCGTTGCTTTTGTGCTCTATGAGGGGAATTTTAACCCCTAAAAATGGTGGGTTTGGGTCAGGTGGAATGTAATTTTTTTTTAAATGCCAAACCTGAACCCTACCTGCATCAAACCCACCTGTTTCTAGACCTAGGAGGGGGGGGTTGGTCATTTTATCTCTCTTCCAGGTTTAATCCTGGCCAGCCAGGTTTCCCGACAGCTAACTGGAGGCGAAAACTGTTGCGTGGAAGAGGATAGTGCCTTTTCAACACTTCTTGTGGCCCAGGAGGAGCAGGCATGCTTCCCCGTCTCCAAAGCATGCTTCCCCGTTTCCCTCCCCACGATTGGACCTCCCACCAACGATATCACCGACCCCACCCCACGATCTGACGCCCACGACCCTGCCCCCATCTCTGCCCCCGATCTGTCTCCAACCTCCGCGATCATCCCGACGCTACAAGCCACTCTGAACCCAGCTCCCCCTGCTTCGCAATCTCTACCCCACAGCTCCTGGGCTGCAACCACTTCTTGAGCGTTCCCCGCCCCAGTAAAGATTGGGGCCTCAGTTTAAAAAGCCATGGATCCCATGTTGCTTTTTTTAACAGCCTAACAAACTTGCCTTGCCACCTTCAAAGATTTCTGTATGTACAAGTCTATTTTATATTTTATATATTATATATTCATTAAAACTTATTATATTTAGAAATTAATTTGTAAGTTATTACACTTCAGTTACTCCATGGTCAAAAAAAGATTTTAATAATTTCACTTTCTTCAATCTCTGGTCCCCAGGTCCCCATTGGAAACAGTTTCTCGTTATTTACTCTATCTAACCCCTTCCTGATTTTAAACACTTCTATCAAATCTCCCCTTAGCCTTCTCTGCTCTCAGGAGAACAACCACAGCTTCTCCAGTCTATCTACGTAACTGTATTCCCTCATATTCTGCTCGAAGGTGTACTAGGGGCTAAAATTGCCCCCCTCCTTAATCTCCATTACCGCCTCTAAGAGGCGATAGTGGAGCAGATAGGCCTTACCAACCGGGGTCAGATGGATGGGCTGACCCATCCTACATTGCCCCCGGGCTGGGAGCAGCGGGAACGGGTTTCCGCACTGCCCGTGCTGCCGCCCATCGGGCATGCACTGACCCCCTTTCCAACCAGCGGCAACCCACGCGGGAAATTGCCTCATGGGAAATTGCCCCATGGGAGCGGCGCTGCCGCCAGTTGGTGCCACTGATAGCTTCCCACTGTGTGCCCGCCCGTAAAGAGGAGGGCTCGCTGCCGCGGCCGCCATCTTATTTTAATTGTCGGCCGACTGTCAGGTCAGCCCGACAATGGTGCCCACGGGTTCGGTCAGGCCACTAACAGGCAGCCCGGTACCCCCTCTTGGGTACCGGGCCATTGGCCTGGCCGAAACCCTCCCTGATGGCCCAGTATTTGCCACTAACATGGCTGCAGAGTTTGCAGCGGCCCTTCCCTTTAACTGACGTTATCAGCACGGTGCTGATGACTCAGTGAGACAGCCACTCCGATGCAAGGGCACTTCCGCCCTTCAACTGATAGAAACATCGCCCCGACCCAAAAAAATAAACAATCAGCTAAATATCAGTAGAGTCTCCGACCCATGGATTGGGGCGGAGAAAAAACTACAAAACCGGTGAGTGCGCCACTTTTTCGTCGGGAGCCAATTTCGGCCCCCTAGTGTTTTATATAGGTTGAACATAACTTCCTGCCTTTTGTATTCTATGCCTCTATTTATAAAGCCCAGGATCCCATATGCTTTATTAATTTCTTTGTTCACCTGTCCTGCCACCTTCAAAGATTTGCACACAAACACCCCCAGGTCTCTCTGTTCTTACACCCCCATTAAAATTGTACCATTTAGCTTGTATTGTCTCTCCTCATTAATATACATCAAAAAAGCAATAGGCCTAATACTGAGCCCTGGGGGACACCAATGTAAAGCTCCCTCCAGTCTGAAAAACAGGCATTCATCACTAATCTGCTTTCTGTCCCTTAGACAATTTCGTATCAACGCTGCCACTGCCTCTTTAATCCCAATTTTGCTAACAAGTCTATAATATGCTATTTTTTCAAACACATTTTAAAAGTCCATATACACAACATCAACCCTCTATTACTTCATCAAAGAACACGATCAAGTTGGTCAAACACGATTTGCCTTGAACAGATCTGTGCTGGCTGTCATTTATGAACCCGTATTTTGCCAAGTGACAATTAACTTTGTCTTGGGTTATTGTCCACAAATGTTTCTCCACCATCAATGTTAGGCTGACTGGCCTGTGATTGTAGGGTTTATTCCTCTCCCCTTTTTTGAACAGGGCCGTAACATTTATCATCCTCCAGCCCTCTGGCAGCACTTCCGTGTTGAAGGAGGATTGGAAGATTGTGGCCAAAGCCTCCGTTATCTCCAGCCTTACTTCCCTCAGTAACCTAGGATGCATCCCATCCGGAACGGGTACTTAAAGGTTGGCAGTGCTCAAAGAAAAGTACTGCCAACCTTTAAGTACCTCCGCTTTATGTTTATCTTATCCAATTTCTCTATTACCTCCTTTATTGTGACATTGGCAGCATCCTCTTCTTTCATGAAGACAGATGCAAAGCACTCATTTAGTACCTCAGCCATGTCCTCTGCCTCCACAAGAAGATCTCCTTTTTGGTCCTGAATTGGCCCCACCCTTTCTTTGATTACCCTTTTACTATTTATATGTTTATAAAAGATGTTTTTGTTTCTTTTTATGTTACTCATTAATCTATTCTCAATCTCTTTGCCCCTCTTATTTCCTTTTACAGTCCTCCTTGGTACTTTCTGTATTTAGCTTGGTTCTCTACTGTATTATGAAACTGACATTTATCACAAGCCTCTTTTTTCTGTTTCATTTTAATCTCTATGGGATAGAGTTTCCAAAAAATCCACCACCGCTGGATTGCCGCCCGAAATACCGCTAAGATTTTAAAATTACCGTGGGTGAAAAATTCCACAAAAAAAGGAAAAAATTCCACCTGGCAGAAAAAATGGACCTTACATCCTGATTCTTGGCGGAAAACGCGATCCTGGGCCGATTGAGCGGAACTTAATCTAATTAGACGGTACTTACTAAAATGTAGACCGAGGCTGCGGGTTGGGCTTCGGGAGGGGGAAAAACACTAATCATTATTTTTTTCAAAATACAAAAAATAAATAGTAACATTACATTCTCAGGGCCTTTTCACATATAATCGCTGAAAAAGAAAGTAAAAGAAAACTTTAACTTACCTTTTTTGTAGGGCTTCATACCTACCGCTCAGTTCCGGCTGGTTTCTCGTGGGCATTTAAAAAAAAACTTACCCACAGGTCACTGCTGGGACAAAACTCAGGCAGTGACGGTATTTGGACAGTGCTCGCCGGCGGTCCACTCCCCAGTGGTATTTCGAAACCGCCGGCGGAACTATTTTCTGAAATTTCCGCCAATACCGCCGAGAAACCGGGCAGTGATGCCGTGGAAAATCCAGCCTGATATCTTTAGACATCCGGGGAGCTCTAGCTTTGGATGTCCTCCTTTCTCCCTGTGGGAATATGTCTAGTTGGTACCCGAACTAGCTCCTCCTTGAAGGCCTCCCATTGCTCATCTACTGTTTTCCCTGCCACAATCTTTGATTCCAATCCACCTGAGCCAGATCCCCTTTCAACTCACTGAAATTAGCTTTCCTCCAGTTGAGGATTTTCACGTTTGATTCTTCCTTGATCTATTCCATAACTATTCTAAGCCTAATGATATTGTAGTCACTGTTTCCCAAATACTCTCCCACTGAAACATGCTCCAGTTGTCCCACTTCATTTCCCAGAACCAGCACTGCTTCCTTCCTTGTTGAGCTAGAAACATACTGACCAAGAAAATTCTCTTGTACACTTTTCAGTAATTCCTCCCCCTCTTTGCCCTTCTTACTGTTATTTTCCCAATCTATATTGAGATCATTGAAGTCCCCCACTATCATTACTCTACAGTTTGTGCATCTTTCTGAAATTTGCCTGCAGATTTACTCCTCTATCTATTATGTGGGGCTTTTAACTTGTTAAGATAGTTTTGAAACATCAAGCTCAATTGTTGGAATGGTTTCAACACTTCTCATGTTGGCCACTAGATGGGGTAACTTTAGACTTAGCATGGCTAAAATATATTCACATTGCACTGCTGCTAAATTGTGGAAGTGGCTCAGTCTGCGACATTAATGCAATATACCTGTACACAAATGGCATGCTTACATTTAAGAGAAAGTGCAGAGGTGATCTTAATGAAGTATTCAAGATCCTAAAGAGTATTGACAAGATAAAAATACATATGTTTAACAAGGAATGAACAAACTTGCATTTACATCGTGCCTTTCACGACCTCAGGATGTCCCAAAGCATTTTATAGCCATGTAACTCCCTTATCTGGAACCCTCGGAACCTGTTCCGGATAAGGGAGTTTCAACAGAGAAGGGGTGGTTACATTAAATTGGATGGTACAGGTAATGAGCAAAGTGATATTGGCTTGGGGCTAGGAGTGCGGCATAGAGATCATGGGGGGGAGGGACGTGGATCGCGGGGTCAGGCCAGTGATTGCGGGAGTCGGGATCGAGGGAGGACTTCAATTTGTTCATGTTGGATTTCTGCGCATGCGCCACCCGGTGGCCGGGAATGGTTCTGGATGAGGGGTGGTTCCAGATAAAGGAAGTTCTGGATAAGGGAGATTCAACCTGTACTTTTGAAGTGTAATCACTGTTATAAAATTAGGGAAATTCAGCAGTCAATTTTGCACATGGCATGGTCCTGCAAACGGCAATGTGATAATGACCAGATAATCCATTTTAGTGATGTTGTTTGAGGGATAAATACTGGCCAGAACATCCCTGTTCATCTTCAAAATAGTGCCATGGCATCTTTTGCATCCATGAGAGGGTGGATGGGGCCTCAGTTTAACGTTTCATCCAGAAACGAAGTCCCAGATTTAACAAGAAGTCACAGCTTCAAACATGGAAAAGGGGAAGGTGAAAAGACAGTTTAGATTGAAGCATTTTACAGAGGCTGGTGAATGTATGGAATGAAATCCCAAAGGAGGCGGGGGACGACTATATCAGGAAATTCAAGAGAGCTTTGGATAGGTACCTGGCAAAACCTTTTCTGAGAGGGGTAGGAGTGGTATAATGGGATATATTTTGTAGTCAATGCGACCAGCTAGGTGGACCGCAGTGGTCTTTCCCTGTCCTGTACATTCCTATGTATTTTGGTTCAATTGCTTTCCATTAGCAATAGTACAGGATCTTTGCTGTGTGCCCACTGTGAAGAGGGTGAAGAAATTGTTAATAGAACATAGAAACATAGACATTTACGGCGCAGAAGGAGGCCATTTCGGCCCATCGTGTCCACGCCGGCCGACAAAGAGCCACACGGCCCTTGGTCAGCAGCCCTGAAGGTTACATATAAACCTACGAACAATGACGGAAAGGCAAAGAGCACCAGCCCAACCAGTCCGCTTCACACAACTGTGACACCCCTTTTACTGAAACATTCTACATTCCACCCCAACCGGAGCCATGTGATCTCCTGGGAGAGGCAAAACCAGATAAAAACCCAGGTCAATTTAGAGAGAAAAAAATCTGGGAAAATTCCTCTCCGATCTATCCAGGCGATCGAAGCTAGTCCAGGAGATTACCCTGGCTGTATTTGATTCCCTGCAGTACTTACCATTATATCTGCGCCGTCCAACAAAAGGTCATTCAGTCTAATCCCAATTACCAGCTCTAGGTCCATAACCTTGCAGGTTACGGCACTTTAAGTGCCCATCTCTTAAAAGTGGTGAGCGTTTCTGCATCCACCACTCTTCCAGGCAGCGAGTTCCAGATCCCCACAACCCTCTGCGTAACGAACCCCCCTCAAAACCTTCCACCAACCACCTTAAAACTATCCACCAATGGTAATAGGCACTTACTATCCACTATGTCCAGGCCCCTCAATTTTTTGGACACCTCAATAAGGTCTCCTCTTAACCTCTGTTCCAATGAGAACAAACCCAGCCTATCCAATCTGTCCTCATAACTAAGATTCTCCATTCCAGGCAGCATCCTAGTAAATCTCCTCTGCACCCTTTCTAGTGCAGTCACGTCCTTCCTATAATATGGCGACCAGAACTGCACGCAGTACTCCAGCTGTGGCCGAACCAAAGTATTATACAATTTAAGCATAACCTCCCTGCTCTTATATTCTATGCCTCGGCCAATAAATGCAAGCATTCCGTATGCCTTCTTAACCACCTTATCCACCTGGCCTGCTACTTTCAGGGATCTGTGGACAATCACTCCAAGATCCCTTTGTTCATCTACACTATTAAGTGGCCTACCACTTAATGTGTATCCCCTTTCCTTATTAGCCCTCCCAAAGTGCATCACCGCACACTTCTCTGAATTAAATTCCATTTGCCACTGCTCTGCCCATCTGACCAGTAGATTGATATCCTCCTGCAGCCCATCACTTACCTCTTCACTATCAACCATACAGCCAATTTTAGTGTCGTCTGCAAACTTCTTAATCGTATTCCCTATATTCAAATCTAAATCTATGCCACAAAAAGTAAGGGACCCAGCACTGAGCCCTGTGGAAACATCCTTCAGTCACAAAAACATCCATCAACCATTATCCTTTGCTTCCTACCTCCAAGCCAATTTTGGATCCAACTTGCCACTTTGCCCTGGATCCCATGGGCTTTAACCTTCATGACCAGTCTACCATGTGGGACCTTATCAAAAGCTTTACTCAAGTCCATATACACTACATCATATGCACTACCATCATCGACACTCTTGGTTACCTCCTCAAAAAATTCAATCAGGCACTGTATTCAGTGGAAACACAATGTAAAAGAATTTCCACCTGCAAGGCCCAGTAGCCATACCAACACTATCGTGAAGGCAGGGGATCAATAGTCTGTACAATGAGTCTCCAAAAGTTGTGGGTAGGACCCCATAAATGTCCTGAGTTACAGTGCATTCACACTACGACAGTAGGATCGATGTGAGGTGGTTTTGCTTCACACCAACACTGCAATTATTCAGTGAATGCAGCCTCAAAGTGGATGAAAGATCTGACCTGATGGGAAAATGGAGCATGTCATGTATCTTACATTATTATATATAACTGTATCCCAACATGCTTTACATGACTGTAATAAGATATGACCTGTAACCACCAGCATACCTTACCACCAGGGGGTGCACTTGCAAGAGACAGGTATATAAGGACAGGTCTCAGGCAAGTGCAGCATTCCAGAGCTGTGAAATAAAGGTGCAGGTCCAGAATGACCTTGACTTCACTATATGCCTCGTGTGAATCTGTACTGAGGGGACAGGACTTTACAGTGACGACCAGTTACAGGATTACAGAATCCACAGAATGGCGAACAACAGATCAGATGAAAAGTACAATGCGGGAGACAATTGGGAGGACTTTATAGAAAGGCTCCAGCAAAGCTTTGTAACCAAAGACTGGTTAGGTGACGATAAGGCAGACAAGAGAAGAGCCCATCTCTTGACCAGCTGTGGCTCGAAAACATACGCTTTAATGAAGGATCTGTTGGCACCCGAGGAAACCAGCAAGCAAGTCATTTGAAGAGTTGAGCACACTGGTAAGAGACCACCTGAAGCCAGCGAGCAGCCTACACATGGCCAGACACAGGTTCTACAACTACAGACGCTGCGTGGGCCAGAGCATATCCGAGTTCGTGGCGGAACTTCGGAGGTTGGCTAGTTTATGTGAGTTCTCCGATGAACTGAGGAGAGAAATGCTGAGAGACATTTTCATTGAAGGAATAGGCCATGCAGACATATTCCGAAAACTCATAGAGACCAAGAACCTGACCTTAGAGGCAGCAGCACTGGTTGCACATACATTCTTGGTAGGGGAAGAAGAAACGAGGTTGATTTACAATGCAGGTACGACAACTAACAAAATATCGGAACAAGAAGTTCACAGCACTAAACAAGCTGCTACCCCCACACACAGACAAAACCGGGAGAACAGGCTCTCGACAGCAGGCAGAAGCCATCAAGGGCCACAGGAACAGCCGTTCACACCTCATCAACCCACAATACAAGCAATCAACTACAAACTGAGAGAAGCTCAAGAGGTCAGCCAGACACAGCTCATTCTTTGGAAACACTTTGAACAATGGAACAGGTCTGTGCTGGAGGTGTGGGGATGGGCATTCGTCAAGGGGATGTCGATTTCAGCAGGCTGTTTGCAGAAATTGTGAATATACAGGGCATTTGGCCCGCATGTGCAAAAAAAACAGCAGCTCGGCTGGTATACGAATCGGATGGGTCGGAAAGCGGACCAGAAGATGGTGGGGTCAGTACCCGGGACACCGATGTACAGCGGGTCAACACGATCACTGGCCGCTGCTCCTACAACAGGACGCCTCCTATAATGATGAGGGTCATACTCAACGGGATACCTGTCAACATGGAGCTGGATACGGGAGCGAGTCAATCTCTCATGGGCGCTCAACAATTTGAACAACTGTGGCCGCATAAAAGAGACAGACCAAAACTCACAAGGGTCGACACCAAACTAAGGACCTATACCAAAGAAATCATACCAGTCCTCGGCAGTGCCATGCTCTCTGTCACACACAAAGGGACAGTGAACCGACTTTCCCTGTGGATTGTCCCCGGAGACCCCCCCAGCACTGCTGGGGAGAAGCTAGCTGGCAAAACTAAACTGGAAATGGGATGATGTTCATGCCATGTCATTAGAGGAACGGACCTCCTGCTCAACAGTTATAAAGCGATTTGAACATCTCTTTCAGCCAGGTGTGGGCACTATCAAAGGGACCAGAGTCAAAATCTACATCACACAGGATGCTAGACCGGTCCATCACAAGGCCAGAGCTGTACCCTATGTGATGAGGGAAAAGATTGAACACGAACTAGACAGGCTTCTGCGGGAAGGCATTATATCACTTGTGGAATTTAGCGACTGGGCAAGTCCCATTGTCCCAGTCATGAAGCCTGATGGATCTGTACGAATCTGTTGGGACTACAAATCTACCATAAACAGAGTCTCCCTACAGGACCAGTACCCGCTGCCCAGAGCGGAGGACTTATTTGCCACATTGGCTGGAGGTAAACTTTTCTCAAAATTAGACCTCACATCTGCATATATGACGCAAGAATTGACCGAGGAATCCAAGCTACTCACCACCATCAATACACATCGAGGCCTTTTCATGTACAATCGATGCCCATTCGGCATCAGGTCGGCAGCTGCCATATTCCAGCGCAACATGGAGAGTCTGCTCAAGTCCATCCTAGGGACGGTTGTATTTCAAGACGACATACTTATCACGGGCAGGGACACCGACTCCCATCTCCGTAATTTGGAGGAAGTACTAAAGCGGCTGGATCGGGGAGGCCCACGAATCAAGAAATCCAAATGCCTGTTTCTCGCACCTGAGGTTGAATTTTTGGGCAGAAGGATTGCCGCTGATGGTATCCGCCTAACAGAATCCAAAACAGACATTCCGGGGCCTGGCACCCAGGCCCTGGAGTGTCAGGCCCCGGAATGTCTCAGAACTGCGCGCCTTTCTTGGGCTACTCAATTACTTTGAGAACTTTATGCAGAACTTAAGCATGCTGCTGGAGCCTCTCCACGTGCTACTCAGGAAGGGGTGCGATTGGTTTTGGGGGGACGCCCAGGAACACGCCTTCAATAAGGCACGCAACCTTCTGTGTTCCAACAGTGTTTTGACTTTCTTTGACCCAGGTAAAAAGCTAGTTCTCACATGTGATGCGTCAGCGTATGGGGTCGGGTGCGTTTTGCAACATGTCAATAGTGCGGGCAAATTACAACCCATAGCTTATGGCTCCAGATCACTTTCGTGGGCGGAGCGCGGGTACGGAATGGTAGAGAAGGAGGCGCTTGCGTGCGTGTACTGTGTCAAAAAGATGCACCAATACCTTTCCGGGGCCAAGTTCGCGTTAGAAACCGACCGCAAGCCCCTCACGTCCCTCCTATTCGAGAGCAAGGCAATAAACCCCAACGCCTCGCCGTGAATTCAATGGTGGGCACTCATGCTGGCGTCCTATGACTATACCATAAGGCACAGACCAGGCACAGACAACTGTGCCAACGCGCTCAGGAGGCTACCCCTGGCGACCACGGAAGGGTCTGACGAACAGGACTGTGAGATAGTCAAGGCAATCAATGCCTTTGAATCCACAGGTTCGCCCATGACGGCTCGCCAAATCAGAGCCTGGACGGTCAGTGACCCCACGTTATCCTTAGTAAAACGATGTGTCCTAACCGGTGACTAGGCAGAGGCTCGCGATGCCTGCCCCGAGAAATTAAAACCCTTTCACAGGCGCATGCATGAGCTATCACTACAAGCAGACTGCCTGATGTGGGGCAGCCGAGTAGTCATGCCTCTGCGAGGCAGAGAGGCATTTGTCCGGGAGCTCCACCGCGAGCACCCGGGGATCGTTCTCATGAAAGCCATAGCCAGATCCCACGTCTGGTGGCCTGGTATTGACACAGACTTGGAGCTCTGCGTCCGAAGGTGCACCATTTGTGCCCAACTCACCACTGAGCCCCTGGCCCTGGCCTACCAAACCGTGGTCGCGGATGCACGTAGACTATGCTGGCCCATTCATGGGCAAAATGTTCCTCGTAGTTGTAGATGCATTTTCAAAGTGGATCGAATGCCCCATTTTAAACTCTAGCACAACCTCCACCACTGTGGAGCGCCTCGCAACCACGTTTGCAACGCACGGAATCCCTAACATATTGGTCAGTGACAATGGTCCGTGCTTCACCAGCGCAGAATTCCAATTGACCACGGCATAAATCATGTCAAGACGGCACCATTCAAGCCGGCCTCCAACGGCCAGGCGGAGAGAGCAGTGCAAATCATTAAACAAGGCATGCTTAAAATCCAAGGTCCCACGCTGCAGGGTCGCCTGTCGCGACTGCTGCTGGCATACAGATCTCGTCCACACTCACTGACTGGGATTCCCCCCCCGCGCAACTGTTGATGAAAAGGACTTTAAAAACAAAGCTCTCATTAATTCTCCCAGACATGCACGAAATTGTTGAGGCAAAGCGCCGTAAGCTGACTGAGTACCATGACAGAAATTCGAGGGGGAGATGGAATGAGATAGGGGACAAAGTGTTTGTACTAAACTATGGCAGGGGTCCCAAATGGCTTGCAGGGACAGTAACGGGCAAGGAAGGAAACAGGCTACTGGTAGTACAAATGGACAATGGCAAAACCTGCCGGAGGCATGTAGACCAAGTCAAAAGCAGATTTACCAACAACACTGCGGAACCAGAGGCAGACTACAATGTGGAACTTGCACCACACCTGGTGGACAGACAGAGGGAACAACCTGAGGAAAGGGCAATCCCAACAGACAGCCCAGGCGAGTCAACAACAATCACACCAATCGAAACATACAGCCCAGGCGAGATACGGGCAACCACACCCAAAGAAAAACAGACACCAAGGAAAACAACTGAAACACAACTCAGACACTCCACGTGAGAGCGTAGACCACCTGAGAGACTGAACCTATAAAGACAATAAGACCTTGGGGGAGGGTGATGTCATGTATCTTACATTATTATATATAACTGTATCCTAACATGCTATACATGACTGTAATAAGATATGACCTGTAACCACTAGCATACCTTACCACCAGGGGTGCACTTGCAAGGGACAGGTATATAAGGACAGGTCTCAGGCAAGTGCAGCATTCCAGAGCTGTGAAATAAAGGTGCAGTTCCAGAGTGACCTTGACTTCACTATATGCCTCGTGTGAATCTGTACTGAGGGGACAGGACTTTACAGAGCGGGTGGAGACTCCTGGGACGAGGGAGACTTACTCATTTCCTACTGTGATCAGTTCAGACCTCGACACCACATTCACACTCCAAGTTTAGCATTAGTGCAAAGCACTTTCAACTTTGCATCAGTGCTAAACCTGCGGAGTACAAATGCATGGTCAGCTGACCTCGGGAGCTCCAGGAACTAAAACAGGCCTTAGCTTTGCTATGCTACAGGAAGCAAAAATCCTAATCACCATTTGGTCCCCGCTTCTGTAAGATGTGTGTGTGTGTGTGCGCGCGCGCCAGACACTGACAGGATACCACTTGATGGTATTGGAGGGCGGCCATTACCCAGGCACCTCTACGCCAGTATGAAGCAACACCTCCTGGATAAGGGGTCGTGAACTAGCCCACACCGGGCAAGGACTTCCAACATTCTTCGTCTCTCCATAAATTTGATTTTTAGAAGAATGAGGAGCATGCAACCATGATGAAAATAATTCTTTAAACCTCAACGCATAAAAAGTAAAAACTCCACTTGTGTCGTAAGGCAGTATTAAGCAGAAAGAAAAGGCTCACACAAATGCAAGGAAAGATGCACGGAGAAAACTACAAACAGATATAAAAAAAAGTAATGAGGGATATTAAAAAAAACTTGAAACCTAATAGTAAATGTTTTTATAAATATATTAGGATAGCGTGATAAAGGGAATTGTGCATCCATTAAAGACAGATGCAGGCAAAGCTGTAATGGATAATAAGGAAATGGCAGACTTGTGCTCAAAGTACTTTGTGTCTGTTTTCACAGTAGAGGAAGAGGACAAAATACTAGCAGTACAAAGGAATCCCAAAATAAGTCAATTTATGGACTGAATATAAATATTTTTTTAAATCAGCAAAGGATGACCAAGAAATTGATAGAGGGAGAAAATAGAATGAGAGTAAACAAGCAAGAAATATAAAAAGAGCTTTTATAATTATGTAACAAAAATCTATCGATCTCAGTCTTTAATATACTTATCGACTGAGCATTCACAGCCCTCTGGGGTTAAGAATTCCAAAGATTCACAACCCTCCGAGTGAAAAAAATTCTTCTCATCTCAGTCCTAAATGGCCAACCACTTATCCTGAGACTATTACACCTGGGCACTAAGGGAATCGAAGGATCTGGAGATCAGGCAGGAACGTGGAGTTGATGCACAAGAATAGCCATGATATTGTTGAATGGTGATGCAAGCTCGAATGGCTTTATGGCCTACTCCTGCTCCTATTTCTTATGTTCTTAGGTTCTTCAATCCAGGAATTCAGGAAAAAATTATTTACCCAGAGAATGGTTAGAATGTGGAACTCACTTCCATAAGGAGTCGTTGAGGTGAATAGCATAGATGCATTGAAGGGGAATCTAGCGATGTACATGAGGGAGAGAGATATAGAATGATATGCTGATAAGCTGAGATGAAGCAGGATGGGAGGAGGTTCGTGTGGAGCATAAACACCAGCATAGACCAGATGGGCTGAATGGCTGTTAATTCTTTGTATGTAATTCTTTGTAAGTAGGTATTTTCCTGTACGCCATTTTTCATATGTATCTCCTGTCTAACCAGCCTGCGACTGGTACATGGTGGAAATTGTGGATTCTAGTTCCACTCTTTTCCTATTGAGAGTATTTTGTCAGACAAAGCGAACAGAGTTCAGAAATTCCAGTAATGCATGTGGGTTTTTAAAAAATACCATGATAGAGTATTACGTGACCTGATGTCATGTGATCAAACATCCAACCAGAGTTGGCAACCCGACATCTGCCTACTCAGGTGGATGTAAAAGATCTTTTGGCATTATTCAAAGAAGGATATGTTGATAGGGTGAAATGAAGTAAGGTGGGAGGAGGCTCATGTAGAGAATAAACACCAGCATAGGCCAGTTGGGCCAACTGGCCTGTTTCTGTGCTGTACATACTATGTACGTAAAACAAGTACAAAACAAAAATATAATGGAGAAAATAATGGGACTGAAAATAGACAAACCTCCAGGACCTAATAATTTATATACCAAGATATTAAAACAGGTGAGGAAATAGCAGATCTACTTGCTATAATTTTCAAAGCTCTCTAGATTTAGGAATTGTGCTTTTGGATTGGAAAATTGTAAATGTCATTCCATTTTTTAAGAAGGGAAGGAGGGAGAAGCCAGATAACTTCAGATCCATCAGTTTAACATCAGTTGTGGGGTAGCTACTAAAAGTTATCATCAGAGACAGAGTGACTGAGCACTTGGACAAGAATGAGTTGTTCAAAAGAGAATCAGCATGAATTTGAGATGGGTCGCCTAATCTAGTCGCCAACATGGTGGACAAGGGAGTGCCCATGGAAGTTGTCGATATGGACTTACAGAAGGCATTTGATAAGGTATGCCACAAGAGATTAATAAAAATGAAAGTGCACAAAAATGGAGGTAACCTTGTGATGTGGATTGGCAATTGGTTGGAAGGTTGGAGAGAGGGAAGTAGGGATAAAGGGAATGTTCTCTAGGTGGTGGGATGTGGCAAAAGCTGTTCTCAGCGATCTATATTTTCACTATATATATTTATTTATCAGCTTTTCACCATATATATTGATGACTAGGATGAAAGTGTAGTTATATATACAGGAAACAGCAATACGACTAGAGAGCAAGAAAGCAGCTCTTTGGATGCCTGAAGGCCGAGGTCCAACATAAAACTCACAAAATAAAGAACAGATGGTGGTTGGAGGAAGTGCAGGAGATCCAGCAACTAGCCGACAACCACGATGTGTATGGATTCTTTAGCTCAGTCAAGACCACTACGACCCAAGTACCCAATGTCCTACCCCACTGCGGGCCAAGAATGGAGAGGTACTCATCCAGGACAGAGGGGCAGTCAGTGCCTGTTGGAAGGAGCATTTTGAAGATTTCCTTAACTGAGACTCTGTCTTTGACGTCCGTGTCCTCGACTCCAACCAGCAGCACGCTACCTCAGCCTAACATGAGGTTGAAAAAGCTATCCGACAACTGAAGAACAAGGCCTCAGGAGCAAATGGAATCCTCGCCGAAGCACTAAAGCATGGCGGAGAAGCACTATTGGCGCGAATCCATGAACTAATTTCTCTTATTTGGAAGGAGAGCATTCCAGTTCAAGAATGCCTTCTTAGTTCCTGGATCTCCTGGTCGTTCTCGTTGAACCAATCTTGATGTTTCCTGGTCGAATGACCAAGGGTCTCTTCACAGGTGCTAATTATGGAGGCCTTGAGGGCAGACCAGGCTCTGTGGACACTCTGCGTCTCTGGATCACTGGGAGTCATCAAGTTGGTTTTGATTCACTGGCTGAATAGGGCTTTCTAAACAGGGTAACTAGTCAATAGTTTCCTGCTTTCTGTCTGCCTCCTTTGTTAAATAGGGGCATTACATTTGCGGTTTTCCAATCCGCTGGGGACTGCCCCAGAATCCAGGGAATTGTGGTGGATTACAACCAATGCATCCATTATCTCTGCAGTCACCTGTTTTAAGACCCGAGGATGCAAGCCATCAGATCCAGGGGACTTGTCCACCTTTAGTCCCATTATTTTGCCGAGTACTTCTTCTATAGTGACAGTGATGGTTTTAAGTTCCTCCCTCCCTATAGTCCCTTGATTATCCATTATTGGAATGTTTTTAATGCCTTCTACCGTGAAGAGCGATACAAAATATTTCTTCAAAGTCTGCCATTTCCCTGTTTCCCATTAATTCCACAGTCTCATTCTCTAAGGGACCAACATTTACTTTAGCCACTCTCTTCCTTTTTATATACCTGTAAAAACTCTTACTGTATATTCTTGCTAGTTTACTTTCATAATCTATCTTCCCCCTCTATTATTTTTTAGTCATTCTTTGCTGGTTTTCAAAAATTTCCCAATCCTCTGGCCTCCCACTAATCTTGGCCACTTTGTATGCTATTGTTTTCAATTTGATACCACCCCTTATTTCCTCAGTTAAGTATGGATGGTTACCCTTCTCAAAGTCTTTCCTTCTCATTGGAATATATTTTTGTTGAGAGTTATGAAATATCCCTTTAAATGTCCGCCACAGTTCATCAACCGTCTTATGCTTTAACCTACTTTCCCAGTCCACTTTCGCCAACTCTGTCTTCATACCTTTGTAGTCTACTTTATTTAAGCTTAGGACACTGGTTTGAGAATCAACTTTCTCACCTCCAACGGAATTTGAAATTCATCCATGTTATGATCACTCTTTCCTAGAGGATCCTTTACTCGGAGATAATTTATTAATCCTGTCTCATTACACAGTACCAGATCAAAGATAGCCTGCTCCTTGGTCGGTTCCGCAATGTACTGTTCAAGAAAACTATCCCAGATACACTCTATGAACTCTTCCTCAAGGCTACCTTGGCCACTTTGATTTGTCCAATCAATATGAAGATTAAAATCACCCATGATTATTGCCGTTCCTTTTTTTACAAGCCTCCATTATTTCTTGCTTTATACTCTGTCCAACGATGTAGCTACTGTTAGGAGGCCTATAGACTACGCCCACCAGTGACTTCTTCCCCTTATTATTCCTTATCTCCACCCAAACTGATTCAACATCTTGATCTTCTGAGCCAATATAATTTCTCACTACTGCACTGATTTCATCCTTTATTAACAGAGCTACCCCACCTCCTTTTCCTTTCTGCCTATCCTTCCAAATTGTCAAATACCTCTCAATACTTAGTTCCCAGCCTTGGTCACCTTGCAATCACGTCTCTGTAATGGCTATCAGATCATACCCATTTATATCTATTTGTGCCATCAACTCATCTATTTTGTTATGAATGCTGTGCGCATTCAGATAAAGAGATTTTAATTTTTAATTTTTTTTTTAAAAAACGATTTTTCCCTGCTTTGACCCCACTTTCTGATACACTGATGTTTATACATTTTGTCCCTTCCGGTCATGCTCTGGTTATCATTTCCCCCAGTGCTACCCCTGTTCAATTGCCGTCTCCTTGTTCTTTGACTTTTTAAATTTCCACTCACCTGAATTCTCCGCCTGCCACCTTCCCCCCCCCCCCCCCCTCACCACACTAATTAGTTTAAAGTCCTCTCTACGGCCATAGTTATTTGAAGAAGACAAAAAAAATCAATGGGTAGCCAATTTGGTTGGTTACTTTTTCAAAAATGCGTTCCTGGGATGTGGGCATTGCTGGTAAGGCCAGCATTTATTGCCCATCCTTAACTTCCCTTAAAAAGGTGGTGGTGAGCCGCCTTCTTGAACCGCTGCAGGCCGTATGCTGAAGGTATTCCCATAATGCTGTTAGGGATGATGAAGAAACAGTGGTATAATTCCAAGTCAGGATGGCATGTGAGTTGCAGAGGAACTTGGAGGTGATGGTGTTCCCAAGCACCAGCTGCCCTCGTCCTTCGAGGTGGTAGAGGTTGCGGGTTTGGGAGATGTTGTCAAAGAAGCATTGGTGAGTTGCTGCAATGAATCTAGCACTTTGCAGCCACGGTGCGCCGCTGGTGGAGGGAGTGAATGTTTAAGGTGGTGGATGGGGCGCCAATCAAGCGGGCTGTTTGGTCCTGGATGGTGTCAAATTTCTTGAGTGTTGTTGGAGCTGCACATCCAGGCAAGGAGAGTATTCCATCGCACTCCTGACGTGTGCAATGTAGATGGTGGAAAGGCTTTGAGTAGTCAGAAGGGGAGTTATTCGTCGCAGAATACCCAGCCTCTGACCTGCTCTTGTAGCCACGGTATTTGTGTGGTTGGTCCAGTTAATTTTCTGATCAATGGTGACCCTAGGATATTGATGGTGGGGGATTCAGCGATGGTAATGCCATTGAAAGTCAAGGCGAAGTGGTTAGACTTTTTCTTGTTGGAGATGTTCATTGCCTGCCATTGAAAATGGAACTGAATACTATTCAATCATCAGTGAACAGCCCCACTTCTGACCTTACGATGGAGGAAGTCATTGATGAAGCAACTGAAGATGGTTGGGCCGAGGATACTGCCCTGAGGAACTCCTGCAGCGAAGTCCTAAGGCGGTGATAATTGGCTTCCAACAACTCCAACCATCTTCCTTTGTACTAGGTATGACTCCAGCTAGTGGAGAGTTTTCCTCCCGATTTTCATTGACTTCAATTTTACTAGTGCTCCTTGACGCCACACTCAATCAAATGCTGTCTTGATGTCAAGGGCAGTCACTCTCACCTCTCCTCTGGAATTCAGCTTTTTTGTCCATGTTTGGACCAAGGCTGGAGGTCTGGAGCCGAGTGGTTCTGGTGGAACCACCTGTATTCGTGAGCAGGGTTATTGGTAAGCAAGTGCCACTTAATAGCATTGGCGATGACACCTTCCATCACTTTGCTGATGATTGAGAGTGAACTGCTGGGACCTTAATTAGCTGAATTGGATTTATCCTGCTTTTTGTGGACAGGACATACCTGTGCAGTTTTCCACATTGTCGGGTAGATGCCAGTGTTGTAGCTGTACTGAAACAACTTGACTAGAGGTACGGCTAGTTCTGGAGCACATATCTTCAGCACTACAGCTGATATGTTGACAGGGCCTATAGTCTTTTCTGTATCCAGTGCGCTCAGCCAGTTTATGATATTACGTGGAGTGAATCAAATTGGCTGAAGACTGGCTTCTGAGATGTTGGAGACCTCAGGAGGAGGCTGAGATGGATCATCCACTTGGCATTTCTGGCTGAAGATGGTTTTAAACGCTTCAGCCTTGTCTTTTGCACTCGTATGCTGGGCTCTGCCATTATTAAGGACGGGAATATCCATGGAGCCTCCTCCTCCAGTTAGTTGTTTAATTGTCCACCACCATTCACGACTGGATGTGGCAGGACTGCAGAGCTTTGATCTGATCCGTTGGTTGTGAGATCGCTTAGCTATGTCTATAGCACACTGCTTCCGCAGTTTAGCACGCATGTAGTCCTGTGTTGCAGCGTCCCCAGGTTGGCACCTCATTTTTAGATACGTCTGGTGATGCTCCTGGCATGCTCGTCTGCACTCCTCATTGAACCAGGGTTGGCCCCCTGGTTTGATGGTAATGGTAGAGTGAGGGATATGGCGGGCCATGAGGTTACAGATTATGGTGGAATACTGTTCTGCTGCTGCTGCTGATGGCCCACAGCGCCTCATGGATGCCCAGTTTTGAGCTGCTAGATCTGTTCTGAATCTATCCCACTTAGCACGGTGGTAGTGCCACACAACACGATGGAGGGTGTCCTCAGGGTGAAGACAGGACTTTTTCCACAAGGACTGTACAGTGGTCACTGCTACCAATGCAGTCATGGACAGATGCATCTGCGACAGGTAGATTGGTGAGGATGAGGTCAAGTAGGTTTTTCCCTTGTGTTGGTTCTCTGACCACCTGCCGCAGATCCAGTCTGGCAACTAGATCCTTCAGGACTTGGCCAACTTGGTCAGTGGTAGTTCTACTGAGCCACTCTTGGTGATGGACGTTGAAGTCCACAACCCAGTTTACATTCTGTGCCCTTGCTACCCTCAATGCTTCTTCCAAGTGATGTTTAACATGGAGAAGTACTGATTCATCAGCTCAGGGAGGGTGGTAGGTGGTAATCAGCAAAAGGTTTCCTTGCCCATGCTTGATCTGAAGCTATGAGACTTAAGGAGGTCCAGAGTCAATGTTGAGGATATGCAGGGTCAATCACCCCCGACTGTATACCACTGTGCAACACCTCTGGTGGGTCTGTCCTGCCGGTGGGACAGGACCTACCCAGGGATGGGGATGGAGGAGTCTGGGACATTGGCTGAAAGGTACTATGTCAGGCTGCAGCTCTCCCAATTTTGGCACAAGTCACCAGATGTTAATGAGGAGGACTTTGCAGTGTCAACTGGGCTCGGTGTGCCACTGTCATGTCTGAAGCCAATGCCTAGGTCAGTGCCAGGTGATCCCTCCGGTTTTGTTATTATTGTTTTTCGTAGCAGTTTGGTACAATGGAGTGTCTTGCTACGCCATTTCAGAAGGCAGTTACTGCTGAGAGTCTTGAGTCACAGATAGGCCAGACCAGGTAAGGACAGCAGATTTCCTTCCCTAAATGTCATTAGTTAAGTATATTTAAGACAGAGATCGATGATCTTTTGGATGTTAAGGGAATCAAGGGATATGGGGACAGTGCAGGAAAGTGGAGTTGATGTAGTAGACCAGCCACGATCCTATTGAATGGTGGAGCAGATGAGAGGGGCCGAATGGTCTATTCCTGCTCCTATTTCTTATGTTCTTATGGGTTTTTATGACAATCTGGTAGTTTCATGGTCACCATTACCAACACGAGCTTTTTATTCCAGATTTATTTAATTAACTGAATTCAATTCCCCAGCTGCCCTGGTGGGATTTGAACAGATGTCTCTGGACTAGGCCTCTGGATTACTCCATCATAGGCAGTCCCTCGCAATTGAGGAAAACTTGCTTTCACTCTTAGAATGAGTCCTTAGGTGGCTGAACAGTCCAATATGAAAGCCACAGTCCCTGCCACAGTCGTTGAGGGTAAGGGAAGGTGGGACAGGTTTGCCACACGTTCCTTCCGCTGCCTGTGCTTGTTTTCTGCATGCACTCGGCGATGAGACTCGAGGCACTCAGCGCCCTCCCAGATACACCTCCTCCACTCAGGGCAGTCTCTGGCCAGGGACTCCCAGGTATCAATGGGGATGTCGCACTTTATCAGGGAGGCTTTGAGGGTGTCCTTGTAATGTTTCCTCTGCCCACCCTTGGCTCCTTTGCCATGAAGGAGCTCCAAGTAGAGCACCTGCTTTGGGAGTCTCCTGTCTGGCATGCGGACAATGTGGCCTGCCCAGCGGAGCTGACCAAGCGTGGTCAGTGCCTCAATGCTGGGGATGTTGGCCTGGTCGAGGATGCTAATGTTGGTGCATCTATCCTCCCAGGGGATTTGTAGGATCTTGCGGAGGCATCGTTGATGATATTTCACCAGAGACTTGAGGTGTCTACTGTAGTGTGTGGAGAAAGAGTCAGACTGAACACTGTGAGCTCAAAGTAAAGTGTGACCTTAGTCTTATATTGCAGGTCTCCAGAATGCCTCTCCAACTCGTGAAGCCTTCTTAAATACCTGTGCTACCAAGGGATTATGGGATCCCTTGGGATGCCAGGGGAATGAGTTCTCTGATGGCTGTACAGAGTAAATACAAGTCCACATATATAACAACATTCCCCCCCAAAGTCAATAGTGTAACTATTTACAATGTGAGTCGATCTGAGGTCCTTCTTGCCCTGATTGATCGTCTCGGTGTGAAAGCTGGTGTTGTTGAATCATTTGTTGGGCCCTCGCTGGGCTGCTGTGCAGCTGGTCTTGCTGGGCTGCTTGGTGTGTTGGGCCCTGCAGGGCTGCTGTGGATGATGGGTTCTGCTTCGTGGTCAACCGTGGTGTCGGTTGCCACTGGTGTGTAAGTTGGGGGACCAAAAAAGGTAGGGTCCAAGGTGGGTTGCTCACGGTAGTCTGTGAATCTGAGTTTGATTTGGTCCAAGTGTTTCCGGTGAATGAATCCACTTGAGAGTTTGACCCGAAACACCCTGCTCCCCCTTCTTTGGCCACAACAGTGCCAGGAAGTCACTTGGGACCTTGTCCATAATTTAAAACAAATACAGGATCATTGATTTCAATCTCGCGTGACACATTTGCGCCATCATGGTATGCAATTTGTTGAAGCCGCCTGCTCTCTACCTGTTCATGTAGATCAGGGTGAACTAACGAGAGCCTTGTCTCTTTTCATGAGCAGTTCAGCAGGTGGGTCCCAGTGAGTGAGTGGGGACTCGTGCGGTAGCTAAGCAGGACTCGGGATGGGCAAGTCTGCAGTGAGCCTTCAGTTACCCTCTTCAAGCCTTGCTCTCTCTGCCTGACCATTGGACGCTGGTTTAAACAGGGTAGATGTGACATGTTTGATCCCGTTACAGGTCATGAATTCTTTGAACTCAGCACTGGTAAAACATGGGCCATTGCCACTCACCAGGACATCGGGTAAGCCGTGTGTGGCAAACATGGCCCGCAGGCTTTCAGTAGTGGCAGCGGACATGCTAGCTGACATTATCTCTCATTCAATCAACTTGGAGTACGTGTCTACAACCACAAGGAACATTTTACCCAAGAACGGGCCTGCATAATCGACATGCACCCTAGACCATGGTTTGGAGGGCCAAGACCATAAACTTAGCGGCGCCTCCCTGGGTAGGATTGCTTAACTGCAAGCATGTATTACATCTGTGAACACAGCTCTAAGTCCACATCGATACCGGGCCACCACACGTGGGATCTGGCTATCGCTTTCATCATTACGATGCCTGGGTGGGTACTGTGGAGGTCATTGATGAAGGTGTCTGTGCCCTTCTTGGGGACCACTACTCGATTGCCCCACAGAAGGCAGTCTGCCTGTATAGACATTTCATCTATGCGCCGCTGGAACAGCTTTATCTCTTCCTGCATTTCCACTGGGACACTGGACCAGCTCCCGTGAAGCACACAGCTTTTGACTAGCGATAATAAGGGGTCCTGGCTTGTCCAGGTTTTGATCTGCTGGGCAGTGACGGGTGATTGCTAACTCTCAAATGCTTCCATAACCATGGCTAGATCTGCGGGCTGCGCCATTTCCACCACCATGGTGGGCAATGGCAGCCTGCTGAGAGCATCGCACTGTTTTCTGTGCATGGCCTGTGATGGATGGCGTAGTTGTATGCGGACAACGTGAGCGCCCATCTCTGGATGTGGGCTGATGCGTTGGTATTTATCCCTTTACTCTCGGAAAACAGGGATATAAGTGACTTATGGTCAGTTTCCAATTCGAATTTTAGCCCAAACAGGCATTGATGCATTTTTTTTACCCCACAGACACACGCTAACGCTTCTTTTTCAATCATGCTATAGGCTCTCTCAGCCTTAGACAGACACCTGGATGCATAAGCAACCGGTTGCAGTTTCCCGAAATCATTAGCTTGTTGAAATACAGACCCGACGCCATATGACGTTGCATTACATGCTAGTACCAAACGCTTACATGGATCAAGCAATTTGTTTGAGCATAGCAATTTTCTTGTTTTTACAAAAGCATTTTCTTGGCTTTTGCCCCAAACCCATTCGCCCCCTTTTCGTAGTAAGACATGTAGTGGTTCTAGCAGGGTGCTGAGACCCGGTAAGAAGTTACCAAAGTAGTTCAAAAGTCCTAGAATCGACCGCAGCTCCATCACATTGTGTGGCCTTGGTGCGTTCTCGATTGCCTCCGTCTTCGCGTTAGTGGGCTTGATGCCGTCCGCCGCAATCATCCTTCCCAGGAACTCCACTTCAGGCACCAGGAAAACACACTTCGAGCATTTTAACCTGAGCCCCACGCGGTTGAGTCGACTAAGAACCTCCTCCAGCTTCTGCAGGTGCTCGAATGTGTTCCGACCTATGACCAAGATGTCGTCCTGGAAGACCACGGTGTGCGGGACTGACTTCAGTAAACTTTCCATGTTTCTCTGGAATATCGCCGCCGCTGATCAGATTCCAAACGGGCATTTGTTATAAACAAAAAGACCTTTGTGCGTGTTGATGCAGGTGAGGGCCTTCGATGATACCTCCAGTTCCTGCGTCAAGTAGGCTGAAGTCAGATCCAGCTTCGTGAACGTCTTTCCTCCCACCAGCATTGCAAAGAGGTCGTTGCTTTTTGGTAGAGGGTATTGGTCCTGCAGGGAGAAATGATTAACAGTTATTTGGTAGTTGCCACAGATACTGATGGTGCCGTCTCCCTTGAGGACTGGAACAATAGGACTGGCCCACTCGCTGAACTCGGTCGGTGAAATGATGCCCTCTTGTTGCAGCCAGTCTAGTTGGATCTCTACCCTTTCTCTCATCATGGACGGTACTGCTCTTGCCTTGTGATGGATGAGTCGCGCCCCCGGAATTAGGTGGAACTGCACTTTTGCTCCTTGGAATTTCCCGATGCCTGGTTCGAACAGCGAAGGAAATTTGTTTAAGATCTGGGCACATGAAGTGTCGTCAGTGGGCAATAGTGCTCGGATGTCGTCCCAGTTCCAGTGTATCTTTCCCAGCCAGCTCCTGCCGAGCAGCGTGGGACCTATGATGTATGTAACCTCACTGCAATACTGTATATACTTAAGCAATGCACACCTTGACCACAGGGGGTGAACTTGTGGGAGACACTCCTTACCTGGTCATCCAGGTATATAGAGGGAGGTCCCACGCAGGATCATCACTTCTTGATCCTGTGAATAAAGGTTCAGGTCATCGAGTGACCTTGTCCATGAAATGTGCATCGTGTGGGTTTTGTGCCATTGAGTAAGGACTTTACAGGACCATCGCCCGGTACCACCCAGAGTGGTAGCTTGTGCACCGCTCCATCATAGGAGACCTTTACGGTAGCACTGCCGATTACAGGAATCAATTCTTTTGTGTAAGTTCTTAGTTTCATGCGAATTGGAGTTAAGACTGGCCTTAAGGCCTTGTTGCACCACAACCTTTTGAAAGTCTTTTTGCCCATGATTGACTGGCTTGCGCCCGTGTCCAGCTCCATTGACACCGGGAGTCCATTTAGTTCAACATTCAGCATTATCGGGGGACAATTCGTGGTGAATGTGTGTACCTCATATACCTCTGCCTCCTCTATCTGAGGCTCTGTTTCGTTGTGATCCTCTTCTGCAACATGGTGGTTTGCAGGTTTAACAGGCTTAGCAGCTCGCCTGCACACTCGTTGGAGGTGTCCCATTGTTAAACAGCCCTTGCAAACATATCCTTTGAATCGGCATGAATGGAAACCATGATCACTGCCGCAGCGCCAACAAGGTGTTAATGGCTTTGCATTCATCACCCTTGATGGTGGACTCAGACATCTGCGGATGTGTAGCTGCAGGTATGTGTGACCTGCCCTGTATGTTACGATTCAAAAACAACATCACTTTGTTCACAGTACTTGTAGCAGCAGTTGTGTGCTGAGAGATTTGCTTAGTATTGTCACTGGTGGTAATGAACGCCTGGGCTATCGCTATGGCCTTACGCAAGGTTGGGGTCACTACAGTCAAAAGTTTGCGAAGTATGGTTTTGTGGCCAATGCCAAGTACGAAAAAGTCTCTGAGCACGTGCTCCAAATTCACAATGTCCTGCAAGGCGTCTTAGCTCGGCTACATAACTCGCCACTTCCTGGCCTTCTGTAGGTGTAGAACCGGTACCTCGCCATCAGAACACTTTCCTTCGGGTTCAAATGCTCTCGGACCAGTGTGCAGAAATCGTCGTATGATTTCTCCGTGGGTTTCGCTGGAGTGAGCAGATTCTTCATGAGGCCATACGTTTGTGTCCCACAGACGGTGAGGAGGATCGCCCTTCGTTTGGCAGCGCTCACTTCCCCATCTAGCTCGTTGGCCATGAAGTATTGGTTGAGTCGCTCCACAAAAGTTTCCCAATCATCTCCCTCTGAAAATTTCTCCAGGCTGCCCACTGTTCTCTGCGAGGAGGATGCTGTGAGGCTGCAGAGCGACTTGGATAGGTTAGGTGAGTGGGCAAATGCATGGCAGATGAAGTATAATGTGGATAAATGTGAGGTTATCCACTTTGGTGGTAAAAACAGAGAGACAGACTATTATCTGAATGGTGACAGATTAGGAAAAGGGGAGGTGCAAAGAGACCTGGGTGTCATGGTACATCAGTCATTGAAGGTTGGCATGCAGGTGCAGCAGGCGGTTAAGAAAGCAAATGGCATGTTGGCCTTCATAGCAAGGGGATTTGAGTACAGGGGCAGGGAGGTGTTGCTACAGTTGTACAGGGCATTGGTGAGGCCACACCTGGAGTATTGTGTACAGTTTTGGTCTCCTAACCTGAGGAAGGACATTCTTGCTATTGAGGGAGTGCAGCGAAGGTTCACCAGACTGATTCCCGGGATGGCGGGACTGACCTATCAAGAAAGACTGGATCAACTGGGTTTGTATTCACTGGAGTTCAGAAGAATGAGAGGGGACCTCATAGAAACGTTTAAAATTCTGACGGGGTTAGACAGGTTAGATGCAGGAAGAATGTTCCCAATGTTGAGGAAGTCCAGAACCAGAGGTCACAGTCTAAGGATAAGGGGTAAGCCATTTAGGACCGAGATGCGGAGGAACTTCTTCACCCAGAGAGTGGTGAACCTGTGGAATTCTCTACCACAGAAAGTTGTTGAGGCCAATTCACTAAATATATTCAAAAAGGAGTTAGATGAGGTCCTTACTACTAGGGGGATCAAGGGGTATGGCGAGAAAGCAGGAATGGGGTACTGAAGTTGAATGTTCAGCCATGAACTCATTGAATGGCGGTGCAGGCTAGAAGGGCCGAATGGCCTACTCCTGCACCTATTTTCTATGTTTCTATGTATCTTTGGGTTCGCTATCTGTATCTCGTCGCCAGTAGTAATGTGTGGAGAAAGAGTCAGACTGAACATGGTGAGCTCAAAGTAAAGTGAGAGTCTTTTATTGCAGGTCTCCAGAGTGCCTCTCCAACCTGTGAAGCCTTCTTAAATACCTGTGCTCCCAAGGAATTATGGGATCCCTTGGGACTCCAGGGAATGAGCCCTCTGGTGGCTGTAGAGAGTAAATACAAGTCCACATATATAACATCTACTGTACATGGTTGCCTCTGAACCATACAGGAGGGCGGGTATTACTACAGCCTTGTCGACCATGAGCTTGGTGGTAGATTTGAAGGCCTGGTCTTCGAACACTATTTTCCTCAGGTGGCCGAAGGCTGCGCTGGCGCACTGGAGGCGGTGTTAATCTCTTCATCAATGTCTGCTCTTGTTGATAAGAGGCTCCCGAGGTATGGGAAATGGTCCACGTTGTCCAGCGCCACACCGTGGATCTTGATGACTGCAGGGGCAGTGCTTTGCGGCGAGGACAGGCTGGTGGAGGACCTTTGTCTTACGGATGTTTAGCATAAGGCCTATGCTTTCATATGCCTCAGTAAATACATCGACTATATCCTGGAGTTCAGCCTCTGAATGTGCGCAGACGCAGGTGTCATCCGCTTACTGTTGCTCGATGACAGAGGTTGGGGTGGTCTTGGACCTAGTCTGGAGGCAGCGAAGGTTAAACAGCTTCCCACTGCTTCTGTAGTTTAGTTCCACTCCAGCGGGAAACTTGTTGACTGTGAGGTGGAGCATAGCAGCGAGGAAGATTGAGAAGAGGGTTGGAGCGATGACGCAGCCCTGTTTGACCCCGGTCCAGACGTGGATTGGGTCTGCACTGGATCCGTTGGTAAGGATCACAGCCTACATGTCGTGGAGCAGGCCAAGGATGTTGACGAATTTTTGGGGGCATCCGAAACAGAGGAGGACACTCCATAGACCCTCGCAGTTGACAGTGTCAAAGACCTTTGTAAGGTCGAAGGTGGTCATGTACAAGGGCTGGCACTGCTCCCTGCATATTTCCTGCAGCTGTCGCACTGCAAAGATCATGTCCGTTGTGCCCCGTAGAAGACGAAATCCGCACTATGACTCTGGGAGGAGCTCCTCGGCCATAGGGAAAAGACGGTTGAGGTGAACTCTAGCAACAACTTTCCCATGGCTGATAGCAGGGAGATTTCTCTGTAGTTGCCGCAGTCAGACTTGTCCCCATTTTTTTTTTAAAAAGGTGGTCACAATCACTGCATCTCTGAGATCTCCTGGCATGCTCTCCTCCCTCCAGATGAGAGAGATGAGGTAATGTATCTGCGCCAACAGCGCCTCTCTGACATACTTTAGTGCCTCAGCAGGGATTCCATCTGCTCCCTTAGCCTTGTTGTTCTTGAGCTGTCTTATGGCCTTTCCTACCTCGTGCAACATTAGGGTTTCACTGAGGTGGTGGCAGGTCACATGCTGCGTGATGGAGTCGAGAACACTCGAGTCAAAGGTAGAGTCTCGATAAAGGAGATCTTCGAAGTGCTCCTTCCAGCGGGCCCTGACTGCCTCGATGTCCTTGATGAGTGTTTCCCCATTCTTGGCCAGCAGTGGGGTGGGGCCTTAGGAGTTTGGACCGTAGGTGGCCTTGACTGCGATGAAGAATCTTCGCATATCGTGGCTGTCGGCCAGTTGTTGTATCTCCTGTACTTTCTCCATCCACCACCTGTTCTTTAGGTTCCGGATTTTTTGTTGGACCTCAGCCTTGAGCCGCTGGTAATGTTGCTTTGCTGCTCCCCAGTTGGGTTGTTGCTTGAGGCTCAGAAATGCTCTACCCTTGTGATCTATTAGTTCTTGGATTTCCTGATCATTCTCATCAAACCAGTCCTGGTGTTTTCTAGTTGAGTGACCAAGTGTCTCTTCGCAGGCACTGGTTACGGAGGCCTGCAGGGCAGACCAAGCACTGTGGGCATTCTGCAACTCAGGATCAAGGCACGCCAAGTTAGCTGTGAGGCACTGGTTGTATAGGGCTCTCTTAGCTGGGTCTTTAAGTGCCCTGGCATTGACATTTTTTGCGGCACTGCTTCTGCTGTCCCCTCCGCTTTGGGGCTATGTTGATGTCGATAATGGATCGAATTAGGCAGTGGTCTATTCTGCAGTCGTCAGCTCCTGTCATGGCGCGGGTGATGCACACATCCTTGCGATCCCTGGCTCGGACGATGACATAGACGAGCAGGTGCCAGTGCTTGGAGCGAGGGTGTTGCCATGCTGCTTTATATTTATCCCTCTGACGGAACAAGGTGTTGGTGATGAGAAGTTCATGTTCTAGGCATTTTGTCAGGGGTAGGGTACCGCTGGACTTGGCTTCCTTACTCCCTCTCTGTCAATCACGCCTGTGTCTTTGCCGACCCTGGCTTTGAAGTCACCTCGGAGGATCAGTTTGTCGCCTGTGGGGACGCGGGACAGGGATGTTTCGAGGTTGGAATAAAAACCCTCTTTGGTCTCATCCGTTGCATCGAGTGTTGGGGCGGATGCACTGATGACTGTGGCGCATTGGTTCCGGGATAGGATGAGTCGAAGAGTCATGAGGCGTTCTTTAACCCCGCAGGGAGAGTCTTTGAGGCGGTCGACCAGTTCATTTTTGACGGCGAAGCTTACTCCGTGAAGGCGGCATTCTTCCTCCGGTTTCCCTTTCCAGAAAAAGGTGTAACCTCCACCTTGTTCCTTGAGCTGGTCTTTGCCTGCCCGCCGGGTTTCGCTGAGGGCGGCAAGGTCGATGTCAAAGCGTCTAAGTTCCCGGGCAACTATGGCAGTGCGGCGTTCCGACCTGTCACTGATGGAGGTGTCCATGAGGGTCCTGACGTTCTAGGTCCTGAACTTCATGTTAATGGAGTGGAAGATGCCTGTGCATGAGTTCTTTTAACGTGGGGTGGCTGTTGCACACCGGCCACCATATGGGCTTAGCTGAGCAATGTCTTGGTCCAGTGGCAAGGGGGTCCCAGACGACTGGAAACCAGGCACTGCTGTATGAGCCCAATTGCCTCGGCGAGATGTTGGCTGCAAGCTCGGCGCCGAGTAGCGCCCTTGATGGTGGGTGGTCCGAGGCTTGGTTGGGGGCAGGCATTAGGAGAATCAGTTGTCTGCTGCAGTTCCGGGTGGGAGATCCGCAAGGGTGGAAGGGTGGAAGAGTGGAAGTCATAGCAGTGATGGAGGGATGAAGGCCCACCACTAGAGGGATGAAAGCCCGCCACTGGAGGGATGTAGGCCCGCCGCAAGAGGGGGGGGGGTGATGTCCCGGTCGCCTGGTCGGAGGCTCACCTGCTCGCCGGGCGTCGTCATGAGTAATCCGGTTTCAAATGAATGAAAATGATGCGCGTCCAGTAACATAAGCACTATGCTACCGTACTGATTTTGACTTGTACTGTGCGGCAATGTCGTATGTTCATATTAACACACAAGGGAAACACACTGTTCAAAACCAGAACTCCCTTTCGGAGAAATCATTTGATTGTGACAGGAGTGAAAACTTTGAATAAAACTGGCAGCTGGAGTTTTAATTTTTTTCAGACAGTACACCAATCGCAGCACGATCCAAAATCCTCCAGACCAGGTTTATTCTCTTCCATTCTGTACTTCTGTATCATGTACACTGCATCATTCTGTGCACATCAATTGTGTATATATAATTTTTTTAATCAGAGAACAATTGCAATAAAAGAACACAATACCCAAGAGAGTTTGCATTTAAAAATATAGCACTCATTTTATCAATATATAAAAGCTCAAAAATAAATAATGTAATTCTTTTTTTTAATCATTTTAAAACTTGAATCTCTGTACAAATTGGTTTTCCCTTTGAATCTTTTTGCACTTTTTTTAAACCATTAAACCATTGAATATTTGAATCACTGAGCATTCCAACGACTGTTCAGTTGCAATGCAATAACTAAGCGTTCTTTAACATCTGCTAAAGAGAGGAAATACAATCAGGAACAGTCAAACCCATCCATTTTAAAAGGAAGATATTACAGAAAAAATTGCCTGCCTACCTTTGTCCTCAGGTTGCTGATGGACTCACAGTATATTTCTAGCATTTCCTGGTGTTAGATTTTTCTCGTGAATAAATGAACTATTCTACTGTTCATATAATGTGTATATGAAGAGGGGGGAGGAGATTTTTTCTTTTAATTCACTGGAAAAGAGGCATTAGCATTCAACACTATCTCAAAGATTCCCCAAAATGGGAATTCCCAGGCCCTTAAACACTACTTCCAGCATTGAGACAGCAAGGCATCTCGCTTTGTAACTCAACAGTGAAACATACTTTTCAAATTCCCATCAGTTGCTGGATGGGAAGGGAGTGCACTGTCACACCTCAGGTCTAGACAGAAGGTTGTAAGGGTGACATCACTGATATAAAAGAGAGAAGTCATTTTGGTCATTAGTTTACAAAATAAAAGTGATCAACATAGGACACGCCACTGACAGCAGAAATCATAAATCTCACAAGGATGACTATGCAGCCAACTCACTCACCCGCTTTCCTCATTGGTGTAGTTTTAATCAGTGCCCATTACATATCCTTTGTGTACCACAGATTAAAATATTAAAAAGTTTTATCTGAAAATAACATTTTCGGTGTGCAAATGCCAAAGTTTCCAGTTCCTAAATCACATCTGTGGAGGGGGGGTGGCACGGGGAGGGGGCGGGTGGCGGGAGGATTCAGCTGAACACAAATTTTTAAAAGTCAAAGAATAAGGGGAAGGCAATAGATAAAGGTAGCACTGGGGAAAATGAAAACCAGAGCGTGCCAGGAAGAGACAGAAAGTATAAACAGATAGATGAATCAGAAAGTAAGGTCAAAGCAAGAAAATATGGTAAAAAAACAAATTTAAAAGCTCTTTACCTGAATGCATGTAGCATTCGTAAAAAAATAGATGAGTTGACAGCACAAATAGATACAAATGGGTGTGATCTGATAGCTGTTAGAGACACATGGTTGCAAGGTGACCAGGACTGGGAACTAAGTATTCAGGGGGTACTTGACAATGCGGAAGGACAGACAGAAAGGAAAAGAAGGTGGGGTAGTACTGTTAATAAAGGATGATCACAGAGACTGGCTGTAGTCTATAGGCCCCCTAACAATAGCTACCCTGTTGGAGAGTATAAATCAAGAAATAATGGAGGCTTGTAAAAAAGGAACGGCAATAATCATGGGCGATTTTAACCTTCATATTGATTGGACAAAGCAAATTGGCCAGGGTAGCCTTGAGGAAGACTTCATGGTGTTTCCGGGATATTTCCTTGAACAGTATGTTGCAGAACCAATCTTGGATCTGGTTCTGTCTAATGAGACAGGATTAATAAATGGTCTCGAAGTAAAGGATCCTCTAGGAATGAGTGATCATAACATGGTTGAATTTCAAATTCAGCTGGATGGTGAGAAAGTTGGCTCTCAAACCAATGTCCAAAGTTTAAATAAAGGAGACTACAAAGGTATGAGGGCAGAGTTGGCTAAAGTGGACTGGGAAAATAGATTAAAATATGGGACGGTTGATGAGCAGTGGCAAACATTTAAGGAGATATTCATAACGCGCAACAAAAATATATCCCAATGAGAAAGAAAGACTGTAAGAGAAGGGATAACTATCCGTGGCTAACGAAGGAAATAAGAGATGGTATCAAATTGAAAACAACATACAATGTGGCCAAGACTAGTGGGAGGCCAGAACAAAATGTTGAATCATTGTGGGTGGTGATTAGAGATAGTAAGGGGAAAAAGTCACTGGTGGGCGTAGTTTATAGGCCCCCAAATAATAACTTTACGGTGGGGCGGACAATAATCAAGGGAATAATGTGAAACAGGAACGGCAGTAATCATGGGGGATTTTAACCTACATATCGATTGGTCAAATCAAATCGCACGGGGTAGCCTTGAGGAGGACTTCATAGAATGCATACGGGATTGTTTCTTAGAACAGTATGTTACAGAACCTACAAGGGAGCAAGCTATCTTAGATCTGGTCCTGTGTAATGAGACAGGAATAATAAACGATCTCCAAGTAAAAGATCCTCTCGGAATGAGTGATTACAGTTTGGTTGACTTTGTAATACAGATTGAGGGTGAGGAAGTAGTGTCTCAAACGAGCGTACTATGCTTAAACAAAGGGGCTACAGTGGGATGAGGGCAGAGTTGGCTAAAGTAGACTGGGAACACAGACTAAACGGTGGCACAATTGAGGAACAGTGGAGGACTTTTAAGGAGCTCTTTCATAGTGCTCAACAAAAATATATTCCAGTGAAAAAGAAGGGCGGTAAGAGAAGGGATAACCAGCCGTGGATAACCAAGGAAATAAAGGAGAGTATCAAATTAAAAACCAATGCGTATAAGGTGGCCATGGTTAGTGGGAAACTAGAAGATTGGGAAAATTTTAAACGACAGCAAAGAATGACTAAGAAAACAATAAAGAAAGGAAAGATAGATTACGAAAGTAAACTTGCGCAAAACATAAAAACAGATAGTAAAAGTTTTTACCAATATATAAAACGGAAAAGAGTGACTAAAGTAAATGTTGGTCCCTTAGAAGAGGAGAAGGGGGATTTAATAATGGGAAATGTGGAAATGGCTGAGACCTTAAACAATTATTTTGCTTCGGTCTTCACAGTGGAAGACACAAAAACCAAAAATTGCTGGTCACGGGAATGTGGGGAGGGAGGACCTTGAGACAATCACTATTCACTAGGGGGGGGTAGTGCTGGACAGGCTAATGGGACTCAAGGTAGACAAGTCCCCTGGTCCTGATGAAATGCATCCCAGGGTATTAAAAGAGATGGCGGAAGTTATAGCAGATGCATTCGTTATAATCTACCAAAATTCTCTGGACACTTGGGAAGTACCTGTCATGTATCTTACATTATTATATATAACTGTATCCTAACATGCTATACATGACTGTAATAAGATATGACCTGTAACCACCAGCATATCTTACCACCAGGGGTGCACTTGCAAGAGACAGGTATATAAGGACAGGTCTCAGGCAAGTGCAACATTCCAGAGCTGTGAAATAAAGGTGCAGGTCCAGAGTGACCTTGACTTCACTACATGCCTCGTGTGAATCTGTACTGAGGGGACAAGACTTTACAGTACTATCGGATTAGAAAGCAGCTAATGTAATGCCTCTGTTTAAAAAAGGGGGCAGACAAAAGGCAGGTAACTATAGGCCGGTTAGTTTAACATCTGTAGTGGGGAAAATGCTTGAAGCTATCATTAAGGAAGAAATAGCGGGACATCTAGATAGGAATAGTGCAATCAAGCAGACGCAGCATGGATTCATGAAGGGGAAATCACGTTTAACTAATTTACTGGAATTCTTTGAGGATATAACAAGCATGGTGGATAGAGGTGTACCGATATGGATGTGGTGTATTTAGATTTCCAAAAGGCATTAGATAAGGTGCCACCCAAAAGCTTACTGAAGATAAAGCTATGCGGAGTCAGAGGAAATGTATTAGCATGGATCGAGAATTGGCTGGCTAACAGAAAGCAGGGAGTCGGGATAAATGGGTCCTTTTCGGGTTGGAAATCGGTGGTTAGTGGTGTGCCACAGGGATCAGTGCTGGGACCACAACTGTTTACAATATACATAGATGACCTGGAAGAGGGAACAGAGTGTAGTGTTACAAAATTTGCAGATGACATAAAGATTAGTGGGAAAGCGGGTTGTGCAGAGGACACAGAGAGGCTGCAAAGAGATTTAGATAGGTTAAGCGAATGGGCTAAGGTTTGGCAGATGGAATACAATGTCGGAAAATGTGAGGTCATCTACCTTGGAAAAAAAAAGTAAAAGGGAATATTATTTGAATGGGGAGAAATTACAACATGTTGCGGTGCAGAGGGACCTGGGGGTCCTTGTGCATGAATCCCAAAAAGTTAGTTTGCAGGAAGGCGAATGGAATGTTGGCCTTCATTGCGAGAGGGATGGAGTACAAAAGCAGGGAGGTTCTGCTGCAACTGTATAGGGTATTAGTGAGGCCGCACCTGGAGTACTCCGTGCAGTTTTGGTCACCTTACTTAAGGAAGGATATACTAGCTTTGAAGAGGGTACAGAGACGATTCATTAGGCTGATTCCGGAGATGAGGGGGTTACCCTATGATGATAGATTGAGTATACTGGGTCTTTACTCGTTGGAGTTCAGAAGAATGAGGGGTGATCTTATCGAAACATTTAAAATAATGAAAGGGATAGACAAGATAGAGGCAGAGACGTTGTTTCCACTGGTCGGGGAGACTAGAACTAGGGGGCACAGCCTCAAAATACGGGGGAGCCAATTTAAAACCGAGTTGAGAAGGAATTTCTTCTCCCAGAGGGTTGTAAATCTGTGGAATTCTCTGCCCAGGGAAGCAGTTGAGGCTGGCTCATTGAATGTATTCAAATCACAGATAGATAGATTTTTAACCAATAAGGGAATTAAGGGTTATGGGGAGCGGGCAGGTAAGTGGAGCTGAGTCCACGGCCAGATCAGCCATGATCTTGTTGAGTGGCGGAGCAGGCTCGAGGGACTAGATGGCCTACTCCTGTTCCTAATTCTTATGTTCTTATGTTCTATTAGGAAACTTTTAAAAGTCAGCAAAGAATGCCTAAAAAAATGATAGAGGGGGAAAATAGATTATGAAAGTAAATCTGCACAAAATATAAAAACAGATAGTATGTGTTTCTACAGGTACATAAAAAGGAAAAGAGTGACTAAAGTAAATGTTGGTACCCTAGAGGATGAGGCTGGGGAATTAATAATGGAGAACAGGGAAATGGCAGAGACGTTGAACAAATATTTTGTATTGTTCTTCACGATAGAAGACACTAAAAACAAGATAAATGTTCATGGTGGTGGGGGTAATATATTAGCATGGATAGAGGATTGGCTAACTGACAGAGAACAGAGAGTCGGGATAAATGGGTCATTATCTGGTTGGCAAACAGTAACTAGTGGGGTGCCGCAGGAATCGATGCTGGGACCT